>NC_059339.1:90902263-91254763 GCF_018350155.1 Leopardus geoffroyi | reverse complement strand
GTCATTTGTCCTGAGGTCAGCATTAGAGGCACTCAAACATCACCAAGTCCCTGGCTCACGTGCTCCAATGGGTCATTTGGGGTCAACAGTCTTCTTATTTCAGAGCCTAAGATCGGTCTTTGGGGAATTCAGTCCAAGGGCTGATTCCTAAGTCCACACATCCCGCTGCCTCCTTCCTTAAATTTCACTCTTTTCCTTTACTGACATATGCCTCCATTTTCCATTTTTCTCCATTACTCATCCCCAAAGCCTACCATTGGCCTCTGTTATTGTCAGTTTCTTCACTAACGAGTTGACTCAAGTAATGCCTGATTCATCCCAAAATCATGGTTCTAGGTCCCGTGGTGATTTGGGCTGAGCTGGGTGCCATTCTGACACGTCGTTCCCCAAGCAGCTCAGACAGTGGGTGTGGCACCAGAGATAGTCCTAAAGTCATCAGGTTTGCTGATGATCATGAGAATCTTTGAAGACACACTCTTCCTGGGCTCGTGTGATTGAACTTGAGCCCACCCTTTTCCCCAAGGGTACCCTTTACCTACCTGGAAACAGTAAATGAGAGAATACCTGAGAGATCATAGCAACTTGTGGGTGTAACAGATGTACATTTCATGCTGTGTAACACCATGACTTAAAGATTAAAGGATTTCCCCCAGGCGATGATTTTCTTTTCGCTTCTGTCTTTCAAATATTTCTACAATATGAGAATTAAATGATTATCCAAGATCTCCCTGAATCTCCCTTATCACAGGTGGTGTCAGAAAGTCATGGATTTTTTTTTTTTTTTTTTAGGGAGAGATTATTGCTATAGTACCTATTGAGTCTGTTTGGGCTGACTGGAAGTGGGGCAGTCTCTCAAGCAAAATAAAGTCTGCAAAGCAAAAGGGCATTCCTCACTCATGTTCTGATGAGGTTGTTGGCATGTGGAATGAGCTGTCAACCCAGCTGCCAGCCTCACCTGCCATCATCTTTCCGTCTAACAGAGAGTCAAATTTTGCTCACCTTCCACGTGCCCGGTCCTTCAAGATTCAGACGGAAACATGATTCTTTTCCTAAGGAAAGCCAATCATCTTGATCTCATTCCAGTTGTTGTGGCCAATTCAGGCTCAGCCATATGATACAATCTGCACTGTTACAGGTCTGCTGGGGTAGGAGCGTGGTTGGAAGATTTATCTTGCCCCCTAAAAGGGGGACATAAACAGGGACCCTCTATTCTTATGCCTTGGATGTTTCTGTCTGCCTGTGTTACCTTGAGCTGCTAGAGTTGTCTTGGGATCAGGTCCATACACCGAGGCTGTCAGAGCAGAAATGTGACAAGAAGCTGGGTTCACAATGCTGTGCTGAAATCACCCTGCCCCTGGGCTCTTTGTAAGACACTCGTAGTTGCAGCTTCTGTTATTTGTAGCCAAAAGCATCCTAAAAGGTGTGGACTGAGAGACACAACAGGAAAAATGGAGGCCGAGGAGGAAGATTTCAAGTGACGGAGTACAAGCTCATGGAGGTTCTTGAATCATGGGAGTGATGGGCAAGATAACCGAGTGAACGGAGAGTGGGGGAAGATCGCGAAATCTCCAAGGGGTGCCGCGACCACACCTCCCTGGTCTGCTGGCTCGCCACCCCCTCAGGGCTGAGGCAGAGGTTTCTGCAAAAGGAAGCAAGCAGGATTCTGGATCTCATCTTGGAGACGGCGATACAGAAAGACTTGCGACTGTTGTCACCGCTGAAAACAAATTGCATACTTCCAATTTGTAAAAGTATTCGTGCAGGGAATTTCCGCATAATGAAAAAAAGCTCATTAGAATAAAATGGTAGATTGGAAGGAGAAAAATGGCTCTTTATTTGTAATTGGTTCAGGCAAACTTTGTGGAGGAGATAAATTTCCAAAAGCTCCCTGGAGGAAAAGTACCCCATCCTCATTCACCACCTACTCATCTGTTTTAGATTATAAACTCCTGGAAGGTGTGCAAGTGTTTTGCTATTTGTTTCATGTAGCACCCAAATAAAGGGTAGTAGCCCACTATTCCTGAGTACCATCATTCTTTTCTGTTTACTGCTGATGTCTTGGCCCAATTCCTATAGAGTTCCGGCTTGCCCACATTTACTTACCCTGTTCCGATAAGACTCTCCTGCTCTTAGACGAGGTAAATGACGAGTATCCCGTGACTCTAAGACACTGGTCCTGACTTGCCGTGCACTACTTGAGGCTTCTTTATTAAATCTTAAAACTCACAGTATTTGTTGAGAAAACCACTGGGGTTTCCCAAGAGGCACAGGCAGCAAGCATTGAGCAGGGGACAGAGCTAGAGGGTTTGCAGTAGCTCCTCTGAGAGCCGTAGCAACAGGTGGAGAAGGTGTTCGCAAATGGGGCTCCAGCCAAGTGGACGTTAGGCAGTGTGGGGGAAATGTGCTCTCCTGACTCCTGGTATTTATAAGGAGAGTAGTAACTGCAAGAGAAGCACCATCTTACAATACCTTTGGACATGGGCAAATACTATAAGTGCGGAAAATATTGTTACTATTATTTTGCTCACGTCTCCTCTCATTTTTCCCACCCATAGCTGGTGTGCTAAATGCTCTCTTTCTTATAATTTTATGTAGAGAACCTAATTATGGAATGCCTGAGGTTTCTAGGCAGTGCATGCCTTCTAAAAATACAGCTAACGTAATAGAATAAAGTGCAGTCTCCCTCTCTATTCTCTCTACCAGGGTATGCTGGATTCAGGAGAAGTGCTGGAAAGTTTTGTCTAAGACAGAATGAACTACCTTATGTTCTTGAGAAATTGAGGGCAGAACCGTGGTTACATTGGATATTTAAATATTTTGAACCAGTCCTAAAATCCTATTACTTCCATGTGCTATGTGGTTTTCCATCAACAAAGCCTTATATGATCTCATAAAACAATGCTACAGAGGAAATGTGTTGTCCTGGAATGAGAAAATGTGCCTTCCTGCCCCACCTCTGACCCTGTTCCTCTGTGTGACCACGGACAAGTCATTTAAACTCTTAGCACTGCATGAACTCACAATCGTAAATCTGCTTGGTGAGAAAGGTCACTTGTCTTTTCCCCTCCTTAGAACTAAGTGGAATTTAACACAAAGGACTGCCCTGGCAAGAAATCTATTGCAGATCTTCTTTCCCTGCCACCCAAGGATTGTGTGAGATCCCCCACCAGTGTTTGGCTCCTGGTTTACCCATGAGAGGTGCAGCGGCCCAGCCAATGTGGATGTGTCCCTCTGGAAAGATTTTTTGGCTGCTTCTGGGCACATTGCGGACCCAAGACTCTGAGAACTTTGAGGAACCCAGTGTTCAGAGCCTAGCCACTCCCACCCTGAGTTCTCACCACCTTCCTGGAGTGATACCCGGAACCCAGAAAATTGACATCCTATGGCCATGCCACTCTGAACTCCCTCCCAGTCTTGGTGAAATATTCTCCTATTCTTCTCTAGCTTCTTCCAACGGTGTTATCTCTCTCCCCTTTCCTTTGTGCAGGTGTTTTCAGAAGAGTCAAGATGAGGGTCCTCTACACAATTTGGTCTTGCATCACCCAAGCCCCCCTTCTCTGCTACAAAGCAAATACAACAAGGGCAGGGATCTTGATCTTTGCCTAAAACAGTACCTAACACAAAATAGTGTTCAATCAGTAAGTGTTGCAAAAAATGAAGGAATGAATGAACAATCCTGGCAACCTAGGGCAAAAATACCTCAAGGAATAGTGGAATAACAGGAGATTATATATAATAGAATCTATAGAATAACCTCTTGTTATTCCACTATATATATATATATATATATATATATATATATATGCATATATATCGACCAATTTATTGGTCGATTATATTTTATCGACCATATATATTAACCAATTTGGCAATTTGGCACATATCACTGGTTTGCTAAGTGCAGTGAATGAAGGTTCTCAGATGGAATCTGCTAGTCGAAGACATTTTTTTGATTAATGTTTATTCATTATTGAGTGAGAGAGAGACAGAGCACGAGCGGGGAGGAGGGGGGCAGAAAGAGAGAGGGAGACACAGAATCCGAAGCAGGCTCCAGGCTCTGAGCTGTCAGCACAGAGACCGACTTGGGGCTCGAACTCACAGACCGCAAGATTATGACCTGAGCCGAGGTCAGACAACTGAGCCACCCAGGCACCCCAAGTTGAAGACACTTCAATCATGAAAATCATCATTGTGGAATCATCAAACAAAAATGAAGTTGAGGAAGGGATCGTTACTCCCGTCTCCCAGATGGGCAACCAGAGGCTGGGAGAAGTGAACCACTTTCTCACAGTAGCTATTACAGTCGGGGAAAGGGCCAGAATTGATGCCAGGCCAACGTTCTTTCTACCACTTCCTGACCCATTTGGGAACAACTGAAAAGGCTTGTGATCCCTCCTTGCCTAAAGGACACAGAATTGTGTCAGACTTTCCAGCTCAGCACAGAGCAAAGGAAACGTGTGATACACTTAAACTATGAAAAAAATTCAAATTTTCCCCAAATCTTGTTCTGACAACGACTATGTAAGTAAATACGATATGCTTAATGGAATTTAAAATGTGTTTCTCAAATTTCAATACCAAATCCAAGGGAACACAGATTATATACAAACATGAGTATTTGTAGCATTTCCACTCTCCCATATTTCCAAGTATGATTTTTATTGTTTGTTATGTATTAAACTTTTTGAATACCCAAGTGGTTTGTAAAAGCTTTTATTAAAAATCCCAACTTTTGGATGGATAGCCAAATTGAATCTGAACCCTGTAACAGCTGAGCCATATGATGAGTTATTTTCTCACGCAATCTCATTGAGGATACAGGGAGTTGTATTTTGTAGAAGGCAATTTTAGTGAAATGCTCAGGACCCGGCATCCTTTAATTATCTTGACATTGTCCTGCCGGAAGGGAAATGATTAGGAACAGAGGAAGAAGAGAGAGAAGGAAAATGGTTGGAAGGAAAATTGAATAAGGAAAGAACCTGCTTCTAATTCTTTTTGGAGATAGTCTAGGTATGAATAATAAATGAATGAACAATCAAGAAAATGAGGAGAAAAGGGTACAGCAGGACAGAAGCTGAGGAGCTGGGACCAAAGTCAGGCAGTGAGGCTGTGAACAGGAGCTTCCCTTCAGCATTTCCCATTGCTGAGTCCAAGGGAAGTTGAGAGATCTGTGAATTCCCTTCATTTCCCCTGCATTCCTGGGATCATCCTCTAGGAAAAGAGAGGAAGAGGGAGTGAGGAGGGGGGGAGTGGTGGGTGTGAAGGAAAGAAATAAAGAATGAAGGGAGGGAGGGCATTTAGAGACCAGAGTTTCACACAGGCATCATCCCCATGCACACTCTGCTTCGAGCAAGTGTTTTAGGACACCAGTCTTCAAGTTCCAACATAGTGGGTATTGGGCTGATATTTAGAATGCTTTTTAACCACAAATTCATTGTTTTAGTGAGAAAAAATAATGCGAATGGATAAACCTCCATGTATCCACGTTCCTCAGACCATCAAGTCAAGATGTATGAATGACCTTCCCAGTTCTTCTCTTAACCAGACTCTCCTCATCAATGAGGCTTCACAGAGGCTTCTGTCACCACCCCTACTCTCCACGAATATCACCCAATGGCGTGTCCTCCTGCTTGGTTCCATCATTCTACGTTTCCTGGCCAAGCACCACGATTTCTAAGAATTATGTGCATGGGCCGTTGTTTTGTTAGTTTTCGGTATATTTCTCAGGTTAGACTGTAAGATTTACGAAAACAGAACCACACTCCCTCACGTAATGTTGTCACCCCAGTGCCTAGCACGATGCCTGGTATGTATCCACCATGAATCAGATACGTGTTCAGTGGTTTTTGATAATGATCAGGGACTGATGGTAATACAAGAAAGACGTTCACATCTAAAAGTAAAATAACTCTTTTCTGTTTTTTGCATTAGTATTACCACCATCACACACAATGGCAAAAAGAAGGGGCTGGGTCTTGCTCACCCTTCTACTCTTGTGCCCATATCAGAGGGCACTCGAAGTGTGTTACAAAAAAAAAGGAGAAGAGAAGAATGGAGAGAAAAAACAGAGTGACGGGGGGAGAGGGGGAGAGAGAAAAGGAAGAAAATTTTCGGGTGATTGGATAAGGAAATAGAGCCAAAACCAGTGATGGAGAAAATCAGAGATAGCAGCCTAAAAAAACCAAAACAAAACGAACAAGTAAACACTCAGACTTCTGGTCAGACTCACGGCCTTACCTCTGCCCCCTCCACCATGTAGACGTACGGAATAAGAAATAACATGAGCGACAGAAAAACTCGACAAATCACAGGAACGCAGAGGGAATCTCTAGCAGGATGGTAGACCTGAGCTAACGGCCAAAGTCCTACGGGGTCAGTGTTCTGTGAACTTGGCCCTAGAATTTTGATACCTGTGTGGGATCAAAACCCAGAAAATTGACATCCCACCGCCGAGGGCCCCTTGTGCAGAGGGAAAGAGTCCTCCGAAAGAGGCTTCCCATCCATCTCGAGCTGGCATTGTGGAAAATCCCTCACCATCCCAGAGGCTCGGCATAAGGTCTGAAAGCATCAGGAGTGAGAAATCACAACCGTCAACTTCTGCTGCGCTTGGCGGTGGAACCTGGTTTTGCATGACTTACGCGGGCAGGTGGTGGGGGTCTGCTGGCCAGGAAATTGACATGAAACCTGGTCTGAAATGAATGACATCTGTAGGGCTCTGGAAGAGGCGAATCCAAACCACATTGCGGGGATGATGCTACACATCTAGGGCACACAAAATCTTGTGGAAAACAGGGTGCTGAAGATAGACTCCGGGTCAAAAATAACACAGCAGGACAAGAACGATATCGGCAAGGACAATCAGCAGGTGACACACGAGACAGTTCACACCAGGAACCACAGGGAGTCAACTTCAAAAGAATACATTTAAAACTCTCAATAAGCTAAAGGAAGGACTAGGTCTAAAACTCTCAATAAAATGAAGGAGCGTAAATTAAAAACACAACATTGTGATAAAAGAAACGATTAGAAGAGTACTAAGAAAGTGTAGTCATTGAAAAATTTAGAAACATAACTTGCAGATTAAATGGTAATACCAGCCTATTCTCATGTAAGTGTTGTCTCAACGTAGTATGTATATCTAAATTTATTTATTACTCATACCGAGCCTGTGAGATTGATATGAACTATTTTATGACTACTTTCCATATGAGGAAACTGAGGCACAAGAGCAATGCGGCTCACCCAAGCTCACATCGAGGAAGCGAGGAAGCCATGATTCACAGTCAGAAGTCTGTGTCAGGTCTCAGCTCTACACCAGCAGGCTTTACGACCTCCTTCGAGATGTTATAGTAGAATAGAGAGCTGACGGGAGAAATTGGAACTTGGGAACTGAGCAACAGAGCTAGAGCAGACTCAGGATGCAGCCAAGAAATATATAGAAATAGAAACGAGGAGGAGGGAAACATGGAGAACACCACGAGAAAGTCCATTAAGTTCAGGAGCTCCAAAAGCAGACACTGGGGAAGAGGAAGGAAAGGCGGTATCAGAAAGCTTAACAGGTCAGGACTGACCAACAGCGCTCATGAATATTCCTGTTGAGAAAATAGTACCAGTCCAAGCAGGGTAAAGAAGTCTATACCTAGATACACCTAGTGCGATTTAAACATCAAAGCTCAAGAAGATATCTTAAAAACAACTGGGGAGAAAAAAACCCCAGAACACCATCAAAGAGCAAATCAAATTCACAGAATACATACACACTACAACATATGCCAGAAGAAAACAGAACCTTAGTTTTTAAAAGTGCCAGTAGAAAAATGTGCCAACGCGGCATTCTGTACCTAGCTAAATATTATACATAGCAATATGACATTTTATATATAACTGACAGCAAAACATTCTCAGACATGCAAAGACTAGAAGATTCTTCCACTCACACACTCACTGAAAGAACTATGGCAGGATGAACTTCAGATGACATGACGTGGAATTCAAGCAACAAAGAGAGACGCATCCAACGAAGGTACACGAATACATTGGTAAACATTTTGGCGAATCTGTCGAAGGTATTGACAGCAGAAAATGACATGGATTTTGGCAAGGTAAAAATGAGACAACTAAAATACTAAAAACATAAACGTGAAAGGCACAAGTGGCATCTAAGAGTTAAAGCTTTCTACATTTCCTCATGTTGTTCAGGGGAGGAGAGAGAAATAATTAAGTTTAAATTCCAATAACTCAATTTCATTTCTCATGTTTTATTGCTTAAAATAGATCTGGGGCCAAAAAATGACAAATTTTTAGCTTTGCTAGTGCTTATTATATTGCATTATGGGTGTTTGTTATATTGCCTCCGTACTCTTTTCTATTTTGAATTTTCTGTAATTAAAAAAAAATCCCTTTCACATTAACTGAAAGGCAAATTAAGTCTTCTAGACAATTATTTCACACCTTCCTCTCCCCACAAACTTTCAACACCTCCTCCCCCTTCTCCCTCTCGGCTGATGACCTGGTTTCTCACTCCACTGAGAACACGGAAATGATCAGAAGGGCATTCCACAGACGCCCCCTCCGCCTCCACACCACCAGCCACTGCAGCCTATCGCTGGGCAGGTGCGGGCTGCTTGCCCTGGTAAAGCCTGTCCCTCTGCCAGTGGACAGACTGTGTGCTCCCGTGCCTTCCCGGGACAGCACCTGGCACCCAGCCCCTCACACTTCTGCATCATCCCCCAAAACATACGACTGTGTTGTTACGTCTCCATGAAAAGCAAAAGCAAAAGGAACTTTCTCTTGCCCACACGTTTGCACCTGCTACTGCTCCGTTTCTCTTCTGCCTTTTCCCGCAAATCTTGCAATGGTTGTCCCTGCTGCTACCCCTCCTAACCCTCCTCCCATTCTCCTCAAACACAGCTCAGTGCATCCCTTATCCCCCCCCCCCCACCTGCCCTGTCCCTGCTGTCCCTGTGCTCAGTGATGACCTCCATCTGGTGAAATCCAAAGCTCCTCCTCTGTCTTCACTGAACGCGAGTCTGTCCCACATCCCTCTCCTGGCTTCTTGTGGTTGCGGGCAATCCTTGGTGCAGCTATAGACACGTCACCTCAATCTCTGTCGCCATCAGCACCTCCCCGCTTCCCCCTCTTCCTCTGTGTATCTTCCTCTCCTCTAATAAGGACACCAGTAATAGCTTGGGGCCGCCCTACTTTGCCCTACCACTCATCTCAGTAACCACTTACATCCGCAAAGACCCAGTTTCCAAATAAGATCACACTCGCGGTACTGGGGTTAGGACTTGAACATATCTTTCAGGGACACTATTCAACTCACAGCATATGGCTACTAGATATTTTAAATTTAACTTGTCCAAACTGAGACTTTGGTCTTCCAATTCAAATGTATCCCACTGGTAATTTCTCTGTCTTTTAACGTCCAGCCTACTTACCAGTTATGCAAAAATCTTGGAGTCATCTTTGATTTCTCGCTTTTCTCACATCCCTTGTCCAATCTCTAAAGAAATCCCATTCACACACACACACACACACACACACACACACACACACAGTATCTGACCCCTTCTCACCACCTCCCTTCTCACTACCTTGGTTCAAAGCACAGTGCTTTTTAGTTATTACAATTCCTTGGATTGTGTCCTGAGCTGCCATGTACACGACCAGTCTCCTAACGACC
The DNA here is from genome assembly GCF_018350155.1 of Leopardus geoffroyi. Lineage (NCBI taxonomy): Eukaryota > Metazoa > Chordata > Mammalia > Carnivora > Felidae > Leopardus > Leopardus geoffroyi. The sequence continues at coordinate 91,245,078 of NC_059339.1, read as the reverse complement.
AGTCCCTATTCCCTGCAATTTTTCACGATTACAAACAGCCTTGCAATATTTTGGTGCCCTAAAGCAATTATTTCCTTCAAGCCAAATGCTAGAGGTGGGGTTGCAGAGTCAAAGGTAGTGTATTTTACAATCTGTTTTATCTTGCACAACTTCAGAAAGGTTGGGTGAACTGGTCCCGTTTAAATGATCAGCGATTCACAGCTAAGATAAGCCTGTTTTTGCTTTGTCATGCAGATCTCAATTTTTGAGAAAAGTCAAGCCATGTGCTTCTTCTAGCCACTTTAAACTAATATTCATTGTGTGCATGCCCACCAGACACTGGGCGCTGGTGTAGACATGGAACCCTGCCCTCCTGGAGCTTCAATTCTAGCTGGGAAGACAGACTATAAGGAACACACCTAGTAAACAAATGAATCACGGGATGCATTAGGTGACTGTGGTCAGAACCAGGGAGATGCCGGTGGCAGTCTGAGACAGGGAGGTCAGGGTCCATCTCATGGGAAGCTGGAAACTGGGCACAGTCCTGGAGGACCGTGTCTGGGGAGGATGCCCAGGCAGAGGGAGCACCAAGACAAAGGTGAGTAGAATAAGCAGAATTCCGTGGAAGAAGGAGGGAGGTGGGTGAGGGGAGAGGAATCTGTATTTTAACCCAAACCTAACGACTACAAGCGCATAACAATTTCCTGCTCTCCTGCACTTTATCTGTGCCCCCAACCCCATTTCGGAGCCGGCCAAAGGCAGTAAAATGAAAGTTCCCAAATCATGTGCACTCGGCCTTGAGAAGGCGTGTGGATTCCTCCCCGGTCTTGCTACCTGGTGGCCACGAACCGGAAGTTCCGCGCGGTTGTCTCTGCTTCCTTTTGTAAGTGTGGGCGTGGCTGCAAACCCAAGGAAGCCCTCACCTGCCAAGGCATCACCCCTCGGTCCCCGTTTGTTACCTCAAGCCCACCCTTTTACACTCACACTCTCTGGCACGCACACTGACCCACACCTCTGCACACCCTCACGCTTGCACACGCCCACATTCTTGACCACCCCGCACGCGCACGCGCACACACGTGCTGCTACAGGGTGAGGCACGGCCGTACCCTTGCCTTCGGTCGCTGCAGTCCACATGCTGTTGCTTGCAGTGAAAGCCTCCTGTGCGAAGCAGCAAATGCCCCCAGAATTAGCCGCCTTGAGAACACAGCACATGATGCTGCACCCAGGTGCCTGCCCTGGTAGACAGACCGCGTGTTCTTGCAGGACAGAACTATGCCTCCCGAGGCCTGTTACTCCCTGAGCATTCGCAGTCCCTGCCACACCGCAGTGGCTCGACCAAATGAGATGCGGAAGTGTGTCCCCCCTCGGGCGGGAAAGGGCGTGGGTATGCCTGCGTGCAGTCCTTAGGACACTGAGACGGCCCGGCGATGCTGGTGGGTCTTTTCCTATGAGGTTCACGCGCAATGAAAGACGCGGGTGGATAGACACTGACAAGGGCAACTGGGTGGTCGTGAGTAAAGAAGCAGGTGGGCAAATCCCAGATGCCCAAGAGGGGTGGGGGGTGGGGGGTGGGGGGTGGGAAAGGCTGGGGATTACATTTAGCAGCTTTGTACTGGGACTGTATTCCAGAGATGGACGCACGAGCTGAGACCACACCAGGAGCAGTGAGGGCACAAGCCCAGGAGAAAGTGACGAATCCAAACTGGCCTCCAGTATGCCAGATATATAGTCTGTGGGCTTTTGACAGCGGGCTGGATGTGGAAACTACTGTTATAACATCAGCACATCCACGGGGGGTTGGGGGGGCAAGCTTAAAGAAAAAATATTATAGGAAGCAGGTTAGCCGGCCAAACCCTCGCCAGGCTTCAGTTTCTGTGGGGGAACTGGCCAACGAGGCTCTGAGAGGACAGATCAACCCATGTTCTTCAAGAAGATGCTTCATGAGGCCTCCTGGGAACAGGAATCACAACAAGTGAGTGTCACATCACCCAAAAGTACCAGACACGGGGCACAGGACACCAGACTCCTTCCAGTCACTGTGGGACGGTGGGGAGGAGGGGTATAAGAGTCTGTTTAGCACCAAGGGTCCCAGAAGACATCTAATGCCACTAGGCGGGAGGGTTCCCGGTCTGAATCACGCCCTGGTTTGCACAAGCAGGACACCGAGGCTCCCTTCCCCTTGACCTGCCATCTCTGGGCCAATCCTTAGAGAGCACTGTGGTTCAGTGGGGTCCCTTTCTCAGGGTTAGACATGCAGGGATGTAGGGACAGCAGTCTCTACCCCATTGCCAAGCCACAGTGAAAGGAGACAAGAATCAGGGCTGTGTCAGTCAGTTTCACCCAGAAACATTGGCAGATGGAGAGGTTGAACTCCGCCCTCGTGTCAGAGCAACTTAGGCACCGGAGGATGAGCCTGGGAAGCCGGCCATCAAGTTTTGGGGAGAAATAGACCTTGCACATCTCCGACGTGGCTTCTACATGAGCATCTACAGCACAACCCCCAAATAAATAAGATTGTCCCTTCCCAGAAGAGGAAATTCAAGGGCAAGCTTCCTTGGGTTTGTGATCAAAGACTGATTTATAACCAGTTCAGCGCCCTCCGCCAACAGCTGAGACTTGGGAAAACACACTCTTCGGGGGGTAAGAGTGGTGTCCGAGTAAGGAGGAGTCAGGGAGGGCGTCACAGCTGCCAGGAGGTAAGCAAGCCTGACGTAGAGATAACTTTCCTCTCTCTGACCTGGAATCTTTGTTCCACCGCTCTCCGTCAACCCAAGTAGTTAGGGTGGTAAATCCACGTGTTGTGGATTGCTGGTCACGGGGATTTTTTCCCCCCATAAAATACAGCATACAAGGGTTATAAACACACAATACAGATTATCAGACTATAAAAAGGCATAACAATACAATATGATTCACGGCTGGCATGGGCACAATATTTTCCTGGAAGATTAAAGACTATGTGAGTTAAATAACTTTTATTGTAATGCTTTTCAACAGATCTCCTCCCAGGGAAGCAAACGGATTCTGCCTGGCGATGTGACTGGTGAGTAGGACCCAATGAAATCCCCCAGAGGGCTATTCATCTCTCCAGTCTAGCTGAGATGGTTCCACCATGGTGAGTGCTTCTCAACCAGCCCCTGCACCTTGTGGGCTCTGCGGTGATATACCAGTCTCCCAGGATGCGCCGAGTTTGGCTAAATATAGCGCGTGTCCTCCCAGGAGCGCCGCTGACGCCGAGTAACTGATGCCCGCGTCCCTCCTCCCCGGTCTCCCGCACGGGGGCCCTGCTGGATCCCGTCCAGGAATTAATTTGTGGGAATCTGGTCCCCCCAGTAAATAACTTTGGTCTCTAGACAGCATCTTGAGTTTCACAAGGAGCAATATGCAGCCCGGACAAGGGGGCGCTTTGCCCGTGACCCAGGGGAGACCCTGCTGGGCGCATCTACAATTCAAATGCAGGGGTGAGGGCTGAAGCCATCCATCTGTCCCCTCTGCCGCATTCAGCCTGGGGGTGGGGCTTTCGGCGCTGTCCCCCCCCCCCCCCCCGAAGAAGACGTGGGAGCGCCGGTGACAAGTGCAGTCCTGATGTCCTTCCTCCTTGGGCTTGACGCACGGGCTGCGGGCAGAGCGGTCCATCAGCCGGGAGGTGCTCCGCGCCCGCCAAGCCGACCGGCTGCCGCAGCCCCCGGATTGGCTGAGCCTGCGAGCAGGGCAGTCGCCGAGTTCCCCAGAGTTGCTGGCAGCCTCCTGCTCTTTGTTCTGCGGAATTGTGAAAATACTGTAAATAGCAGCATCTGCGGCTGCTCCTGCTGCTCTGAGCGCCAGCCAAATCCTCCTCTCGCCGCTCTCCCCGTCCGCGTCCACATGCCGCGCACGGGCGTGAACCGGGGAGCGGGGGGGGGCAAGAGGGGACCCCGGGGGCGCGGCGGCCGGGACGCGCGGGGGCGCGCGCCTGACCCCCACCGGGGTGGTCCCCCTGGGGGGGGCCCCCCCGCACCCCACCCCCGGCCCGCGCGGCATCCCCGGGGTGACGGCGCAAAGTGCATCCTCGCCCCTTCCCCCCCACCCCCACCCCCCACCCCCCAGCCGGCAGAAAGGCCATACTTCATTCCTTAATAGCCGCAGTAACCTCAGCTGAATTTTACGCTTCGGAATTTTGTAAGAGGATTATTCTTACTCACTGGCCCTGTGACGCCCCGGAAGGAGCCCCTGGCACCGGTTCTTTCAGGAATTCTGCTGCTGAGGGCAACCCAGAAATTTCACATGTTGTCCAGAATCTTTCGCGCGGCCAGACCCAAAGCGTTCATTTTTCTTGGATGTTATAATTTCCTTTCTCTGTCTCCTGTCTCTGGTAACTGACAAAAGAAAAGGCTGTGATTCTCAGTGTGTCAAAAGAATCTGCATTGTTTTCCTATCTCAGCGACAGATGTCACCGGACTGTGAATTGTACCCTAAAGTTCTCAAAGGCCTGATCAAAATTAATGTCGTCCTGATTTTAGAGATAAGTTGCCACAGGGTTAGGGAGGAAGCTTTATATTATTATAACTTCCATAGCACCCTGAATCTCACTCCAAGAGAGCCTTAGCATAAAAATGTAGAATTCCCATCTATATTTATCCCTTGTTTTTTTTTTTTTTAATGTCTATCTTTCTAGTGCATGTCAACCCCAAGGACATAAAATGCTTGTCTCAGAGGAGCAGCCTATAATTGTGTTTAAAAAAAAAAAATTGCACACCAGTAACTCTTATGTGCATAGAAAATTCTGCACATGGGGAGTGAAGTATGTGCACAAAATGGCTTTCTGTTCTGTGGTCATTAAAGGTTAAAACTGGCATAGATCTGAAATGTTCCAGGACTACAGCAGGCAGAGGTGTATTTTCAAGCCACTGGTAAATGACAGTCTCCCGAATTTCAAAAGAGCAGGCACGCCTGGCTGGCTCAGTCAGTAGGACATCGGACTCTTGACCTTAGTGTCGTGAGTTTGAGCCCCCCTTGGGCAGAGATTACTTTAAAAAATGTAGCAGAATTTCAAGAAAGTAAATGCAGGATGTCTGTCCACTCCTTTTTGGTTTTGGGGGTGTGGGGGGGGAGGGTTGTTGTTGTTTATAATTTACTACGGTTTTGCCATCTGAAGCAGCTAAGGGTTTGAATTTTTATGATCTATACATCGTAGAGGTGGAAAATTAGAAGTGGTTCAGGAAGTAATTTTTTCATTAATTACCAAACAGGTAGGAAAGTGCTGAGAAGCGAAGGCAGAAAGCAAACGTCACGAGGGAAACGGGCCAGGAAAGTTCCTGGCACAGATACTCTCACAGCTGGCGGCCCTCGCTCCCTCACCCAGTGGCAAGCCCACAGCCAGACCAGCACTTTTACGTGTTGATTGACTTACAGATCACAGCCGTAGCACCAAATCAGTGAGGCTTACCAGGTTCACACAACGAAGAGATCTTTCTGCTCTCATGATCGGATCGTGAGACCTGTTTCAGGTATTACATTTTCCTCTCCTGGTTCATCACGTCCTGTAGGAAGTGAGTCCTGAGAAGGGGATTTCTTTCCTCTCCCAGAACTTCCCTTCCAGGCTGCAGATTGGCCATTTGGGGGATACACGCAGGGCATCCACTGGCATGAGCCTAAAACACACGGAGTGTGGTTTCCACGCTGCCTAGTCCTGCTCTGTCCGATGTGTGCAGGACACTGAGATCATAATTGTGGTCTCAGAGTGTGATGGTTAACTGTAGGTATCAACCTGACTGGGCTAAGGACTGCCCACTGGCACATCATTCTTTTTGAGTGTGCCTGGGAGGGTGTTTCTGGAAGGGGTTAGCATCCCAATCAGAAGACAGAGTAGAGAAGGTCGCCCTCACCAAGGCACGTGGGCAACTTCCAATCCACTTAGGGCCTAAATTATAGAACAAAATGGTGGAGGAAAGGTGGGTTCTTTTTCCACCTGAGCTGGAGCACCCATCTTCTGCCCTCGGACATCTGTGCTCCTGCTTCTCCAGCCCTCGGACACAGCCTGCACGGCACCACCAACTTTCCAGGTTCTCCACCTGGCAGACGGTGCATTTGGGGACCTCTCCACCTCTGCACGAGCCTATTCCTGTAAAAAAAAGTCCTCACACCTATGTACGTATGTCCTGCTGGTCCTGCTTCTCCGGAGAACCCAGACCGCTCTACAGAGACGCTGGCCATAAATGCAACCTCAAGGAGACTCACTGCTATGTAGCCTGAAATATTCTCCAAAACCAATTTGATTGGATCTGATTGGATTTGATCGATCAAAGCTGATTTGAGGAGGAAGGAGAAGGAAGAAGTTGGTGTATGTGGGAAAAACATAGCGTGAGTGGTGCCCCTCAAAGGGGCAAGGCCTCTACCACCAAAATGCTTGTGTTCCCAGGGACCACCCGATAACCACATGCCAGACGGGCTGACGGTCGCCCAATCCCGCATAAAAACAGGAAGCCCGTCAGTCTGACTGCTATGGACAGGCCAGGCTACGCTTCTAGAAACATCTCACTTTAGAGGCAAATGTGCATCATGAATGTGAGGAACGGACATGGGAGTATTTGGGGACAGGAGGGAAGGAGGTGATTCGCGGAAACTGGGATCTGTGCATGTCGGCACAGACACTGCATGTCTTTCGTGAAAAGTAGAAATTAGAGGGTGGACAGTTTTCAGAGAAACCCTCCTCAATCCTTGGGCCCCATCTCAAAGCACTTCCGATTTGAAGAGTTTCCCAGCATGCCCGGTTCCTGGGCGTCTCTCCCCAGACCTCGACTTTCTCGGCATTGGGTCCCCGCCTCACCTGCTCATGGTCATGTGTGCTCTGTGTGCCCATGCCAGGGGTGGGGGGGGGGGTGCCCTGGAGAAAGGGACAGCACTGGTTCCACCTTTATGCTCCCAGAAACACCTAACTTGGGGCCTCCCATAGGGAGGCTAGTGAACAAGTGTTGCTTGAAATAGATAATAATTTATAATAATATGAACAATTTTATAATATCTTAAAACATTAACCCCCCCCCTGCCAAACATGAATATAGACACCAGTAAAACATTGAGAAAGGGGTTCTTCTCAAACCTCATCAATCTTGGTGGACGGGTTCTGGGTACTAATAGTCCCCCATTCACTACATTCCTGTGACTGCATCCCAGAGACAGTCCCCCTGCTCCTCCTGAACAGGAAGAGAAAGAGACAGAGAGACAACACTGCAGAACCAGAAGGTTAAGACACAAGCCCGCAAGAGAGGGTTCCACTGTCCCCAGAGTCCAGATGCAACATCTTCTGGAAGAGGGGACCATACTGCACTGAGGGAAGGAGCAAGGCCTCCGACAACTAGAGAAAGGACGTCCACCAGGAGCACTGGAGGCTGGAAGAAGCTGACTTACCACCCAGCAGCTGCGAGGCTGCCTTCCAAAAGCAGCCCTCGTTGTCCATACAGTCAGCCATGGGCTCATTGAGAAACGGATTCGTTGGACGCTCTGGGCTCTGGACACTGCCTGGCACAGCCCTGCAGGGCACCCTCCCAAGGGGACAACCTATTGTCCTAAGTGCTGGACATTATTGAGTCCCAGAACTGATGTTTGGAACTTGGACATCTCATGATTTGGAGGCAGCATGAGGGAAAGCTTCAGCCCGGCAAAGACGTGACTAAATGGGTCAGTCTCATGCTTGTACGCGCTGAAACTACTCTAGTACGAGAGATGCATAGATGCATGAATAGGGCTCCACAGCCTGGAGATTCCCCTAAGTGTGAGATTTCGTTGATGTTTATTCTATAAATTAATACATTTTTATTTTATTATTTTTTTTTACATTTTTATATGGGTTTTTTTTACATATATTTATTTTTGAGAGACAGAGACAGAGCACAAGTAGGGGAGGGGCAGAAAAAGAAGGAGACACAGAATCTGAAGCGATATAGAACTGCAGGCTGTCGTTGAAGAGAAATTCAAGAGAATAGATGGTACGTGGGTGGGCAGCTCAGTGGAATGTAGTGGTGGGGATGATGGGCCATAGATCGCCAAGAGTAAAGCGGCTCTTAATTGCACACTCAGCCTAGCTGAGACCAGCCACGTGGTCTACCACACGGACCATCTCAAATGAATCAATCTTCCAATTGGACCAAATTGGTTCATCAAGCCCAAAAGTACTTCAGATGACTTTCTTGAATGGAGTAATCTGACCAAATGCATTAGATTAATATATCTATGTATATGTTAATATATGCACAGCCCCAAAGCACCTTGCTTTGGAATCATATTTCCTAGTTTAAAAAAAATCTCAACAAGACCGAAAATACTCTGTATAATACTACGATAGTGGCTACGTGACCTTATACATTTGTCCAAACCCATAGAACATACAATATCAAGAGTGTGGCATAATGTAAGTCATGGACTTTGGGTGATTTGGGTGTATCTTTCACCATAGATTCATTGGTTGCAACAAATGTACCACTCTGGTGGGGGACATCGACAATGAAGGAGCTGTGCCTATGTCCCTCTAGTTTTGCTGTAACCCTGAAACTACTCTAAATAATGTAATATATATATATATATATATATATATATATGTAATATATATATATTAGTATATACTAGTATGCCATATATATATTAGAGAGAGAGAGAGAGACTTAAAAATATTTTTTTAAAAACCTACTGGCATATGCTATCTAGTCTGGTTTTCATCATATCTTCCTCAGGTGGCCAATGTATATATCACTGATGTCTTTTTAGAGATTAACAAATGAAGGCAAATGGTTGAGTAAGTTTCCTGAAATGTAAGTGGCAGGGCAGAGCTCATATCTTCCAAGTCCATGACTCCCGTGCCTTCCCCGCTTCCAACCGTTCGTCTGAGCAGAACTCCCTCACTACAGTGATAATGCTACTGGAGGAACTATCCAGAAAAAGTTGTGGACCTGTTCATGATAACAATAGTGTTGGAAACCCAAAGAATTACAAAGAAGTTATGTGTTCAGACTGTTACATATCCAGTGGGAGTTTGAAACTTCATCACTCCAATAACAAATTTGAAATAGCTTCCCATCAAAGTCATAGAGCCAGATCCACACCAGTACCTACCTGCGGATGATAAATGTGCTACTCTAAAACTTAGTTTCCATACCCTCTTTGTGTATCATATCGAACTTGTAGATATTAGTCATGGCAGGACCGTGACGTTTAGTCAAAAGACCTGCCACCAGCCGTTCAGGCCAAGAAAAACAATTAGGCTACTCTTGTGTGATTTCTATTCACAGTTGAGATATGGGGCCAATTGAATTGTATTTCCAAACTTTTTGCTTGATTATATGTTTCCAAAATAAACATGTAGGTATTGCAATAGATCATAAAGAGATTGGTTATCCGGACTGGACTGATTTCAGGAAAGAAATGTACCATCCGTGACCATGGGGACTACACAAGAAGCATTTTTATTTGTCTTTGAAGACCTTTATTTCTAGGCCAGGTCTTGTCTCACATAAATCTCCCACACGGAGTAACTCCCCCCTCCCACAGGCCTTTGTGCGACATCTTATCTGTCATCTATTTGGCACTTGGCATGCAGCACTTATACTGTTGTTTGACCCCCAGTTTGGCAGACAGTAAGAGTGTAGCGTCTGCCCGTAACTGGCAACACAGACCAGGAAGGGAACTGAGTACCACCTTTTGTTAACTGAGCAAGTCCCTGGGATGTTGCCTCCCACCTTAAACAGCTCATCAATCTTTGCAGATTCCCCAAATAAAAATGAAAACTACCATATGATCTAGGAATCCACTTCTAGGTATTCCCCCACAAGAATTGCAATCAGGATCTTGAAGAGAGACCAGCAGCCCACGTCACTGTGGTGCTATTCACAATAGCCAAGACATAGAAACAACCTAGAAGTCCACTGATGGATCAATGAGTGAACACGGGGCATATACATGCCTTGGAATATTATTCAGCCTGAAAACACATTCTCCCATATGTGACACCATGGATGAATCTTGAGGGCCTTGTGATAACGAAATAAGGCAGTCACAGAAGGACAAGTACTTCATGATTCCAGTTACATGAAAAATCTAAGGGAAATGAAGGGTTGTTAATGAATGGGTATAAAGTTCAAGGTACACAAGAGGAAAAGTTCCAGCGAACTCTACAACATTGCATCTCTAGTTAGCGATACCGTACTTAACACGTAATATTTATTGTCAATCTGGGTCTCATGTTAAGTGTTCTGACCACGATAAAACAAAATTAAAAATAGTAGTAATTGGGAAAGACACTTAAAGGGCAAGTGCTACTACAGATGATGTCATTGAGGTTTAAAGACGTAATTAAGCACCGGGTGTTCTCAGGACAGAGTCAGGACCCACTGGGGAGGCCCTGCCCTGGAGCCTCCATACTGACTCTGTGCTGGACGTCCCATCAAGCTGTTTTCCGGCAGTCCCTTTAGAAGGTGTCATTACCCCCAACTTCATGGATAAGGAAATCAAGGCTTAGACAGCTTGAGTGATTTTCCTGGGTTTGGACTCAACCTCCATCTATCTTTCCTAAAACTGCTATTTTTTTGTTGTAGCCATTTTGCTGTTGTTGCTGCCAGATTCACAGTCCCTGCCCTTGGCCAGACAGGTGGGTTGTTCTTGAGCCCCCAGATTCCCCACACATCCCTGAGGTCGCCCGGCTAACTGCAGGACGGAACCCCAGGGCCAACCCTCCATCAGGCCAGCTGCTCCCAAGCCCCCTCCCCATGAGGGTCCTCCAGCCCAGCCAGCTTCCACTGGAGGATTGCCCCCGAAGGGGGTGAGATGGCAAGCCTTGCTGAGCCACACCAGCCAGAGTCCCTTCTAACCAGGTACTGGTTAGAAGCATGAGACCCAGGCCATCAGGGAGAGGGAGCTTCATAAAACAGCTGATCTGCTTTCTGGAGCAGCAGAGGGGGGCTCCCCCAGCGGGCTCCTTGAGCTACGTGGGGGAAAACTGGAGCCCTCCCCTGATGGCTCGGCCACCCCCGTGGGGATTGTTGGCCAGGCCAGTGCCTGTGATGCTGTCCTGAGGCCAGGATCCTCAGGGATGGGAGCCTGGAACCGGGACCGGTTTTCCTTGTAGCCAGACTGTTGCATGATTAAATCTGGGAACTTGTCCATTGGCCACGCACACCAGTTCATTCCAAATGGACCCAGTTCATCCTTCTTGGACCTGGTTGGAGAGAGCAAGAGCATTTCGGCTCCGGATTGGCCAGGAGAAGGAGCTAAAAGTGGGGGTCATAGCGGGAAAGTGAGTCATGTCTAACGTGCAGCAGGGGGACCCTCCAACTGGCGGGAGCTCATTATCCAGTGTTGCCAGACGCTCTTCCAGCTCCACGAGAAGATCTCTAGGTGCCACCAGCAGGCGTGATTTGGCTTCGTTAACACGGAGATAACCACCTTCTAGCTTGGCTGGCCAGAGGTCGATCCGGAATACAACCGCAGCCCCATTTGGGTTCTGCACAGGCCGTTGGTCAAAAGGCCGTCGAGTGAACAGTCTTGGGGTTTTCTAGGATAAATTCTAATGTTTATTGAGCATTTATTACCCCCCAAACATCCTTCTGAGCCTTTCACGTGTCTTCATTTCAGATCAACAACAACACTAGGAAGTCACTTCTCTATTTTTGAGCCTCCTTTCACAGCTGTATGTATGGAAGCACAGAAGCTAATGTGCATGAAAGAAAATACCTATAAACAGCAGAACCGAGCTTTGAGCCCAGGCATTTTCTTGCGTCTAAGAAACACACTAGAAGGGGAAAGGTGCATACCTGCTGTTATGTGGCGAAGGAGGTGGGGGAGGGACAGCCCTGTGATCTCAATATTAGTTCTGCATTTTAGAGGTGACGAACTGAGGCACCTGTCCCATTCTTGTGAAGCCGGTTTCTGCCTAATCGGACACTGCCTGGTCTTATAGAACTCAACTCTCAGATCAAGGTCAGTTATCCACCAGTGGGGAGACTGTGGGGGGTGGGGTCACAGAGAGGAGCAGGACTGGCCTCACAAGAGGAGGCGGGGTGTCAGTACACACATCGCCCCGGGGAGGGGGTCAGTGTTGGGTATGGGAGCCCTCAGCCCTTCTGCAAGAAAGGACAGAAATCACACGGTGCCACTTGGGACTTTCCCACGGCTTCCAGGACGAGCCATCACGTAAGAGAAATGTGTTCTCTCACCATCTGGAGGCCACAAGTCTGAAATCAGGGCATCAACAAGGCCACACGTGCTCCAAAGGCTCTGATGGTCCCCGAAGATCGGCTATGGCTGCATCCCTCCTACCTCAGCCTCTTCCTCTGTCTCTGGGTGTCCTTTCCTTTTCTTAGAAGGACACCAGTCATGGGATTAGGGCCCACCCCACTCCAGTATGACTTCAGCCCAACTCACTACATCTGCAAGGACCCTATCTCTAAATCAGGTGACACTGGGAGGTCAAAGGTGGACAGGAATGTAGGGGGACCCTCTTCAACCCAGTACACTCACCCATCATGACAATCTCCTACCTTCATGAGATCAGCAACAGAGAATTTAAGAGGGAAAGGTGGGTGTGACTTACAACCAGGGCAAGCGTTATGGCAGAGAAGAAGGACTGAACGGGAGCCTTCCGGAGGCTCATTCCTTCTTTCAAGGTCATCTAAGGTGATAACTTTGGCAGTTCATAAACAGGGAGGGGGTGAGGTCTACAGATATAGAATAGGGTTTGGAAACTGAGTCCCTTGGAAATTCTACCAGGCCTCCTCCTGCTCCTGGGTCCTGCCAGCTGCTCCTGGGCTCCTCACAGAGCCTGGGCAGGGGCCCCTCTGATCCTGGGCAAAGTGGGGTGCAGCCTCGCAGAGCCCCCACGGCTCCTGGCAGTGCAGACACCGAGTCCGGCCCTTCAGCGGGAGCTGGAGGGACCCAGGGTGGGTGTGAAACATGCATGAAAGAAACTAAACGTATCAAGTTTAAAATGTCAGTGAAGAGGGGCGCCTGGGTGGCGCAGTCGGTTAAGCGTCCGACTTCAGCCAGGTCACGATCTCGCGGTCCGTGAGTTCGAGCCCCGCGTCGGGCTCTGGGCTGATGGCTCAGAGCCTGGAGCCTGTTTCCGATTCTGTGTCTCCCTCTCTCTCTGCCCCTCCCCCGTTCATGCTCTGTCTCTCTCTGTCCCCAAAATAAATAAAAGTTGAAAAAAAAAAAATGTCAGTGAAGAAGCGAAAACATAACGATGTTCCTGTAATGAATGATGCTTTTAAGGATCACATTCCAAGCCCAGACATAGGACCTTTTAAGACAGTTTATCAGTTTGGATTTCTGCCTCTACCAAAATGCCTCCATTCTGGACATTCTGGCTGCACGTTAGTCAAATTTCCACCCCCAAAAGATGAAAGGCCCATAGAAAGGGAAATAAAATAGCTAAATGGCTAGAAATAGCACGGAAAGCTACAACCACTGAGTTGGAAAACAGTAACACAATTTGTTAGTCATGGAAACACATAACTATGTCACTCTATAACATACTCACTTCCTTCCTTAAAGAAATACTTCGTGGTGCAAGTAACAATATTATAATTTTTTACTGGGGAAAAATGCCAACGTTCTACCAAAACTCCAAGTCCTGTTTAAGAAAAAAAAAATCTGTTTTAAATTCCAGTTTAGTGGAAATTATTAAATTTTTCTACAAGGGTAAAACAATGAACGAATTCATTTGATTTAATTTTCTTTCCATCTAAAATACACCTAAAAGTCATAAAAGTACACTTGGGGCCAACATTGTCAACGAAGAGAAATGAACCCGTAGCACAAACCTGCCGTTGTGAGAACTTTAAATTCTGTGATTTCTGGGGCCTTCTGCCTGGAATCCAGCGTCCTCGGATCTGGAAGCTTCACCAACCCCCCTCCCTCGCGTGCAGGGGCTATCCTGGGCTTCTCCCTTCTGCCTTCTGCTCACCTGCCCTTCCCAGGAGCTTTCTTTTCTGCGAGATCCGTCCCCCCTGCCCAGGTGCTGGGCTGCCCCTGCCCATTCCTGGAGACCCCGGCAGCCTTCTCTGGGCATCTGCTCCTGTTTGAGGTGGGATTCTCCTCACCCTTCCTGGGAGCCTCAGCCTTCTCCTCTGCCCTCATCTCTGATCTCGTCTCTCGGGTTCACAGTGTATTTGCTAGCCTGCCTTTCATCAGAGCGGGCTGGTCTTGAAGGCGGCGAGAACATGGTGTCACTCTCAGTGCTCCCGGCACCAAGCAGGTACTCCACAAATGGGCCCCGGGGGGGGGGGGTGCAGGTGTCGGCTGCTCCTGGGGCGGCACCCACCCCTGGCCCGCCCTCGGGGAAGCTGGGGGCCTTCCCTGGGCTCTGGGGTCGTGAGGCAGACCCGCTTCAAGGCTTCCTCCAGGCTTGGGGATGACCGTCTCCGCCCTCGCTCGTCAAGGCGTCCTCCCTCTGTACCTCTGTGTCCGAATCTCCTCTTCCCGTAAGGTCCCCACTTCTATCGGATTAGGACCCACCCTATGATCTCATTTTAACCTAATTACCTCCTTAGCGACTGTCTCCACCCAGATGCACTCACATTCTGGTGTCTTGAGGCAAGGGTTCAACGCAGGCATCTGAGCCCGGGGTACAATTCCACCTGTGACACCGCCTCCCTCCCTGAAGAATGTGACTTCTTTGATCGTTGAAATCCTGCAGAGCTTAGAGTTCTGTTTGTTCGCTCGCTTGTAATTCTGGAGGTTCACATCTTGGTCTGTCTTTTGGAGGAATTTAATTTAATCTAATCACCTGCCCTTTAAAGACCCTTTGTCACTGCCCTGGCTGGAGTCACGCCCACGTCTAATAAGTGCTGTTTTCTCCCCATGATTTTCCACTGTGTTTCCCGTTTCAAAACTAGATCCAAAGTTCCTCCACACGGCACGCAAAATGTTCGTGCGCTCAGGCCCCAGGCCCTTAAATTTACAAATTATTGTCTCCCTGAGAGCGAGGCTAACCAGACCTGGTTTCCAGGCATTCCCGATGAGCGTAAAACCCAAGTCCTGCAATAAAAAAATGCCCAGTGAGTTCCAGCCCTTGTATGGAGAGCTCTGAAAGGCAGCCACTTAGGTTGGCTTTTTAAATTTTTTTTTTTTTCTGAGAAGGATCATACAGAATCAACCCACTAAAAAAGAATTGTCGTAAAATCTCACACCATTGACTTGTAAATGGAATTGAATCTGTAGCGTCTACATAATGATACTATCAAAAAGGAAAAAACTATCACATCCATATAACAGATGAGATATGAAATGGCTACCATGGCAGATGAACACCCCAGAGGTATTTCGCTTTATTCTACTCACTGCGTTTAGATCCCCAGTTTCTCTAATGTTACTTATTTTTTTTCCTCAGGTCTCAAGACAAGAGCAGAAGACTTTTTTCTTTCTTTTTTTTTTTCCCCCCCTCCTAACAAATTACCCCATACCGAAGTCAATAATATAAATACTTACGTTTCTGGGGTCAGGGCTGGGGCTTTATTAAAACTGATTTTTCAAAATGTATTTCGGTTGTTACTACAGCCACAGGGAAGCCCTCCCATCAAATGCTTCTTCCCTTCTCAGAATCGGAGCCTGTGTGGCGTGGGCTTTGCAGGAAGGGGGGTACGGGGGATGCAGACAGGGACCCCGGGGTCCTGGGGTCCGCCCCGCAGCTGGGGGATTCTGGGATCCTTCCACACCTTTCTGGGCTCCTGCTGCTTTTCCCACCCCTCAGTCCCCCCAGTGACTACCTGGGGTCACTGGCAGATGCCCTGGAAGCTAAACCATGGTGTCCCCAAAGATGGAAAGTCATCAGAAACATGGACACAAGCCTGGCTTTCTGCCGCCAGACAGATCTGTTCAGAGAGTGGAGACAGCGTGGGGTCAGTCCCTCTGCCCCCAGCCCCCAGGGAGTCACATTAGTCTCATCAGGGCCGGAGCCTGGAGTGGGCCGCGGTCCCGGGTTCGGAGCCAGGTGACCTGGGTGGGCACCAGCCTTGCCCCCTGTGGCCCAGCCGGCTCGCCCGGGCCTCTCCCGCGCCCTCCGTGAGCTATTGGCATTCCTACGATTTACAGGCTGGAGGGCCTGTTCCAGCCGTGTGCTTGGGACTTGTTAAATATCGCTGGCCTCGGGGAGCGGCCGAGCCGGCGCTCACGGCCACCAAGTGCGGCTGACGCTCTAATTGCGGGGAACACACCCCCGGGGCCAGCGAATGAAGATCTATGCGGGGGAACCTGTGTTTCTCCTTTGAACCCAGCGCGGGCTGTGGTTCCGGCCGGCGCTGTCCACGCCCGGGGCCCGGGATGCGAGCCGCACGGTGCGGTGCCTTCCAAGTGCGCGCGCAGGCCGAGGGCGTCCCGGGACACACACGGCGGCGACAGGAAGCCCCATCCACAGGCAACGGCGTAAAGGCAGAGAGGAGCACACAGGGAGGAGGGGAAAGGGCAGCGAGGAGGCCTCCGCCACCTTATCCGCAAAGGAACAGCCAGAAAGTCAAAATGCCCCCAAAGTGCCAGCACGCGCGTGCAGGGAAACTGGCCCTTGCCCTCTGGCCTCCTCACGCCTTTCCTTGCAGCCAGCCTTTGATTTAGCCTCGGTGACACCTTAATTATGTTCACGCTTCGTACCTTTCTTTATTTGTCAGGGCTTAAAGATGGCTCGTTTTCTTTTGTGATTTTCCCAGAAGGTTGCAGAAAATAAAAAGCACCTTTGCCTTAGGAAAAGCTTGCAAAAGCGATCATTTCTTTTGCCCCATAACTTTTTTTTTTTTTTTTTTTTTGGAGTAGAAAGGCAACACGTGTTTATTGGGCAAAATTTGGAAAATGCAGAAAAATGTAAAGAAGGTAAAAATCATCCGCAATGCCTCCTCCCAGAATGGCCACAGTTGTATTCTAGAAAATTTATTTCTATGTTTATGATCGTTGATGCCAAAGAAAAATAAGAGTAAATATGAATACAATTTTATTTTCTAAAATTGAGATCATACTATATATGGTACTGGACACTGTGTTTTATTTAATGTGTTTTGAGAATGTTAATCTGGCACTAAATATCCTTTGAAAGCATGCTTTTTAATAGCTGTGAAATATTTCTTTAAAAAAAAATTAATGTTTGTGTATTCTCGAGAGAGAGAAAGAGACAGAGAGACAGAGCATGAGCAGGGGAGGGGCAGAGAGAGGGGGAGACACAGAATCCGAAGCAGGCTCCAGGCTCCCAGCTGTCAGCACCAAGCCTGACGCGGGACTCGAACTCACAAAGTCATGAAATCATGACCTGAGCGGAAGTCAGACACTTAACTGACTGAGCCACCCAGGCATCCCTCTAGTAATTTCTTGAGGATACATTCTTAGGTGTGGAATTAAAAAGAGAGGACATTCTTGAGGCAATGTCCCCATATTATAAATTTACTCTCTTTCCCCCATGCAGAAAATGTCCTCCTCTCTGCCGCCTCACCCGGATGGAGTATTCCGCTCAAAATTTACAAGCAGATAACGCCTTTTTCATAGGGGAAAAATACTATTTTTAATTTAATTAAAACAAAAGAGGTTCAATTGTGTTCAATGTGGACTTGCTTTGCAAATTGCGTGTTGCCATCTTTTCAAAACGGGGTGTTAATATTTTTTCTTATGGATCTGGACATGGTCTTTGTATCATTAAGGTAATAATTTAATTATCATAATAATTTAATTATTAAGGTTAATAACTATGAAGGTTAGTGTATTTTACTGTCAGTGAGATTACATTTATTCCTACTTTCTAAGCTGTCATAATTTTGTATATGACATTTGTTGATATCTTAATATTTTTGATGTTCTAAATTGTGACACAGGCAAACCCATTACTCTCTTCCTTTGTTATTTGTTCTATTTATTCTTTGGAAGTTCTCTGCCCTCTGAAAATAATTTTATAGACCATCAGAAAAAGCATCTTGTGTTTCGGTGCTTTTTTAAAAAATTTCTAACTTATTCATCTACTGAAAACACACTTCAGTATATAGAGCAATGTGAAACCCTAACCTGACTTTCCCTCCCAACTGGCCACGTTAGCCGCACAACTGGTTGAGCGATCCATTATTTCCACAGTGGTTTACGATGCCTTCTTTACCACAAAACCTGATGTGTCCCAGGGTCTTTTGCTGGGCAGCATAATCTATTTTACAAGCCTGTTTGCATATGTTTGTAAATTAACAAATTCTTTTAATTGTTACGGTGGTTTTGCGATATGACTCATATACTGTGTATTTATATAATATAGTAGATGCAATATAATATGTTAGCTTTATAACATCCGAGAGTTTCCCATCGTACTTTTTTTTTACACTTTTAAAATCATTTTCACAAAATGGTATACAGCCACTTGGGCAACGTTGGTCAGTTCCTCAAAATGTTAAACATAAAATTATCATATGATCTGGCAATTCCAGTTCTCCATGTCTACCCAAAGAAAGAAAACATATGTGGACACAAGACTGGCATATCACTGTCTATGACAGCGTGATTCATAATAGCCAAACAAGAGACACAACCCGAACGTCCATCCAGCTGGAATGAACACACAGGAGGTGATGTACCCACATAACAGCATCATTCAGCCACAGAAAGCAATCCCCACACGTACGACCATGTGGATGAACCCTGCACACCTTGGGCTAAGTTAGAGGAGTCAGACACACAAGGCCACGTGGTATACGATTCCATTTACAGGAAATGTCCAGAACAGAGAAATCTACAAAAACGGGAAGTAGGCTAGCAGTTGCCTAGGGAAGGTGCCTGGAGAGACATGACCCTCCCTCTTGCCGTGATGGAGAGTTTCCAAAGCCACACCGTGGGGACATTTGGACAAGTCTCTAAATATGCTCAACATCATTGAGTTGTACACTTAAAATGAGAGAGTTTTATAGGATGTAAAGTATACCTCAATAAAGCTGTCAAAAATCATTTTCACTATTTATTTTTCAGATTATGTTAGGACCATTCATTGAGTCACCCCCAAAATCCCCTCACTATTACACTAAAACTGAACTGAGGAAGATTGTTATATTTATACTGATAATTCGCTATCTAGAAACATCACATGTATGTTATTTCTTTTTTGTCAGATAAATGGAATCACACAGTATGTACCCTTTGGGGTCCTTCATTAAAATCTCTTTATAGTGCTTAAGGGTCACATTCTCCATTTACTTTCACTAAAATTTTTCTTAAGGTTAGACTTATTCATTTTCTTCTGATTAATATTATAAATGTTTTTTTGCTATGAATATTTCAAGCTTATTATTACTGGTGTTTAAAAAGCCTTTTTATATTTATTTAACCTTACACCACTTTGCTTTTTAATTTAAAAAAAATTTTAGATTAATTTGGTATTAGAGGCATATGATTGTAGAGACTTCAAACAACTGTGGGATATTTTTCTAATATTTTTTTCTCCTTCCTCTCTACCAGCTGGAACTCCCTGCATGAATTATGAGCTCATTGTTGATCGCAAATAAAATGGTCTCATTCCTGATTTTAATGGGCATTTTTCCAGTGCTTCACCGTTAAATATCACATTTGGTTTTAGTTCATGTGTGTGTGTGCGTGTGTGCGTGTGTGTGTTAACTTTCTTATTTTGAAATAATTATAAATTTACAGAAAGTAGCAAAACTAATATGGTGGCCTTGTGTTCCCTTTGCCGGCTTCTCCTGTCAACTGCGTCTTCCCAAACTATCACACAACATTGAAACTAGGCGATCAGCATCAGAACGATGTGTGTGTTCAGTCCCTTGACAACTATCATGTGTGTAGATTTGTATCATCACCACCGCAATCAAGACACAGGACTACTCATCACCACTCAGATCTCCCCTCTACTACCCCCTTAGTGTCAAACCATCCTGCCCCCATCATCCCTACCCCTGACAACCACTTATTCTCCACCTCATACTATAATTCGGGTGTATCAGAATGGTATATGTGTTATATAACATATAACCTTTTGAGTTGGCTTGTTTTACACACCACGACGTCTTTGAGATCGATCCAAGTTGCTGCGTGCATTATCAGTAACTTGTTTTTTTTTCATCACTGCACTACACCAACAGACGGACCACAGTATGTGTAACCATTCACCTATTAAAGGAAATTGTGCTTGTTTCCAGTGTGTAGCTGTTACCTGTCAGTTGCCACCTACTGAGTCTTTGCGTGATTACAAGATTCTTAAAATAAACATTATTGTTATTGTCATTAACTCCTAGATTTAATTAATGGCCTATTAGAGTTGAAAATTTGAGACGCCAAACCATTGGAAGGCTTAAAAAGATCTTGAGGGAAAAAAAAACACTTGAACAAAACTGTCATTTAATACATGTATACATATTAATTAAGAGTGACTAAATAAATGTTTTCTCTGGGTAACGTATTGAGTATAAAGACAGTAAGAGACAGAGTAGGGAACGAAGAGGAAAAGAGGGAGGGAGAGTGACAGCATTGGAGAAACAGGGGGAGGAAGGAAAGAGAGGCAATTTCCCAGAGTGAGACCCCAAGCTATCCAGTTTCCTACCAAAGGTGAGGTCACCCTCAGCTGCGAGAACTCCGTCCTGGGAAACGTCCAGGTACGTCCTGGAGGGTGAAGGATGGAGTCTCAGTTTTCAGTCAATGAACGCCCTGGGATTTGGGGGTTTAAGCCACCTCATTAGTGTTCCTTTAACTTTATTTTTGGCATAGGAGTGGATTTTTTTTTTTTCATTTGTCTCCGATGTTTGCTTAACAGAGACAGAAAATGAGAAATTTCCCTGAGGTGAGGAGGACATCTGAGACAGTGTAGACAAAAGACTATTCCTGCTCCAAAGACCATCCAAGACACAAAGACAGAAGTTAGAGGCCATCGCTCAAAGGGAAGAGAGATTTTAAAAGCCCTGATTATCTCAGGAACATACATTGGAGGACCTTCCGCAAAAATAATTCAATCTAAAAGGCTTTTTCAAGGTTAATGAATATCAACGAACGTTATAAATTAGATGTTTTTAAATGTAAACTTGACCGTTTTTAATCAAGCTAAAAGAGCTACTTCAATTTCTTATGAGAATGAGTGCTAAGATGATCTGAAGTCTAGAATAATTTGAACGTCTAAATTTGCGCAATGTACTCTCCCTCTCCAGTAACTATTTTGCACGACTGTCCTCCATTAATCCTCCATTAATACTGCATTAATAATCTCAGTACTCATCAGCTATGACCATGCCCGTAGAGGGATGGCCTCTGTACATGCCCCAGCTGACAATCTTCACATAGACTTGGCGTAGGAAATGAATTGG
Source organism: Leopardus geoffroyi (assembly GCF_018350155.1). Taxonomy (NCBI): domain Eukaryota; kingdom Metazoa; phylum Chordata; class Mammalia; order Carnivora; family Felidae; genus Leopardus; species Leopardus geoffroyi. The sequence goes on along the minus strand of NC_059339.1, from coordinate 91,223,824 downwards.
GAATAAAGTACAGAAACCATGTGCAGAGTGAAATCCGCATTTCCTGAACTTGTTCACCTGAAGTGAGATGAATTCCTACTCACATACTGTTTGGGTTCGTCTGGGCATGGTTATTTTATCTGGGTTCTACCCAAAACACAAGTTCTAAAGGGAACTTCGGGGCAAGGGAGGTGCCATGAGGCTGAAGTAGGGCTTCTCGTGAGACGCCCTTCTTGTTGCTAGTCTTTGCATTCTGTGGAATGATTGGTTAACTCCGTATGACTTGCAAATATGATGAAGAGACAAATAAAAATTCCAAGTATTGGGGTGCCTGGGTGGCTCAGGTCGGGTGAGCGCCCGACTCTTGATTTCAGCTCAGGTCGTGATCCCAAGGTTGTGGGATCGAGCCCTGCGTCAGGCTCCTCACTGAGTTTGGAGCCTGCTTGAGATTCTCTCTCTCCCTCTCTCTCTCTCTCTCCCTCTGCCCCTTTCCCATTTTCCATCTCTCTCTCTCTCTCTCTCTAAGTATAAATAGATAATAAATTGATTTAAAAAAAATTTCTAGTTCCAGGTATTTACTCGCTCTTAGCCCAATGGACAGTAGTCTCCACAATAGTCAACAGCGTGCTAGTGTCCCTTATACCATGTGATGTCATCGTGAGGAGGCAATGAGAAAATACTCAGGAAAATGCCTAGCAGAGCACCTGGCGTTTAGCAAGTGCTTGAGAGACGTCTGCTTGTTTGTTTTCCTGTCCTTCCTAGAAAGAGGTCCAGTCAGTTGGGAGAACACTGTTACATGCATGGAATAGTAGGGCTTCTGTAGATAAAATTAAGTGCTAAAATCCCTGATACAGACAATAGAGGCGCGATTGAGCTCCATTAATCAGTCTGTTGACTATCTCCCGCACTACAGGTGCAGGGCTGAGCACCGCATGGGGACACAGGATGCACATGTCAGCATGTTGTTGGAAAGGCACAGCGGCCCTTCCGGGGCAGAATTGTCACCCAGTGCTTAAGTGATGTAAAATCTGCTTTCAAGGGTAATCGTTCAGTTACCGCTGTCAATTTTCCTCTCTCCGCCAAACCTTAGGAACATCGAGAGGTGAACAGCAAAATAATGATGATGATGATGATAATTCTAGTTGAAAAAAGCCGTATTTCCTCTACAGAAATGCCAAACAGCTTTTGAAATCAATGTGCCCACCCCTTCCCCCCAATTTTATTTGCTTTGCAAACCCATAACACTAAAACATCTTAACTGATTTTATTTCTGCACTTTGTTAAAGTGATTTGATCCCAAGCTGGGACCTCATATGCCCAGCATTTAAGCCACAGAAAACTTTACCAGCCTGGTTTTGAACTTGCAGAAACAGTAGCTTTTAATGGCAATGCTAACAGACCCTTAAGTATAGCAACGTGAATGGCACCAGTAATAATAAATATGAGGAGTGATTCCCAAACCGAAGACGTGCAAATACTTACCCAGCTGCTCCAGAAATAGCAAGATAGAATTTAAAAAAAAAAAAGAAAGAAAGAAAAGGGAGAAAAGAAATTAAATGAAATGGATATTAGCTGGAAACATCTGTGTTCACCACAGAGCAAAATGCATATTCAGCAGCTAGTTTATTGGCTCTTTAGAGGATGTGAATGGTGCGTTGTAAATAATGACCCGCCTGTAATAAATTCCCAGTAAAAAAGAGAGGGGCCTCTGTGTGTTCCTCCTACAATTCACATTTCTGGGTCCCTGCTGTGAGTGATGATTCACAGCAGTCTCAAATTCCTGTTTTCAAAATGCTATTGTATACTCCAGGGCTTTCATTAAGTTTTACACTAGCTGGGGAAATTTAAAACTTGAGAGAGCGAGGAAAGCAGAGAGGAGAGCTGCTCTCGTGGAGGCTGCGTTTAACACTCGGTCTGCGGCGGCGTTGACGGATGTGATCCGCGGGCGGGCCTCCCAATCCACCCCAACTGCCGCCCATCCTTCTTCCTTCTGGAAACCCATAACAAAAGGAGGGTGCAAGGATCAGTGACTTCCTTATGTGATGGGAAAGGAAACAGACGAGTCGGAAGATCTTCGCAGCTGAATTTTGAGAGGCGGTCTGGAAGGAACATGCAGAATAGGGGGCCGCATGGGGTGGGTTCTGGGGTTCAGCCCCTGCATCGGCCAGGGCTTGCGGGGCTGAAATGTACCCGGCACCTGCCCCGCAGAGTCCCGAGGTGTGCACCCCCCACAAAGACTTAGGGCTGCACTGGCTCCGCGTGCAAAACACAGCTGGTGAGTATGCACACTCAGCCAGGGCACGGTGCTTGGTGTGATGGATCCTAATACTTACAGAACAAATGATCCAGGCTGGATGATAGGTTTCCTTTCAACGTGAGTATCAGGATAAAGAAATAAACGATCTCTTCCAGGTCTGCAAGTTTCTTTTATTGACTTTAATTTTCTCTCCCAAAAGTTTGGTGGTAACAATGACAGATTCGCCACCTTGGTGGTTTTCTTACTGAGATGCGTTTGGCGTAGAACATCATAGTGGTTTCAGGCGGACGACGGAAGGGTTCCAAATTTGCATAAATCGTGAAATGCGGTGAATTTCAAAGACGCGAGTGCACCGTGCTGTTGCCCGGCCTGTTGCCACGGACAGGACGGGACTAAGCTCCACGCCCGGCCCGGCCATCCATCTGCAAGATAAGGTTTTATATTCTGTCTGGATCTTTTCTGGCCAAGTGGCTGTGGGACCATGCAAAGTGGCCTGATGAGAGGGCTTTTGGCAGTCAAAACCCTCCGGGCTCAGAGTTCTCAGGAAGCAGGCTGTCTGTGGCTACCTCTGTTTGCCCTTCAGACGAACTGAGACTTCTGGAACAACGTCTGCAGAGCTGCTGATGCACGGGGGGCAGCCTACCAATATCCTGACCCCACCAATTCCTACAGAGGCCTCCCTGTGTCCCCCGGGGGAGCAGTCAACAAGGCCACGTGAGGAGGGGGAGTTTCACTTAAGATAACTCAGAAGTGAGTTTATCAAGAGCTCCACATCCCACCGGGATGCCCAGGGTTCCCTGACAGATTGCAAATGCATTAAGACATTTTCTAAAATAAAACACGGTCGGTCCCTTTTCCGTGTGTTCTCCTCTTCGGTCTTTCCAAACAAACTGGTCCTTTCCAAATAAGCCAGCGGCTAGAACCATGGATGGCTTTCTTTCGAAAATACATTTCCATCGAAGGTTTGAAACTTCTATATCACTTCAAGTAATTCCAAAGTTTCTAGTAATTTCCCCCCCAAGGGGTATTTAGGATTTTGCAAGACAAGCTTACTGGTGAAGAAACCTTGTTTAATGGCACAGCATGTCTTGTCTTTAGCGATCACAGAAGTGGACGTGCATACCACTGGGACAACCTCCATCTCGCTATTCTGTCCTCCAGGCTCAGAAAGGGGGCTTGAGGTGGGTCTTGGTGGCCTCAGCCCGCTACCTTGGCTGACATGGTGCCCCTTGTGAAGGCCAGCTGAGGGAACGCCCAGGGGCAACCAGTCAGTGGCCTACGCTGACATTGGAACACTTCCATTGTTAACAAGAGGAGCATCGCTGTGAACATGAAGTAAAGAACTGAGGAAAGGTATTCATATTCTGGAAAGAGGAAGGCAGATTCTGCATATTAGTTACGGAATCAATCGGTCAACTTAAATCAGCCAACCCTCCCTGTGCACCGATTACATGCAGACGGTGTGCCAGGTTTTACGAGACAAGTCCAGATGAGTGAGGCTGGTCACCACTAGCGATCCACTGTGAAACAAAGATGAGGGGGATACCAACAATAAAGGCGAGAGGGATGTAACGTAGAGCTTAGAATACTAAGTGAAATGCATAGAGTAAACCCAGGTACTCTCTGGATCCAAGGACACTAGAGCATCAATTCAATTTTTGCATCTGGAAGGATGGTTGGGGAAGACAGAAAAGCAATATTGCGTCACATGGCAGGCGAGTCATAGCCCAGTGCCTCCAGAAAGTAGCCAAAGCTGAAAACTACCTCAAGAAGGGTTCTGATCCATTTGGAATAACAGATCCACGTTAGCTGTCTAAGGAAGTCAGAGGTGTTTTGGATACCGCCACACCCTTTGATTGAACATGCATGGATGTTATTCCCATGGGTGGGATAAACCATGCATGCTAACTAGAGATGTCTTATTGTTGGGTTCTGGAAGGACAGTCGGGGACCCTGGGAGGCCCACTCTGACCCATATAGCTGACCTCTCTCAGATCGTTGCATCACGGGCCTTTGCTGCCTTGGTCGTTACCAGAACAGACACGAAGGCAAGTGCATGTCACGCGCGAAGCCAGCGGCCCTATTTTGAACGGTAAGTCCACTCAATATGGCACACGCTAAAACTTCTCAATGGCACCCGTGGCTGTGAATTTCACACGTGCCACACCTCAGTGCACTCATGGAAGTGTATCCCAGAAGCAAAACAGGAGAGTAAGCCCCTCTTCTGAGGGAGCTCAATCAACAAGTTTTATGAAGTCAGAAGGGAAAATAATGTCTTTGCAGAAGCCCAGTTGGGCACTAGCCCAGCATTGATACCTTTTCCAAGACCATACTTGTCTACGGACTCCTTGTGTCTACTGCACCTGTTAGATCACGTCTGCCACAGATCCACACCCCCCCTTTGCTACCATAATGTCTACACCACTTCTGTGTTTCAGAACGCGTCACGATTCTTTTCGTTAATTCCTAAATCAAAGTGGAGTTCGGGTGAACGGTACCTGCTTACGGATACATCAAGAAAGCTTGTTATTTAGTGTATTGTTAAAAGTAAAAATAAAACATGTTACAAACCACTGTGTGCAGAATAAGTCCAATTCTCTGCACAGAAATCTATGCTTATATGCTCATTGAAATATAGAAGGATTTTATTTATTATCAGTGTTTTTCTCTGGATGATGATGTTATCAGTGATCATCTGATTTTTAATTTATTGTCCTTTTTCTTTGTTCTATAAGTTTTCTGCTCTGTGAGGTTGAAGATGTAACCTATATATTAGCAATTTTGTAAAAGGTAAAATTACACCAACAGATGGAAAATGAACACACATTAAATATTTTATTTAACTCGATCAATGAGAGAACTGAGCAGGTATCATAACCAGTTCAAAGAAGAAATTGTAAAAACACAAATATTTACGGAGTGATAGAATGTTGGAATAAATGTGCAAATGAAAAGAAAGCTGGTTTTTCCACAAGGAAAAGGTGTAATTCAGTTGAACGTCCTTCGACAGAATTTGTGAGTCTATAGACAAGAATTATTTTGCCTTGCTGTCAGTCTCTACAGTTTGCAAGTTGTAAAATAATTCCCACAGAATCAAAATCAGATACCTCAGAGGCTTCTCCTGTAGACTTCGCTAGAGTCTAGGCAATCCAAAGTTTTCCACTAAAACACAAATTTTCCCCTACACTATTTAGTCCATTTCTCTCTCCAGAGCTTAAGTCTACCCCATCCCAAAGTAGGACCACGTGATAAATATGTACTGAAAAAATGATTAAATGTATATCTTTCATAATTAGAATCATCTTATTTAAAGAACTTAATTTCCGTGCAGTCTTATGTCTGCAAAGTGTATAGAGTTGGGAGATTAATAAATTTCCCCTCGCAGGACAGTTACAGCACTGTTGTGCAAGTTGTACACTGAACAGCCGTGAGGCATCATATTCATTGGAGTCCGTATAAATATTACTAACGTCTTTTGGAACACAGTGCTCCGGAGTCAGGATAGAGGGTGGGGAGCAGAGGTGAGAAGAGAAGCTGAGAGCATAGCTCTCGTTCAGGAAGCAAGTTTCTTCTCCCGGCTCTGCGTAGGTTGGGGCGTAGCTGTTTATTTACTGCTGTATCCTCCCAGCACACAAACCAACCAGGAGCCAAGGTGAAGCAAGGCAGAAAGAAGTTCCCAAGTGGGACAAGGAGAAACTTTTTCAGAAAACCTTTTTAGGCCAGCAGGTTGTGTCTGAAAGAAAACGAAAACCAGACCATTGCTTTTTAAAGATCACTATCGCGGTGCCGCATTTGAGACACAGGGTCTGTTACTTTTATTCGTCTTGAAGAAAAGCCATTTGCAGACGTGATGTTAAAAAGCGATCACTTCTTCAAGCATCCTACTTTTTGTAACGCGGCCAGCTTCCAATAGAATTCTTTTCCTTGGGATTCTATTTCGTGCCCTAGAAAGCCCGTGCTCCCGGAAAGCCCGTCCCCCAGGCACCTTTGGGCCCAATTAGTTCACCACCGGGTGGGAGCTTCAGTCCGCGGTGACTGGTGACTGTCATTACCCCGCTTGTAAACCTCAGCTCTGCTGCTGCGAGTCTCCAAGGGCCCGTCGCGCTCGGCAAAGACTGCAGGCCTGAGGCTTCGCGATGCCCTTATCCACCCAGAGGCCCGGCGCCCAGCACCCGGCTTCCCTCTCCGGCCTCTCGCCCTCCGAACCCACCAGATGCACTCAAGAGGGAGGTTCCAGCCAGAGAAACCATCCCCCTGCCGGTGGTGCCCAAGCCCGTGTGCTTCTGTCCCCGGGGTGTCTGCTCAGCTCCCCACCGCCCTGCCTGCCTCAACTTGGGGTGCAGCCCTCTCGGGGTCCCAATTGCCAGGAGGGATGAAGACACACTTATAAAGGGAGAGCTCCGCAACTTTGCCAAGGTTTACCAGCAAATCGGAAGACTTGCAATAGAAGTCTGATAAAGACAAGATCCGCTTTATTAGATTTTTTCCCCCCGTTCCCCGTATTGACTTCCTCACCCTGCGCGGCAGTCCAAGCCTTGCCCACAGGCACAGACACGCAGAATCGGGGGCTCGGGGGAACCAGCAGGGGAAGCAGAGACGTGCACAATCGGGGGCTCTCCTCTGCCTGTCCACCCACCAGCTGGCAGACTCGGTTTCCTCCAGAACAACCTGTGTTTCGCCATCGGGAGTGAATGGCGGGTTTTAATCAGCCCAAGGGTGGGTCAGTGTGAAGCACTTAGCTAAACTCTGCAGATACTTGCTCAAATACCATGTTTTATCATTACATTTATAGATACAGTTTCCCAGGAAAGTATTATCATTTCACACGTAAACATAAACCCTGGGACGATGGCCCTAGGGGGACAAAGCCACAGGGACTGATTTTTTTTCCGTTGTGGCGCTTGCCAGACCCCTGTGATACGTGGGGTTTGTTCTTCTTTTTTTTTTTTTTTAATTTTTTTTTAATGTTTATTTTTGACAGAGAGAGAGAGAGACAGAGCATGAGTGTGTGTGTGTGTGGGGGGTGGTGGGGGGGGACGGGGTAGGCAGAGACAGAGGGAGACACAGAATCCAAAGCAGGCTCCAGGCTCCAAGGTGTCAGCACAGAGCCCAACTTGGGGCTCGAACCCGCAAATCGTGAGATCATGACCTGAGCCAAAGCCGGACGCTTAACCGACTGAGCCACCCAGGCGCCCCTACAATTGTTTTTTTAAGTGCAAAAATCCACAAGAGGTTAAGGCATCTTTTAATAGAGTTATTCTAGGGGCACCTGGATGGCTCAGTTGATTAAGCATCCGACTCTTGATTTTGACTCAGGTCATGATCTTGCGGCCGTGGGGTCGGGCTCTGTGCACTGAGTAAGGGGCTTGCTTGGGATTCCCTCTCTCCCTCTCTCTGTGCCCCTACCCCTACTTATGCTCTCTCTCTCTTTCTCAAAATAAATAAATAAATATTTAAAATAATAGTGTTATTCTAACTTGAGATGTCCGGAAGCATTGCAAGTAGGAAAACGAGTTTCGAGTGTACAAGAACCACTGTCAACGCTGAGCTGAGCTTAGGCAGGATTTCCAGGCTTCCTGGAGCCCATCTCCCCTAGTGAGCTACAGGAGCGCTCACTAGGACTGTCTCATCCCTGTCCCACTGTTCTCTGTTGGGCGGGGGTGAGCGACACCTGGATTTGTAGGGAGCGGATCACCAGTCACAAGACCAAAAGGCCCTGAGTCTGGACCAGGAGTAGACCTCAAGCTTGATGCAGGGATGGGACTGGATTGCCGTGACCCTGGGGGTGGCAGGAGCATGTTCCGCACATGGGGGGTCTGCTGCTGTGACTGACCTCTAGAAGATTCCACTTCTAGATCTCAGTCTCCACCCCATGCTCCATCTGCCCTCGAGGCTCATGGGGCACCAACCACTCCCCTGTATCCCCATCCACGTATGCCCTCACCCAGAACAACTCCACATCTGAAATCCTAAATTCAGACATCCTGCCCTCTGGCCACAACCTTCTCTCCTCTTAAAGTATGTTCTCTGTCCCTCCTCGACCTGTTCCTAACGTCTCTAAAACCTCGACTTCCCTGACATGTTCTCCCCCCACTTTCCCTCCTGTGTGCCCGACACCCAGCGCTTCGTCTGTTCAACCACCCACCAGTAAGCCAAACAGCCAATTTTAGATCAATCCAAACATCTCCTTTCTTTGTTCCTTTGCTGAAGCCGTTGAGAAGTGGAAGAGACCTACCATTATAATAAGAGTCACTCCTGGTACAACTTCTCTGACCTCGACCACAACCTCCATGCAGCCTGATGCCTGTGTTTTGGGTCTGGAGACAGATACCAGCTCCCAGCGTGGAGAGGGGGGTTCTATAAAAAGAGGGGTTACCAAAACGGCTTACCTTTAGGCCTCAGAAGGAAGGAAAGGTAGTGTTAATTGGCTACAAAATCTCCCCCCAGATAAGTCCTCAATCAATAAATGTGATTGACTGACTGTCTTGGGCACACAACCATATTTGATTGGTCATCATCAACTCATTCTGGGTTCCCGCCCCCCTCTTCTCCTGAAGAGGAGGGACTTCAGTATCCATTCCGTATAACCATTTGGAGTTTCTACGTACCTTTGAATAAGCAAGTATCTATTGAGCAACTTCTGCAGGACTGATGCAATGCTGAGCATGAGCAAAATAGAAAAGAGGAAAACTCGTAGTCACAGACTTCAAAAGCTAATAATCCAGGTGGAAGGATAAAACCAACACCCTTAGAATAGCTGAAAAATAAATACAGGCAGCGTCTGCTGTACCTACAGTGACTGAGATAGAAACCCAGAACTGGGAGGGACCGGTGCTATGTGGAGAGTCTTGGCGGGGGTTAGGAGGGTTAGGACAGGGGCTCACTTTTGATGGAAGACTGCCGTGCAGATAACCAGAGGAGCCAGAACTTCCCACCGTGTGCACCCTGTTCTTCCAAGTGTAGCATTGCCCCTCTTTGTGAATGTGGAACAGAATGCAGCAGCGGTAAGGTGTGACAGGAGCTTGGACGGATGATGGAATCCCCGGTCCTAATCTGGCTCTTGAAAAGTGCCTTCAGGATTCACATGTGTAGGACTCTGTTCCCCTAGATTGTCTGCAAATTCTCCCTGAGGGGATAGCAAATCTTTAGGCTATCCTGTGACGCTTCCCAAACTCACCCCTTTGGGCCACAAGATAGAACGTACATGAGGCCCCTCAGTTCAGACCCCAGGGAACTCACCTGTACCTAAGAGTTCTCCTGGTATCTCCTTGCACTCAAGGAAGGAGTAGAATTGAGCCAGGGGATGGGGAAAAGGGTCTCTCAAGTCTCAGCCCCTCACATCCTCATGCATCACAGAGAGGAGCATGGGCTTGGTCAATCCCAAGGTCAATAGTGAAGGTCATCCCCAAAGCCAACAGAGAAGGGAGCTTCTGGTCTCTGTATCACAGTGAAATACCTCTGCTTTGGCCGGGCGGTCATACTACCTGCTGTGTTAGAGTAGATATAGTTAAGTTCCTTAGACACAGCATTATTTTTAAATACATCTTTTATCCTAAAATTTGTCCATGCTTAAAATAGAATACCATTGTACGCCTGAATGTTACGTTCTGCTAAAAGGGCAGAAAAGTACCCAGCATGAGTCACTTCCAATTCTTCAAATATTTGGGTAGGGTGCTTTTTCTCTCACTGACGCCACATTATGTTATAGCCTTTATTGAGTTATTTACAATACTGCCATATTGATCAATATGGTCATTTTATTTTTGGAGTATCATCCACTTTTAAGCAAATGAGTACAAAATATCATCAACATATGTGATAGTTCTTGTAGAAAACAAAAAAGTTATTTTTTCACAGTAGTTTGTAACTGTATGGTCACATTCTTGTTTCGGTTTGCTTGGTTTTTGTTTGTCTAGCATTTCTATGCATCTATTATTATTAAAAGTTTTAAAGAAATTCAGTATGACAAGAGAATAAAATTGGCAATTATAAGGGCAGGGATGATCGAAAATATTACAGTTACAAAAAAAAAAGAATGTGCTCAGCTCCCAAGTGTAGGGTGTAAGTGTCCGTGAAGATTGTGGCAAATGAAGTACATAACCTCCATAAAATGTGCTGTGTGTGGTATCACAATCTACAATATTGGGAGCCTCGGGAAAAAAGTTTATTGAAATAAGTTTTGAAGCTTTAGCAATTAAAATAGAAAAATAGTCATATAAGACTGCGTGCTAACCAAATGTGCCACTGAAGGGTCAAACAAAAATAAAAAAGTAAAAATAAAAATGAATAGCAAAATAGTGACACGGGAATAGAGAAAGCAATAATCTTCATTTGGAAAATCTGTAATTATGTTAATTTTGCCACCTAAGCAGGTAGTTCATTGTCGACATGGAAACCTGAAGTTTGGCCTTGGACCGTGCACGTACAGCATGCATCCAAGTAAGTCGTGTGTGTGTGTGTGTGTGTGTGTGTGTGTGCGCACATGTGATGGATGTGTCTACAGAGAGGTCTGGAACAGTCTTTATCTGGACATCCACAATGGTCACCTCAAAGTAGCAGAGTCTCGTGGGTGGTAGTTCTTGCCCTTTGCTTCTTTGTACAGTTTGTGTGTTTAACAAACATATTAAGGCTATTTTCAACAGAGGAAAAAATGAAGGTCCACAAAGTAACCTTCGCATAGTGTTTCCTGTCAGTTCCCATTTCTAGTTTGGGGCATAGCTGTTGCTCTCACTGTATGAATTCCTTCTACCGCTTCTGTTAGCAGGAAGGTCCCTGGGTACTGCTCTTCATGAGGCAAACTATGGCTTCACCAGCAACCACAACAAACTTGGAGATTTAATAGTGTGGCCTGCATGTAATCGTTCCAGAATTAGCTGAGAATTAATTTATTGCAATGTGTGATCATGCCTCTGGGCTTTTGAAGTGAATGGAAATGGGTCAACTGGAGTGGTTAAGAGGCGGGTTTTCTCTTTATACTCATGCGGTTGCTGTATGACCATATCTGCACTCTGTCCATGCAGTTCTCCATGGGTGCCAAGATCCAAGCTGTGGAAGATAACTCCTGGAGGAGAGGAGAGCGGTGAAGGAGAAAAGAAGAAAGGCAATGATAGGGTAAAACCCTAACCTCAAAGCCCATTCTAACTTGGGACACAGATGGATTTAGTCACTATTAATGATAGAGCAAAATGGCACCATAAAAACAGAAACTCAACAAAAGCAAGTATGTGCTATCTGTCATCGACTCCTAACTACCTGCAACTTCCCTGGGCTGTGCTCTGCAGAAGGTTTCTCTGGGGAGGGCACAGGAGAGGGAAGAGGTCCAGCCTTGCTGTCCCCAGCAAGACAAGGCATGCACCCTGGTATGACAATACTCCTGTCTGGACAGAAGACTGCCTTTCTCCAATTTTCACCAATGTGAGAAGGAATCCCTTTCTAATTTTCCCACATGTACCTTAGGACTCAACAGTCTTAATTCTACCATTTCTAGAACAACTCAATAGCAAAATAGGTGATGTAAGAAACTAATCATATAGGACAGCCTTTGTTTCTGTGATGAGGTAAAAGACTGCCTATTCTTACCCTCCATTGGTGATGGTGAATAGATAACAATAACACCCAACTTCAATGGAAGAAAACCACTTCTGTGGGTGGAAAATTTCTTTTGCCAGTAACTTAAGTTTTGCATTCAGTTATTTAAACCTTTTCCTTCTTTTTCACAAAAACTAGCGAGTATTTCTCTTTTCTCTCTGAACCCACCATAAAATTAGTATGTAATTAAAATAATCCCTCAAAAAGTGCAGGAGGAAGAAGTCATGGAAGAAAGAAAACTCGTGGGAAGGAAGTTAAGTTTCTGGCAGATAGACTGTCAGAATACCACTGTTCTATGGAAAGCAAGCTCTGCTGGGCACACTTGCATGCAGGTTCACAGGAAAGCCCGTAACCGTTGTGTAGGTAATATGACACGTGAGTGGATCCAGGGGGCAGTGAGCTGGAGGGGGGCCCATCCCTGTACTAATGGAAATTATTTTGTTATTGCAATGCTCGCCTCTTAAAAACACTAAATAATATTTTGTACTTTCTACACGAGTCCTTCGAACCAAATAATACTTAGATTTCTACTCAGGTGTCTCCAATTTTTTTCTGCTTTACAGGACTCCAAACTCGGTTTTGTAGCATAAAATGAACATTGAGAAATTCTAAAGAGATCATGGCATTAAGTAATAATGAGTTGGTTACTAGTAAGGATATAGGTGTTTCAGCTGACACTAAGTTCTGTTTTGATAACCAAGATAATATGAGCAGAAGATTATCCAGACATTTTCAGTTGGGGAAAAAAAAAAACAACTAACTTCTTATCATGTATTTTGAAGTCTGTAGTTAGATAAAAGAAGTTATCTTACATAAAAATTATGATATACAAAACTAAAATCATTTTTGTTAAAGCAACATAGGAGTGCAACAGAGGGGTGGGTACTATAAAGAGGGTAATGAATAGTTTTAAATTTATGTGTAAGGAAAAGGAGAGAGCTCATCTTAGGTTCTTCCCCAAATAAGAGCACAAAAGTTTTAAGTGAATTTTTAAATATGCATTCAAAAACAATATTTACCAATATTTTAGTGAGATCTTGCAGAAAATACAATGTGTGTAGACAGATCCAAAAGCTTCCATAAGACTTTAACTTCCAGGTTGAAAATTGCATTTGGAACAATTTGTCAAACAAATTTCCAAGAACATTAAAACTCATGCAAGAAAGAAATTAGTATCATGCATATCAGCATCACTTAAGAGATGCATAGATCAGAGATTCGTTCTGGTGCCATGAAGGTCTGACTTTGACTTTCAGACGAGATGAGAGTGTGAGCCACACGATAAGACAGAAGTATGAACAGCTAATTTGTAAGGATTCCATCAGATTATAAATGCAACCTGCTGTAACGAGATGCATCCCCAAACTGGTTGCTCAGGGGTCTGCAGACCACAAAAAAAATATTTTTAATTCATCCATGTGTATACCATATCTGACAAAAAGGATATATCTTCATCTCTCTATTTTCCAAAGACAATAGTGTTCTTTCTTCTTCCTAAAGCATAAATGAAGCCCGCGTTTTTGAATGGCCGAGAAGCGACTTCTCAGTAACATCAACAGCAGTGATGCATTTTAGTGCTTTTGCCATTTACTTGTAGAATGTGCAATTGGGCATTGTCTAACAATATTAGTATACTGAAAATGACATTAATTCTTTTTCCCATTTGCTCATGATTTCAGATACAGTCATGTGCATTCTCCCCCAAAAAGTGAAAAGACAGAGTGTAAAATCTGGATACATATTTATTTCATTAGAAAATATTCCAAACTGGTGCAGCCACTCTGGAAAACAGTGTGGAGATTCCTCAAAAATATTAAAAATAGATCTACCTTATGACCCAGCAATAGCACTGCTAGGAATTGACCCAAGGGATACAGGAGTGCTGAGCATAGGGGCACTTGTACCCCAATGTTTAAAGCAGCACTTTCAACAATAGCCAAATCATGGAAAGAGCCCAAATGTCCATCAACTGATGAATGGATCAAGAAGATGTGGTTTATATACACAATGGAATACTACTTGGCAATGAGAAAGAATGAAATATGGCCTTTTGTAACAACATGGATGGAACTCGAGAATGTTATGCTAAGTGAAATAAGTCAGGCAGAGAAAGACAGATACCAGATTTTTTCACTCTTATGTGGATCCTGAGAAACTTAACAGAAGGTGATGGGGGAGGGGAAGGAGGGAGGGAGCCAAACCATAAAAGATTCTTAAAAACTGAGAATAAACTGAGGGCTGATGGGGAGTGGGAGGCAGGGGAGGGTGGGTGATGGGCATTGAGGAGGGCACCTCCTCAGATGTGAGCTCTGGGTGTTGTATGGAAACCAGTTTGACAATAAATTTCATATTAAAATTTCAAAAAAAAGAAAATATTCCAAACCTCAGTTTAAAAAGAAAAAAAAAAAAAAAAAAAACACCTAGGGAATGGGAATACTGAGGGCTTATGAGTGAAACAGCCCAGCCTTTGAAATCACATAGAGTTGGGATTGTGTTTGCTTCAAAGTCAGTCCATCTTTCCTCATCGGATCACACAGTTTTATGTCGCCCTTCTCTAGTGACCTAGGCTAATAAAGCTTGGTGTCATGATGTGCAAATGTGTCAGGTATTCACACACTTTGGTATCGTCTTCATGGGTCCTTGATGCTTAAACCGAGAGCACTGTTGGCCCTCCTGCAGGGCTGAGATTCGTGAGTCAGTCCCCCAGTGCCATACGTGGGGCAGTGATTGCATGACTGCACCCTCTGGGAAAGTCCATCAAGAGGGTAAGAGCATCCTCACGCATCCTGGAGGCTGATGGGAAAGACAAAGGGAAACATCAGCCCCGCGGGTGCTGTGGTCGGGCTGGGAGCAGAAAAAGACTTTGAAATGCTACTTTTGCTAAAGAGAGTAGGATCTGCTATTATGACTGTAGAAATGCTTTATCCATGGGACATGGAAAATTTTCAGAAATGTGTATTTCTAAGTAGCTGCAAGGATGACAAATCTCTTGTAAAGGGAGAGTCTTCATTCATTCGCTCCGATGTTAGCACCCTGTTAGAGTTGTGATGTTCTCCAGCAATAGAAGATTATTCTCCTTTGATCTAGGTGTTTAGACATAAGACAAAGAGCAAATATATTTCCCGCACTCAAAAAGTTTATCCTGCACAAGAAAGATAAGCAAGAATTAAAATAGCGTTTAAAATATCTTACATTATTAAGTCAAATTCTATTTTTTTAACTTTTATTTATTTTCTGAGAGAAAGGGAGAGAGAGAGAGAGAGAGAGAGAGAGAGAGATAGTATGAATGGGGGAGGAACAGAAAGAGAGGGAGACACAAAATCCGAAGGAGGCTCCATGCTCTGAGCTGTCAGCACAGAGCCCAATGTGGGGCTCAAACCCACAAGTTGTGAGATCATGACCTGAGCCCAAGTTGGACACTTAACCAACTGAGCCACCCAGGAGTCCCAAGTCAAATTCTATTTTTAAAAGACAGCACCAAAAACATAGAAAGAAAATAGTTTTTAAAAAATGAAACTCATTGGCTATCAGCTTGGTGGTGTGGCCATATAGAGAGGTGACTTCCGCTGGGGGCCATGATGGAGTGATAGGGACCAGACTAACCCTCCCACCTGAAAGAGCCCAACAGCTGGACCCAGTGCAGGACGCGATGACGCTGGAGACACTGGGCACCAGGTAGTGAAGAACAGGACCCATGAGGGATGGGAAATCAGTGAAGCTAGCAGTACCCTCACCCCAGCTTCCTGCCTAGAGAGCATCCCCAGGCCACAGCGCAGTGACAAAGAGAACATGAGGGCCCAGGTGTCATCCCAAGTTGAGGAGATGGAACATGTCTTGACAAATCACCATGAATTTACCAGCTTAACACAAAACAAATTTATTAGCTACCATTCCTGAGGCCAGAAGTCCAAAATGGGACAGCCACTTCGTGTTCTTCCTGGGATCTCTAGGAAAACATCTGTTCCCTGCCTTTTCCAGCTCCCAGAACCCCTCCCGAATCTCCTGGCTCTCTGCCCCTTCCTCCATCTTCAAAGCCAGCAATATAGCATCCTGTAATCTCTTTTTCTCTGTCTCTGACCCTTCAGCCTCCCTCTTATAAGGACCATGGAATTATACTGGGCCCACTTGGAAAACACAGAATAATCTCTCCATCTCAGTATCCTTAGTTTCATCACAACTACAAAGTCCCTTTTGCCATATTAGGTAACATCTTCACAGATTCTGGGGCTTAGGATTCAGACATTATTCAATTTATCACAAAAGCCAAGGCAGCTAGAATTTTCAGGATGGAGTTGCAGAATGGACAGATGCACAGAATGAGAACCCATAGGTCTGGAGATGGCCCTAAAGTATTCAGCAGAGGCTCCCACTTGACTGTTCCTCTAAGTGTTGATCACTATATGTGTGTGAGGAAATTATCCAGAGTTGAGGGGGAAACATCTCAACAGGATAAGAGGCAACAATCTTAGGGGTTCATTCAGGACCGGGGATGGTGCCTGTTCCCATCAGCCCAAGTGGAAAATGTCATAATTAATGGACATGGGAGAGACTACTTGGAAGGAAATTTTGCCTCAGTAGAAAGGCAAAAACAACCCAAGATTAAACGGCCCTCTCGTCTACACAGTCAACACTTACAAGCAAGGTTCATAAGGATCAAAGTATTGCCAAGTAACTTAACTAGATTGCAGAACAAACTTCAGGAATAGTTTTAGAAATGCAAGCAATACCCAGCATCCAAAAATGAAAAATTCATGGTGAAAGGCTTTCAATAAAAAATTCCCAGGTATGCAGAGAAGAAGGGAAATATAGTCCATAACTGGGAAAAAAAAAATCAGTAAATCAAGGATGACCCCAGAAATGATTCAGATGATAGAGTGAGTAGACACAGACATTAAAACAATTATTATAACTTTAGTCCATGTGTTCAAGAAACTAGAGAAAATCTGAAAGCAAGACATTGAACATATTTTTTAAAAATCCAGATTAAACTTCCAAAGATAAAAACATGCTATCTGAGATAAAGGAAATACACTGAGTGGGATTAACAGAGTTTTAGATGCACAGAAGAAAAGATTAGCAAAGATTAGCAAACTTGAAGACATAGCAACATAGTTTCATAACGAAACATATGAAAAATAATTCTAAAACCTGCAAATAGTATCAGTAAGCTAATTAGTAGCACAACCTTGTATACATGATATTTGAGTTCCCAAAGGAGGTGGGGAGAGGTGAAGAAACAGTAGTTGAAAAAATGATGACTGCAAATTTTTCAGATTTGATTCAAACCCACAGATTGAGAAGGTGAACAAGGGAGAGCACAAGATACGTGAAGACACCTGCATGGAGGCACATCTTAAATTGCTTCACTCAAGGAATGGACAGAAAATACTGAAATCAGAGAGAAATGGCGCATTATAGGAATAAAAACAAAAATGAAAATGCTAATAAATTTCTCATTGGAAACAATTTAAGTTAGAAGACACTGGAGTGACGTCTTTATCTTTTTTTTTAAATTTTATTTAATGTTTATTTTTGAGAGAGACTGGGAGTAGGGCAGAGAAAGAGGGAGACACAGAATCTGAAGCAGGCTCCGAGCTATCAGCACAGAGCCCAATGCGGGTTCCGAACCCACGAACTGTAAGATCGTGACCTGAGCGGAAGTTGGATGCTTAACCAACTGAGCCACCCAGGTGCCCCTGGAGTGACATCTTTAAAGTACTGAAACTAAGAAGTGTCAACATGCAATTCTTTGCCACGGGAAATATATTTCAAAAACTTTTTTAGGTATTATAATGTTGGTAGTACTTCTTATATTGTTATTCTGCAATTCTTGTATGTGTGTAGTCACATAAAGCAAATGAGCCATTATGTTGGTGTCATTAAGAACAAAGAAAAGCCAGCATTGGAGATAGGGGACACATGTTACAGGTTGAGCAAAACTCTTGCACTGAATTTGAATTGGAAATATTAGTAAGATCTTGTGATGTATTTTGCTTAAGAAAATACATATTTATATAATTTGTTTAATATGTTTATTTAAGCAAAAAGGCTCAGATCAATGAAACAGACCTGAGAGTCCAGAAATAATCTATACATCTATCATCAACTGATGGTTGACAATGATGATAATACCATCCAATGGGGAAAGAATAATCTTTTCAACAGACAGTGCTGAGACAACTGGATATTCACGTGCAAAAGAATGAAGTTTAGTTCCTGTCTCAAACACATACAGAAATAAACTTGAAATGGATCTAAGACCCCAATGTAAGAGCTAAAAGTTACAACGGTTAGAAGAAACCATAAGCATAAATCTGGATGACCGTGTATGAATCAATGGTTTCTTGGGCGTGACACCAAAAGCTCAAGCAACCACAGGAAAAAAAAAAAAAAAGATAAATTGGACCTTCTTCAAAATAAAAACTGTTGTGTTTTAAAGGATACCCCGAAAAAGTGGAAAAAGAACTCATCACAGAATGGGAGAAAATATTTGCAAATTCTGAATTTGATAAGGCCAAGTATTCAGGGTAGTCAAAAACCCCTACAGCTCAACAATAAAGAGACAACCCAGTGTAAAAATGGGCCAAGGATCTAAAAAGATGTTGCAGATTAATGGGCAAAAAATTATCATATATTTTTAATCATAAAACTTACCATACAAAATTCCAAATTTTTCACTTACGGGTATATTGGAATTAGAAACAGGTGTTCAAGATAAAAACTTATACACAACTATCACAGCAGCACTAATCACAATAGTCCATAACGAGGAACAACTCAATGTATATCAGCTGATGAGTAAATAAAAGGTGGTCCATCCACACAGTGGAATATTATTCGGCCATAAAAAGGAATGATATGCTGACACCTGCTGTAATGCAGATGAGCCTTGAAAACATGCTGAGTGAGAGAAGCCAGGCAGAAAAGGCCTCATATTTTATGGTTCAATTTATACAAAATGTCCAGAGTCATCAAATCCATAGAGATAGAAAACAGATTTGAAGTTCCTAAGGGTTTGGGGAGGCAAGAATGGCAAGTGACTACCTAATGGATGCAGGGCTTCCTTTTAAGGTAACAAAAGTGTTCTGACATTAGATGGCAGTGATTATTGCAAAACATTGTGAAAATAGTAAATGTCACTAATGGTAACTTTTACATAGTGTGTATTTTACAAAACAAAAGATAATAGAGAATAGTAAGGAGTGAATATTACAATTCCACTGAATACAAACTTTTAAAAAATCTTTAGTGAGAAGTAGGTATAAGATACGGCTGACATGAGATTCGTCACAGGTCGATAATTGTGGAGAATGGGTGATAAATACACATGAGCTTCTTGGCCCTATTTTATTTCTATTAATGTTTCTACAGTTAAGAACAAACACACAAGTAAATAAAAATGTTAAGCACTGTATCATCAAGGCATCAGGGAATTTTGCTGATTCTTGTTGAAATAATAAATAATCAAGGATAGATCCTTGGAAAAAGAGTCGGATGGGCTTGATTTTGATATAATTTTACATATGGTTTTCCAGGCTATTTTTCCAATAATAAAGCATTATTTTATGTATGGTTTTATAGGCTATTTTTCCAATAATAAAGTATTATTTGACAATGTCTCAAAATTAAATGTAAAAGTACCAACTGGTTAGCATAGTTGCCAGTGAATATTGACCTTAGAAATGGAGACACAAGCATAGATATCTTAAAATCATCCCGTGCTTCATACAGCAAACCCTCGATAAATACCGTTTTCGGAATTAACAAATGCTCCAATATGTATGCTTGGTCCTAAAACTTACAGGATTGTTGTGAATAAATGAGTACTGTTAACTGTAGGGAATGCATATTTCCTCGTGAGGAATGCAATCACCAACTTTAAGCACTTTCAACAAATTAATTGATAAAAAACAAATCTGCGCTTCTAAAAACAATTGATGAACCAGTCAAGTCAAAATAAATTGTTGAATGAGTAGTAGGTGCCAAAACCAATCTGGAGGTGAGGAATTGATCAGATGCTTAGGTATCACACAGATAGAACCTGAGAATTTAATTCCTAATTTAAGATTTTGATGCTCATCAATTTCATCCAATTTGGGGGCAGAAAAAATTGTGCCCATATTAAGGTAAATCAACTGCTTTTTCCACGTAAATGTTTCTGTATTCAGCCCAGCAAATCAATCAAAGATCTAAGCTCTTATTGTGGTTAAACTCCACCGCTCCCAGTCTCGATGATGTGCGAGTTCACCCTCTACCCTGCACCCACCACGCAGCCTGGCTCAACACGTAGACAAATCCGGCTGTGTAGCCTCTGTCCAGCCGCTCTCTGAAGCCCGCCTGTGCTTCCGCCCCCCAAAATGAGCGAAGCCTTTCTGCACCTATCGCTTTCTTCTCTTTCCAAAGTAACTTTTTATTACTTTCCTAAGCTGTTCGTCTCTGCTCACCTCCGGCTTCTCCTGAGCTAGAACTGTTTATTTTCTCCTCCTTCATGGTTTCCATGGTACAGGACTTCCTGGGATTCCCTTCGGCCACTCAAGATCCAAGTCATTTGTTTATCTGAAAACAACGAAGACACTAATTCTTACAAACTGCTGGCACCCCACATGCACCAAATGTGTAACTTGCACACATGATTATCATCATACAAAAGCCTTTGGAAATCAGAAAAGGAGGGCCATACATTCTATCTACAGTTTCACTTGAGAAATGACTAACTGGGGGGAAAGGCCACAGGTGGAGCATGTGAGAGGCATGCAGGTAGGATGAGACCCCTTGAAGTTGTCTAGAACGTTTCGCCCTCACCCCTTGGCCCAAGGTGGAGGCCCACGCTGGTGCAGGTGCCACTAGCCATTCATCGGCTGCCATCAAGCAGAAGGGTTGCAGCGGATTGAATGAACAGTTCCTTCTTTGGCACTAAACATCAGATGCATCCCTATGAAGACTTGGCAAGAAGGCTCTGTTCTCTTGGTACCAAAGGAAATGTGGTTAACTCCTTCCAAATCAGAAAAAAGAAAATGGAGCAAATAAAGCAAGCTCCCGCTGGCTCGAGTCATGCTAGGTGAGTAAATACCGAGTATGTGTTTTTCTCCCCCTGTTCTGTGTAGTGATTTCCATATACACACCACGTGAAGACGTGGTTGAATATGAGTACGATGCTTTAGCATGACTCGGTTAATACTAAAAATAAAATTTTTTTCTCCCCCATATTTCATCTTGGTACAATTTCCTGTCTTGAAGAAAGATGGAAACTTTTACTTGGAAGATATATAGTTAGAATTTCCTGTAATACTGAATTAACTCCAGTCAAAATGAACTATTTTACACTGCCATTATTACTCACTTACCAAAAATACTTTGTTCTGGGTTTAATATTTTCTTAATACTTTTAACTTTCCTAAGCACTTTCCCATCGAATATCTCTCGAGGCTCACAATAAGCCTCAGAGTCAGGGCAAATGCTGGAGAACAAGGAGTGGCAGTGAATAGGGACAGAATTAGGATTACGATCCACATCTCCTTACTCTTGGTTCCATGCTTTTGGGGAATATAAAAAGTAAGAAAATCAAGCCAAACAAGGCACCATTTCATCACATAGCAAATCAAATAGCTAAGCAAGATATTTTTGAAGTGACAGAGGCAAATGTTATTTGTTTATGATGACTATGTTTCCCTTGACACTTTTTAAAAATACTTCACTAAAAAATTACATTAAAAATCACATAAAAGACTCTCTTAATGCCATACCTTGACAATAGACATGTCCATGCAAAGTTATGAGGCTCCATTACATTTTTATTATGATATGATTATGATGTCAATGCAAATTTCTAAAAAGCTCTATCTAACTGTAATTTCAGGACAGCTTCATTGCATTAAGAAACAAAACAGTCAACATAACATTGCGTTAATTTGGAGGTTTTGACAGAAAGCCATAAAACAACGGAATGTGCCAAATCAAGTCAACCTAGAATTTGGCTTCTCCTAGAGTGGGTAGTATTATGGAAGTTCACGGTTCTAAATATAGAGACCAGGAGGAGATGCAAAATGGAGCCTGAGAACTTGGGCACGACTGGATGGAATTAATTAACGTGCCACTGAGAGCCTCGCGTCCACTTGATTTGACGTTGCTGACTTTCTGTATTACTGGATCCGGTTCTCACAATGATATGGAGCCCTTTTATGCTACCCTACTATTGAAGCCAAGGGGAGGGGTGCTGGCAGGCATCCCCGAGCTCTTCTTTGGTATTTTTTTCAACCCTGTATATTTATGGGGTTTTTAAATACTATCTTCTCCTGTTTACCATATGTCAAATTCCACATGAACTGATAAAAACATGCAAAGGCCTTATCACTCCAATCTCCTAAAATAGACTTTCCTCCCTCCTCCCTCCTACACTTCATCAAGCCCCGAAGTACTAATTACTAAAATCTAAAATGCTCATCTGACCGAGTTGCATTACGTGTCCATTTTTAAAGACCTCAATTCAATTATCCACACTGATGTGGGCACCCAGAAAAGAAAAAAAAAAAAAAAAAAAAAGAAAGAAATCCCCATCTGTATTTTTCCATTTTGCAGCGACTCAGCTCTGGGACAGTTCAGCCTAAAGATGGTTCCCCCTCGAATACAACATGCTCTTTTTAAAGCAAGCCAGCACCCTCCCGGCTAGGAGCGCGCGCGCTGTTTGTATCGACACCACAGCAGGCCGCCTTCATCAGGGCCTGCTGCGATGCTTCTAACTCCACACTCCAGGGAGTGCTTCCCTGCTTGATGCTGGTAGCAGATTAAAGCTGTTCTAATTTTCCACCCAAGCCAAATAGATGCATAAGCAAGCTGTTCGATTGTCTCGGGATCGCGCGGGACACCATCGCCCCGCTCTTCGGTGCTCCACGGTAGTTAGCATGTCGGTGAACATTTGCGAGCACAGTGGCAAGGGGCGGGCTGGGAGGAAATGGGAGCCAGAGGTACGAGGGAACCACTCCCCAGTCCAAGGGCAGATTCCTGCTGAAGTAGCAGTGGACGTCAAAGCCCACTTAGCAGAATGGGGTCCAACACCCTTGCGACTGACGGTAAAGATACCGCTTCA
Organism: Leopardus geoffroyi; assembly: GCF_018350155.1. Lineage (NCBI taxonomy): Eukaryota > Metazoa > Chordata > Mammalia > Carnivora > Felidae > Leopardus > Leopardus geoffroyi. The sequence continues at coordinate 91,200,917 of NC_059339.1, read as the reverse complement.
CTGAAAGGCCTCGATAATGGGGCACCTGGGTGGTTCAGTCAGTTGGGCATCTGACTTCACCTTAGGTCCTGATCTCATGGCTCGTGGGTTCCAGCCCCGCATCAGGCTTTGTGCTGACAGCTCTGAGCCCACTTAGGATTTTCTGTCTCCCTCGCTTTGCCCCTCCCCCATTAATGTCCTCTCTCTCTCTCTCTCTCTCAAATAAACAACAACAAGGAAGGAAAACAAGAAAGAAAGAAAGAACGAGAGAAAGAAAGAAAGAGAAAGAAGGAAAGAAAGAAAGAGAAAGAAGGAAAGAAAGAAAGAAAGAAAGAAAGAAAGAAAGAAAGAAAGAAAAAAGACCAAGAGGAAGAGAGAGTGATAGCTAGTTATCTCCCCCCATTTACAGGCAGAAATGGTTGTCACACTATGCTCTATGCTGGAGACTGTCCAAAGGAACAAAGGGGAGACGGAGAGCTGGGAGGCAGCTGGTGGTCATGAACTCGAGAAAACCAAGGGCCCTGGGGCGAAGCCACAGGTCACCCACATGCTTGCCTGGGATACAGAGTGGTGAGTCGGATCCGAGGTTCTCCCAGCCCCTCACCCCAATAAAGCATGCAATAGAGTTGCTGGTGAGGACAAGGATATCTATGGGAATGAGATAAAGTATCCATTGTGCGAAAAAATGTGGATGTGATGCATCGGCAGACTGGGAGAAAAAGGTGAGAACCAAGGTGGAAAAATGCAGACCACCAAAGGAGGCTTACGGCACCCGAAACACAAGGAACATGCCTGCAGTTCATACTGCAGCGTCAGTGACATCAAGATGAGCGGAAAATAATTACACGCCTTGTTGGGACTCATTTTTATCACGATTGTGTTAAAAATGTATAATAAAAGCCCAGGTGCACGCAGCATTCTGCTGAGTGTGACTTAGACCAAGATATATGGAGACCTTCCTTATTCCTTGTAAGAGTTTCTATAAAAATAGAAATAGAATATAGAAGAAATACCATTTGTGAAAAAAAGGACCCATCTAATCATTGATTATTGGGCCCCACGTAATGAGATCTTCCTGGCACTTGAGGGAATATGAGCTCCTACAAAAATGCTTTCATATTTCTAAAAGAAGGAGACCCTACCTACAAAGACTTTACACCAAAGTAAATAATGTGGTATTAGTCTATAAATGAAGGAGATACATACATAAGTGTTACTAGGTATCACTGTGCCCTGTCTCCAAAGACACATTGAGGTCCTAACGTGCCGTGCCAGTGAGTGTGACCTTATTTGGAAACAGGAACTTTGCAGATGTCATCAAATTAATATGAGCTCAGAGTGGACTGAGATGGGCTCTAATCCAGCGGCTGGTCTCCTTGTAAAAAAAGGAGGCATTTGGACACCCAGGAGAGCAGGGCCATGTGGTGATAGAGACAGATTGCAGGGACACAGCCCCGAAGGCCAAGGAGGGTGAGGGCCAAGAACCACCAGGAACCGCTTGGGCCAAGGAAGGATCCTCCATTAGAGCCAACCAGCTCCCTGATTGTGGACTTTCACTCTCCAGAACTGAGAGGGAACAAACTTCAGTTGTTTTAAGGCACTGAATTTGTGGTGATCTGTTATGGAGGCCACGGGAAACAAATACATAATCAGGTATGTCCAAAGCAGATGTTCATTCTGCAAATTTACTGTGGACACAGAGGGTTTCGATTGCAGAGTATCTGATTTTAGACATTTTCTGAATGATTAAGAAATTGTATTCCAGCGCAGATAAGGGTATGAGTGCATATTTTCCATGACAGGTTAGCTTTGATGTCCTTCCCTTCCAAGTCCCCTTCCCCCACCACAGTGTCCGCCCCAAGGTGAGCACACACCATCCCCTGGGGCAGGCAGGTCCTGGCGCTGTTCTCCACTCTCCGCTCAGGACCTCAGCTCACGCTTGCTCTCCTCTGTCCCTCCCGCTAACATCATGCTCCCTTAGGTCCATTGTTTCAGTCCTGCTGCCAGTGTTAGCCAGGATGTAAAGAAATGGCATCTTTCAAAATTTTGGGAAAATGTAAACGGGCATTTTTCTGGAAAACAATACGACGAAGCAAGAGCTTTAGATAAATACGTTATTTTGGGCCCAATCATTCTACTTCTAAGAATGTGCCTGAAAGAATCAAATGTCTATGCAAAGATGCTCATTTCAGAGCTATTGATTTAATTTGTGTATCTTTGGTCCAAGTCTTCATGCTAATGCAGAAGCCCAATGCTGAGCAAAACCTATTCCCATTATTTTGGGGGGTCCTGAGTGGCATCTCCCATTTGCTTTGTGAACTCATCTACTCAATTATTTGTACATATCTGTACCTGTCCCTTTTCTCTGGGTCCTTCTTGAGACATTTTCCAGGTATCAAGAGTTGTCTCAACCCTGCTCCGTTGAGGTCCTTCCCCGCATCACTATCCGATGGCCGGCTGTCCTGCTTCAGCCGGCCGTGGCTGCTAGACAAGGTGGCCGTTCCCACTGCCTGGCCCTGCGTCCACCACTGCCATGTTCGCTGTGATGACCACATACGTACTGTTGCCCCTGTGGGGTCAAGACTGGGAGGGGGACCAAGGAGAGGCAGGAAATAGGATCATCCTAGCCATGTTGGATTGTATTCCGTTATCGAGGTCTTACAGAGCCACATGTGAAAGCCTTTCTGTTTGGGCTTTGCCACAGTCCCTCTGGTTCGCGACCTGAGCATTGTCAGGACAACCAAGTGATAAATACCACCTGTGACAGAACCATCCTCCCCTCCAACAGCTATGGCCTGGATCCCAGGTGAAGTGTTCAGTCTCTGAGGACATGCAGTGTGGCCGGCCACACGCAGGGGGACACAGTGGAGGCTCCTGGTGGGACATCCACACAGTTGTAATAATAGCCACAAAACATGTGATAGAAAATAGGTTAATTGAAATCATATAATGGAGGGGCGCCTGGGTGGCTCAGTCGGTTGAGTGTCCGACTTCGGCTCAGGTCATGATCTCGCGGTCCGTGAGTTCAAGACCCCCGTTGGGCTCTGTGCTGACAGCTCAGAGCCTGGAGCCTGCTTCGGATTCTGTGTCTCCCTCTCTCTGCCCTTCCCCTGCTATGCTCTGTCTCTCTCTGTCTCAAAAATAAATAAAACATAAAAAAAACATATAATGGAATATAATTCCATTTATTATAGTACCTACTTTTAATAAGTGAAAAAAAGTGTTCTTATTATCTTATGTGGAAAATTTCAGTAGAATGATCTCACTCACGAAGAATATATATATATATATATATATATTTTCTCTCTCTCTATATATATATATATAGATAGATATAGAGATATATATCTATATATATATATATATAGAGAGAGAATATATATATAGGAAATATATATAGAGAGAATATATATAGGAAATATATATAGAGAGAATATATATATAAGAAATATATATAGAGAGAATATATATATAGGAAATATATATATAGAGAGAGAGACAGAGAGAAAGAGAGAGAGAGCATATATATATATATATATATATATATATATATTGCATACAGAAATAGACCAGGAGGAAATACACCCAAACATTAATAATCACTATTTCTGAGATTCACAGTGAGTTTTCATTGTTCTCCAATTTTCAAATTTTTTCAAACCTATAGTGAGTTTTTTTAATGTTTATTTATTTTTGAAAGACAGAGACAGAGCATGAGTGGGGGAGGGGCAGAGAGAGGGAGACACAGAATCGGAAGCAGGGTCCAGGCTCCGAGCTGTCAGCACAGAGCCCAACACAGCGCTCAAACTCACAAACCGCGACACATGACCTGAGCCGAAGTCGGGCGCTTAACTGACTGAGCCATCCAGGCGACCCTATCGTGAGTTTTGTACACTCATTGGATATACGTTTTTGATCAGAAAAAATAGAATATGTGAAAACTATCCAATTAGTGCCCTGTGAGTGTGCATGGCACACAGGACATTTCAACCTGGCCATCACTAGGTCTCCCCACCTGCACCGCCCCCAGGACGCCCACCTGGGACGCTCCAGTCAGAGTCTGAGCTCACTCGTGTCAAGCCTAGGATCTGGGAGCTGCTTTCAGAGCAGGGGTTCTGGGGCCATGGGAGCCTCCCAAAGTAGATGTAGCGTCCGTGCCCTTAAACCTTACAGCACACCGGGCACTGCCCTGAAGGAGCCATGGCTCATCACTGCCGCATGGGTTTTGGCCCCTTTTAAATCTGAAAGAGAGAAGAGAAGAGAAGAGAAGAGAAGAGAAGAGAAGAGAAGAGAAGAGAAGAGAAGAAGAGAGAGAAGAGAAGAGAAGAGAAGAGAAGAGAAGAGAAGAGAAGAGGAAAGGAGGAAAGGAAAGGAAAGGAAAGGAAGAAAAGAAAGAGTGTCCTTCTTTCCTCAGAGTCCTTCCTTCTTTCCCCAACCGTGATCTCCACTCGACTCTGGTTTTTCACAAAAGAGTGATTGTCTTCCAGCACGGCCAGCCTTTGCCCCTGCCAAAGTCCTGGAATAAGAAATTATTCTTATAATCGTGGTGAGGACATGAAAAGCACAAACACTGAGGCGAACCAACACAAATACAAAGCTCACTTAACAATCCTGCCACCTTTCTTGTAATTGCACTTTAAAATGTGTTTTTTGAGTCACACGAAGGGAAAATAAACGGTGAGAAAGTGGAGCTCAGAGTCAGACGGCTGGAAAGGAACGTGGTTGCGTCTACCCAGAGCCACAGAAAATGGGGCTCACCTAACCACAGGCTGGCAGGACCGGAGCTGTGCCAGAGTTCAAGTTTATTTCCCTAACTCAGCATGGCGACCGTGCATGCCTTCAACCTCAGCCGGTTAAACTGGCCAGCAACTTACCATTGTTAAGTAAAGATGCTATTTTCTTGGCAACAATAATGTGAACGTGATTTTGACACTTGGTATCTTACACTTTAGTGTTTTCTGTGTTTGATGGGGGTGGGTCCTGTTTTCTAGTGTGCAAACTCTTTTAGGGATGTGTATCCGGGCAAATGAACCTTCAAAGCTCACTCATCATGCTGCACAGTTTCCTTCCATAGGCTCGAAACTGCTGTGATGTACAGGGTCTGACGGAGCAAATACCGCTTTGGCGGTTCTTGTGGGGAACACACACATCCCAGACCGCCCAGCCCTATTTCCATTCAAATTGGAAGTTTGAAAGACGCTCCAAGTACAGGAGGATGAAAAGAAAATCAGGAAAAGAACTGACCTGTCAACTCCCCTCCAGCAGCACTTTCAGAAAGATTTTGTGAAGAAGGAAAAATATGTGTAAAGATAGCGCGGATTGATGGGGAACGAAAAGGGAAACATGTATTAAAAATACTGTAAAATATGCTGACAACCCATTTCGCATTTGGGAAGGTCCTTTCCACCAAGCATGAAACTCTTGGGGGCCCGTGGCCCGTCCACCGCATCCATGGACGTCATGCGATGATCGTCCAGCCTCCCCTCGAGGGATGGGCATTAAGCTGTGGTTTACCAATTTTTCTTTGTCAATCGTACATCGCAGCAGTGATGCCCCTTGGTCTCCGTTCAGTCTTCAACAAGAAGCTACAGCTGCTAAATCCTCTGCTTTCCTTTTCAGTCACATGAAAGACAAGATCCCCATGATCATGGCTAATGTCCCCTTAGCCAGGGTCTTATGTTGTCATCACAGGCCCCTGCCACTTTGGAGAGAGTATTTCAGCACCATTCTCCCATGTTCGACTAAAAACACAGAAGCGTTTGGCTTGAGTGTGAATTTATTAGGATTGTTCTGGAAAACGAACCAGAAAAGAAAGGGCCTTAGATTAGTTAAACCTGTGTTGAATTAGGTCGTAATAAAAGAATAGTCTCTCATGGATTTCAATTGTGGCTTGGCCAACATTCTAGACACACACACACACACACAGAAAATGACAAGCCTTTCTTCTAAGAGGAAAGGCACGTTAGAGTGTGGTAATCCTCAGCAAACAGGACAATAAGCTCATCTGTTGCTTTTCAAAATAAGTTTCAGTGATCTTTAATTTGAAAATACCCCTCTAATATGCACAGTGGTCCACTTCCCCCCTTGTGAGTCTTTCCAACATCATAGGGAATCTCAATTCACTGGCTAAGGGCAACTCTTATATCCGAAAGAAGAAACCCCTGGGGGGAAGATTGTCCATGCAAATGGTGAAATTGTGACAATGAATTGTTTTAACAGAAAAGGATTAGATTAAATTTAAAATTTTTAATTTTTTACATGCTTATTTATTTTTGAGAGACAGAGTGCGAGTGAGGGAGGGGCAGAAAAAGAGGGAGACACAGAATCAGAAGGAGGCTCCAGGCTCTGAGCTGTCAGCACAGCTAACATGGGCTTGAACCCACAGACTGTGGGATCATGACCTGAACCAAAGTCGGACGCTCAACCGATTGAGCCACACAGGCGCCCCAGACCAAAACTTCTTAAAGATAGCACCTAATGTTCTGATGAAACAACCAGAATGGAACAGTCTTAGAACTCATATTATTCTTACCCCACCCTGCCCATCATCCGCTTGCTGCTTGTACGATGTGAGCTCCCCTCTGAATAATAAACATAATTATAACTGCCTAATTTGCACAGTACTCCAGAATATTACATCGTGTGACCCCTAGGAAAACCTATAATATTGGTAAGACAGATATTATTCCATTTTTATGTGTAAAGAAATGCAAACTCACAGCACTGAACTTCCCAAGATTACAAAGCCAGTAAGAAAGGAGAAACCTTGATTTTCCTGACTCATAATCTGAGTTTTGATTATTTGACTCCCTCCATCATATCCCCCCAAATTTAAAATCTTAACCCCAAAGAGACTCACTTTGAATCTCCATGAAAGTGAACGTGATTCCACTTACTCTTCCACACTGATGATGTACATCATGGATCCATGGTCAAGTTGAACAGACATAAACTAGATAGATAGATAGACAGATAGATAGATAGATAGATATAAGATAGATAGATAGATAGATAGATAGATAGATACATAGATAGATATGAAATTGAAAGTGTCTGGCTTTTCATGGGCGCCTGGGTGGCTTAGTCAGTTAAGCACCCAACTTCAGGTCATGATCTCGCGGTCCAAGTTCGAACTCTGTGTCAGGCTTTGTGTTGACAGCTCAGAGCCTGGAGGCTGCCTCGGATTCTGAGTCTCCCTCCTTCTCTGCCCCTCCCCTTCTCATGCTCTCTCTCTTTCTGTATCTCAAAAATAAATAAACATTTAAAAAAAAATTTTTTTTTATTTTTTTTAATGTTTTATTCATTTTTGAGATAGAGAGAGACAGAGCATGAACGGGGGAGGGGCAGAGAGAGAGGGAGACACAGAATTGGAAGCAGGCTCCAGGCTCTGAGCCATCAGCCCAGAGCCCGACGCGGGGCTCGAACTCACGGACCGCGAGATCGTGACCTGGCTGAAGTCGGACGCTTAACCGACTGCGCCACCCAGGCGCCCCAACATTTTTTAAAATTTAAAAAAAAAAGGAAGTGTCTTGCTTCTCAGATTCCAGGGTCAATTCATTTTCTGGCTAGTGGATGGCATAAAGCTGAGTAACACCACAGTGAGCCACCCTGCGGCCAGGGAGCTTGTGTCATCAGCTTGTGGGCTGAAGATGGCCTAGGGACCTATGGGCAATGCCTTCAATCCTCTGCAGAGGAGAAGTAATAAGCAGATATGAGGCATATGCCAAAGGCAGATGCCAGACGTGGGATTGATTCTCCTCTTCCGGACAGAAGAGGATGAGGACACGGGAACTCAGAACAGGGGGCCACCACTAGGGTGGGGGGTGGAGGAGGAGGATGTTCCAAAAGTGGTCTTCAATAAAAATAGCAATGACAACACCCTGCCAATTTCTGGCCAGACAAAGGAGCAGAAAGCAAGTCATGTGGAGAATAATGATAAGAGTAATAATAAAAAGGTTTCTTCATAGCTTCCTACTGGATGCCTCCACTACCTCCATTAAATCTTACCAACAACCATAAGCTGTGTGTATTTGTCCTATTTGATTGGAGGGGAAACTGAGGACCAGGTAATTTATGCAGCTTTGTTAATGTCGAAAGCTGGTAGTAAGAGGATTTGAGACTTGTTCTGTCTAATCTGGAGCTTTTAATCTTAATGCTCTCCTGGGGCTTACAATAGAAACAGTGCCCTAACACCCCCACCAGATTTTTCTCCCACAAAGTTTTGTGAGTCTTCAGTATTCATTATCCATTATTTATTTATGTGCCTTAAGTTTTTTCCCTGCTTGAAAAAAAAGGTCTCAGAAAGATGTACTAAATTAAGCCTCACTGTGCCATAATGTGAATTAATTTCTCAATGGGCTTTGGTTGGGGAAATGAGAGACAGGACCCATGGGATTCTGGACGACTGACTGTAGAGGGGTAAAAAGCTGTGGAAGAAAAGGTGGTAGGAGGGAAAATGGAAGGTAGACATCACCTTTCATATCAGGAAAGGATGGGCTGATGTTCTATGGAAATAATTCCATTGTTTCAATAGCTCAACTGTACACAGTTTCATTTCTTATTCACATTATAGGCTTCTCATAGGCGCAAGGTGCGGTCATACTCATTTTAGTTCCTCACTGCCACACCAGCTTGACACAATCTCAGACACTCCCACCACTGTGGCAGCAGAGAGTTGTGGGGGTCCACACAGGCGATGGAGCACTCCAACGAGAAGTGCCACAGGGCATTCTGTTCACACCGCCTTGACTAGAACTAATCATGTGACGACACCCACCCACAGAGGGGCCAGGAAGTGCCAATCTACTGTGTTCACAGACCTTGGGGAGTCAGAAAACTTCATGACAGCACTCCTGAATCTTCCGTCAATGAATATCTCTCTATATTTACCTACTTCTCCACGTGGCCCATGCTTAGCATTCCTTATGCTTAAGTAGCACATCTGCCTTTCCAAATGCATTTGCACTCACCGCTACATATTGTTTTCTAGAACTATTGTGTTTTCAGAAGGTCAGTTTCTGTGTCATCACATACATGTACCATAGAAACAAAGTAAGTCAAGAAGATACCTTTTAAACATGTTTGGGATGAGAACTGGCATATGGTGAATGATGGGTTCCATATTTGCGATGTGAGGGTTTTGTCATCTTTATCAAAGGGAGTCTTTTCTGCTACTTCAATTATGTTCTTTCCTTATACATTATCTTATCAGAGGCATTGTATGAGATCTTAAAATCATGAATTTCTGACTGATGTGAATGATTCATCTTATTGTAATTTTCTGTGAATATTATGATAGCCAAGAGGAAAGGGAAATTCATTTGTATGCTGTGAGATCTTTGAAAATCAAACTTTACTTTAAAAATAAATTTTATTGCCATAAGGTATTCTTTCTGTGTCATTCCTCACCTTAATGAGAATGTGATGGACCTTCATAATGAGTAGTGTCAGAATCATGCTGGAAATATCAAAATAAAACGAAGATTTCAAAATAGAAGAGCTCCCCATAATTTTGCAAAAAAACAGGGAAAATTATATCTCAGTTTTAGTAAGCAGATATTTCATCTTTTTGTAAATTATGTATACATATGTAATCATTTATAGTTTTTTTAAATGATTCGATAATTTTAAGACTCTAATGTTGTCTATGATACCTATGCCTGTGCTGTACACAATAACTAGAAAACCAAGTCTTATTAAAAGAGACCATCTCAACCTCCCAGGATCTTACATTCTGGTTATGATCAGGTTTGCCAGAGCAGAACTTAAAGTAAGAATGCAGGAACAATGATCGGTTTGCAAAGGAAATGGTCCCAGGGAAGCTGATGAGAGACAGAAGTAAGCAGGGTAAGATAGGGAAAGGCCAGGCAAGGATGTGAAGGCAGCAAGTAGCTTCATTTTGATCCCTAGGGTGATTATGAAGTGTAAATTACACCTAATGGCTGTCTTGACATAAGGCAAAGGAGCTGGGCTATCGTATCCTTGAACGTCTCAATCATTGGCTAAGATCTGTGTCAAGGGAACATAAACTCCTAGGTGCTTCCAACTGTCTGAACAAGCAAACAAAATGGTCCAGGAAGCCCTGTGACAGTCATCCAAAGAAACATGACAGATAGTAGTCATTGAAGGCATGAGCATCCCCTGCTGGGAAGAGGCACCCAGGAAAGGGATTCAGGGAATCCAAGAGAAGCACTGGCAATATCAGTTACAGTCCACCCCTTGTTTCTTTCACTTCTGCTCACAGTAACTCACTTCATCCTGTCATGACATCTTCAAAAGGATGGTTGATCACCATTCCAGAAGACTTATGAGGAGAAGCTTAGTGGGTGGCCTATCGCTCCTGTGGCTGCAGTGAGTCCCAGGGATGTAGCTTTCACTGACCACCTCTGGCACTGGGGTGTGCCATCTTGCTTCTGTGAAAATTCTTATGTTAGTTTTTCCTTCATTTCCCTTCACTGGTTTTACATTTCAAATGTGAGTAACACCCAATAGATTCAAACTTCTAGCTTCTACTTTCAGCTGTCCCCCCTCCCCCGCCCCCCTCTGCCGCCCACTACCTTTTGCTTCCTGAGGAAGACCTCATCCATACCAAAATGTCTAAGAGGTTGCTCTAGAGAAGATGGCTGGGAGATAGACGGCTACAGTTGACTTCCTAGATGTACATAAAACTATCCCAAGATATTCAAAATAAGAATACACCAAAAGGAGGAAGAAGGCTGTTTTTGCTGTTTCTTCATTTGAAAATATGTACTGAGTGCTTACTGGATGCCAAGCTCTGTGCCAGACACTTGGAGGTAGCAACAAACAAGGCAGACAGATTCCATCACAGAGAGAACTGGTGTCTCCACATACACACCCCCTCCCCAACACTTCCCTGTCACCTCCTGCTCACTGGTCCAGTTTAGAGACCCCCTGAGCCCTCTTCAGGCACAACATCATCTGTGAAGCCTGCTCTGAGCTTCCAGCCCATGTGGACAGTCTTGTCTCCTAAGGACTATGGCACTTCCTCCCTACTCCACTTAGCAGGCAGCTGTGTCATATGCAGATCAGTGGAAACTCAGCCCCAAGGGTCAACAACATCAGGGAGAGGAGGAGGGTGGATGCCAGAGCCTCTCCTTCTCACTCACACTGAGCAAGTCTTCCGTAGAAATCTGAGCAGCTGGTTGGGATTGGCCCATAATATAAACAGAGAATAATAGAATATAGCATAAATACAGCATAACTGCATTATAGATGTTTATAATATAAATATAGATCTTATGATCTGCTTAGTATTAATAACTCTGTCTCATCAGTTTGTGGCTTAGATGGATATATCTGGGCTAGCTAAGGAAACTTGCGCCTTGTATGTTTTTGTTTCTATAAGAAAATAAATTTAGGTCCTAAAGAATTCAATCACAGATTCACTCTGGCAACTGAGACTTTCATAAATCAGGGATTACTTGTATTACCGGCTGGCATTAGTTATGAGGTGCCAAGGTTATTCGCACCCCATTCTATCTCTGCTTTTAAAGATGCCCATGAATTAGGATTCAGTTCCCAGACCAACCTTAAATGGATAGCAACAGTTTTTACACAATCGTGCATCCAGTAGGGCCAGTTGTGGAGGGGGCGGGGGCTGGAGAGGATGATTCTCATCTTTGGGACCCAGTGTCATTGTCCAGTCTCCCTTAATTTTACTTACATCACGATCACACCTTCACAAGGCAGGAGCCCAAGACCTCATAGCCTAGCATGGATGTTTGTCGGTGACGGGGGTGTTACCAAACAGAATGGAAAGAGAGCCAGGTCGAGGCAGCCCCAAGCACAAGGGCCCACCACCTGGCGGGTGTGGGGACAATGTTTTAAGGTGTATCTACTCTTCACTCCTAAGATCTTTGAAGCCAAGGGACAGTGGCCATGGTTTTCACTACAGGACCCTGCAATGAGCTTGGACACTGTTCCTGGCGGCACTCCCAGGGAACTGTGGGCCACCTCTTGAAAGTCTCTTTTTATTATTATTATTATTACTATTATTATTTTATTATTATGTCAAGGAACTCTGATGCTAGAATGTGTTATGTGTCTGATACTAAAGTCCTATATGGTATCCCAACATACTGTTTCTCCCACCCCTGCTTTGCCCGGGCCTCCCCTTGATCCTTACTAGGGACAGCAGCGGCTCCACAGGGTGCTTGCCAGTCTCAGAAATAGAAGTCTTCTCCGCTCTCCCTGTCCAGGGCAGAGCTACCAACGACTCTGGCCTGTCCGGTCATCTGCAGTCAGCCTGCCTTAGATTCTCCTTACTCACTTCTCACTGACTAGAACCCGTGATCTCATTCTGGCCAGTGCTGGCCACTGTGGCTTCTCTCTACTGAGGTCACAGATGCTCCCTTGGCCAGTTCTCATGCACCTTCGTGGCCAGTGGCAGCCACCAACTTTGCCCCTTTGGCCCCATCTTAGGCAAGCAAACACCCATAACCCATGGTGTCAAGTTCATCTCTGTACCCAATGCCTGTCAGCCGGGGTCCTCAACAGAGCAAATAGAGCTCACTCACCGAGGACAAGAAACCCCTAAAAGACCCCAATCACAACAACTCCAGTCTCCCCTGGTGTCCTATAGATCTGGGCGTAAAGAGGAGAATCCATCCCATTGAAATTTCTCTGGTTGTAGTTTTGTTTTATGCTTTGCCTTGTGTTTCATTTTGTTTTCTTGGAAGGAACATCGAAACTAGCTGTAAGCGAACACAACCGGTGGTCCGGGTGAGGCAAGATCAATACCCACAGGAGAAGACCCGGCGCTGAGAACGTGTCCCCTGTTCTGCAGCCAGAGCAGTTGCAGCATTGGCTAAAGTACGACATTATAGCCAGATGAAAGGAAAGAGCCAGGATGGCAGGAAGAAGAGGTGGTTAGGGTGGGATCATCGCTCCCAGCTGGAGTCTAGTGCTCCTCCCGTCCCAGCCAGAAGCAAGGGGCAGGCAGGAGGGCGTGAGGCAGCATCACCGGTGCAGCATGGGACAAGAGGCAGGGGACCTGGACAGGCTCCAGCTGGGAGACACCGCACCTGCCCACAGAGAAGAGAAAAAGGAGCAGTGAGCGGATAAGACTCGTCCCCAACTTTGAGGATGAGTCATTGTCCACACGTCTTATCTAACTGTTCTGTAAACTTACAAACAAGTCCACCGTATGCTTGTTGGTTTTCCATAAACTCTTCTGAACTCAATGACCAGTTATTTTGGAAACAGATCTCTCGAGGCTGGTGGAGCCTGGTGTCCATCGGGAGCTGTGGCACAGTCGGAGTGAGCGTGCCGTCAGAAGGTGGAAGCCGTGCCCTCCTGGGTTTGTTGCTGGTGGTTGTGCTCAGTGTGGTGGACGGTATTGTGTCCCCTGAAAAGCTAAGTTCCTGCCTTAATCCCCCCAGGACTCACCATGCGACCTTATTTGAAAACAGAGTCATTGCAGATGTCATTGGTTAAGGTGAGGTCGTACCGGAGTGGGGTGGACCCTGAAGCCATCTGACTCATGTCCTTACAAGAGGACAGGGATGCACCGGGAAAGAATGACATGTGACAAGGCAGGCAGAATTTGAGGAGATACAGCTACCAGCCAAGGCGTGCCGAGGGTCGCCGGCAGGCGTCAGAAGGGAGGAAGGAGCAAGGATTGTGTCTTCCAGGAGCCTGGCCCTCATGACGCTTCTTCCGGACTTCTGGCCTCCTGAACCGTGAGAGAACAACTTTGTGACATTTTAAGCCACGCGGTTTGTGGTAATTTGTTATGGAGACTCTAAAAAACCATTGCACCTGGAGTAAGACCCATAAAAACTTCGGATGAGGCAATACGTGAATTCAGATATGTGGCGGCAAACACAGAATTGGACAAGATTATTTTTTCTAGCTTAATTTTTGTTTTGAGCGTATCATTTCTCTGCTCATAATCAATTAAATTGTATATTGTCCCTGCCTGAGTGTTGTTTCCTCTAAAAACCATTTTTATTGTTCTTCTGGTGTTGGTAGCCGTGAAAGAGGCTGTAAACAGGAAGCAGATGTTAAACAAAACAAACAAAAACGTAAAGAGATAAACATTGTTTCGAGCTAACTCCACCCAAATTACGGCAGCCAGTGACTATAGAGATTGGAGAAGAAACCAGAGCATGAGTGACCAACCACAGAGCCTTTGCCTTTCCACGAAAGCCTAGAAATCGCCAGGTTATTATGTGATTCCTGTCTTTCTTAATTTCAAACAGCTAAGCTCTAGGAAAAGGGGGGAAACAGAGGCTGGCACCTGCAATAAACTGTCTAAAGTGGATCTATCTGCCCGGACACATGGCCACTTAAGAATAATCCCAGCATTTGAACAGCATGGCCTCCTACGAGAAGGTGGGGAAGATGATAAAGAAGATGTAGTCCTTGAGAAGCAGTGGAGGGGTGGAGGGAGCATCGTTGGCGGTTCCTTAGCAGGGGGCAGGAGCAGTCAGCAGAACGAAGAACCCGCTTCTTGAAAGCCAGCATTCAGAAATCCAACCAGCCGGTTGTATAAAGGCAGCCCAAACCACGTTGGGATGCACATAAATAGAGTATCAGAATGAGGTCTGTGGATTTAAAAAGTAGAAAATTACAGGATAGTTCGGTTTTAAATGAAGAGCTCCATTTGTTTCTGCATTTTTTTAAAACACAACCTGAAAATTAAGGGGTTGACTTACATTCAGAACCCAACGTTCCATTCTTTTCTCTCACTTTCCGATCTCCAGTTAGCCAGATGTCATATATATATATATATATATATATATATATATATATATATTTTTTTTTTTTTTTTTTTTTAATTCAGAACTTCTCTGGACAATAGAGCATGAATTCAGGGGCAATGCCTCCTCTTGGGGCCCCTGGGAGGGAACGTGGGCGAGTCTGGGGTCTCTGTGTCTGAACTGAACGTCCTCTCCAGGAAGAGGTACTGGTCCCCTGTGACTTCCCCTACTTTGCCTCTGTGACTGGGTGGCCCCCATCAGAAGTCTTCCCTTGACGCCAGAGACAGCAGCCCTCGGATTCAAGAAAGCTTGCGCTTCCTTGTGAACTCACACTCATCTTCCCCTCTCTCGCTCCGTGGCACTGACTCGCTCCGGTCTGGGGCACCCCTACCTCTAGCTACACCAGCCCCCCCGTTAAGCTGAGTGCCAGACAAGCTGACATACACACAGGATGAAGTGTCATCACCGAGCAGTTTGGAAAGCTCGAGCCCTGAAAAGCGGGGGGCACCCCAGCAGAAAACCCCCTTCGCTGACGCCCCCACAAATGCAGGGGGGGCTTGCTATTATACCCCCGCAAAACCTCACCCGTAATCATCACCGCCTCATCCAAACACGTAGCAGCTCCTTCGGGAGTAAAAACAAAGAAAAGAAAAAAGAAAAGAAAGAAAGACAAGAAAAAAGGAAGACCTGACTGAAAATAAGAAAGACTCTTTTTTCCTGCTTTATTTTTAACCTGATGTGTTGCAGAGTACTGAATGTCACCAGATTGTCATTAATGTCACTTTTCCTCATGTTCCATATGTGATGTGACATATCATCTGACTAATGAAACTCGATGAACAATATGTCAACATAAAGAAGCACGCTGGGTCACAAACATGCTTCGAGAACATTAAATTGCAAGGAAATGTATATTGAACGTGTTTTCCATAGGAATAAAATTGAGTCGCATGGTTAACATATCACATTTAAGTATAATACCTTGGAGACCACGAGAACCAACATACATTGTCGAAAGACTTGTAAAATGCACATTATCAACACATATCGATGGCACAGCGAGGCAGGTGAATACAAACTAGTAACAGGAAGAATTACAACAGGAAATGACACTTTCTCCACAAAGGCAAACAGTTGTGGAAATGAACCAAGCCACGTTAATAAAAAATGTTCAAAATAAAAGGATGCATCATTATTCTGATTCAAACATTAAGTGATACCTTTTCCTGGCACTGTTTTGTCCTCACCCACTAACACATGGGTACATTGTCAGGTAGAGGGTGTCTCCCTGAGCAAACACCTCTGGGTTGTGGGCCTGGCCTCCTGGACCCGTCGTAGCTCAGGTTGACCACTTCCTGGCTGTCCCCTCAGCCCACTGGCCCGGTGGCCTGTCGGCAAGCTGTGAAGTTGGTCCTGCCAGAGCTGATGCCGTCTGCCTTCAGGGGGTCCACTGCCCATCATCAACAGGAGATTCAACTCACGCCCTGCCCCTCAACCCTTCTCGTAACTTCTCAGAACCTCGTACACTCCCCTCAGCCTCGAACTTTGTCAAATAATTCTACTTCCTACTTCACAGAAAGAAAAAGCGTGCTATTCACAGGTAGAATTTGCCTTCCCTCCATCTCAGAGATGGATATTTTTATCCCCCCTCCCTCGCTCGCTCTCTCTCTCACCCCTCCTGTATTTCTCCCTGTGTTTTTTGATCACTCTACTGATAGAATGTTCTGAATTCTTGACCACTACTCTTCCCTTGGCTTCAAGAACATGCACCCATCTCTCACTTTTTACTACCGTTTCTTGATCTTCTCTTCCACACCCCTTCCCCTCCCCCTTGGTGACTTTAGGTATGTCACAACAACTACGTGCTGCCCTCTTCTCCTCTGCTTGTGAAAACTGCGCCTACTCCTTGTATTAAATGTTCCCTCCAGTGATAAACGCTGATGTCACAAGTCTAGACCACTTGCTAATATCTATCTCCACACTTTTGACTGACTGCCGAACACAACCTTCCCGTCTCACTGAAACCTCTGAGTTGGCCCCTCCTACTACCCACAAGGCACAGCATGTCCACCCCCCCTCACCCCAAACATGACATAGTCATCCTGGGACACCTGGGTGACTCAGTTGGTTGCTCATCCAACTCTTGATTTCGTCTCAGGTCATGGTCCCAGGGTCGTGGGATCGAGCCCCATGTCAGGCTCCATGCTAAGCACGGAACCTGCTTAAGATTTTCTCTCTCTCTCTCCCCCTTGGCCCCTCTCCTTCACTCGTTCCCTCCCCCCCCCCAAATAAAAAAAGAAAAATAAATAAATAAAAGAAATAGTCATCCTTATGCTGAGTTAGCATTTCATCCCCATTGCTCATAGGGCACTGCTAATGCTTCTTCATTTACTATCTACTCGTTCATCCATTCATTCAACCACCTTTGATTATTAGCCATGCCCGGTGCCAGGCGATGGGAGATATTGTAGATGGCCACAGCACTTGATTCTATGAGCAAATCTCGCCAGTGAGAGCACCTGCATAATGGGATAATTGCTGGAGAGTGAGTAGGTGCAATGATTAGGCTAAATAAAAAATGCAAAGGGATTGTATGGGACGGTCCTAACCTGATATTGCAGGAGTCAAACACAGCTCCAGAAGAAGCAACTTGTAAGATGAGAGAAAAAAAAATGTTGGAATTATCCAGGAGGTAACTGAATGTACCTTAGAGGAAAGAGAGAGACAGATAGACAGATATACTTTCCATGAATGGCAGGTCTACTTGGCTGGAGTCTGCACAGTGAAGACTTAACTGGCAAGTCTAGAGGTCAGATGATCCAGGGCTCCTAAACCTCACTGAAGGGTGTTAACTGGGGAAAATCATGCTATGGCTTACCTCTTATAAAGGTGACGTTGGATAAGTTGTTGGAGTTGGCTAAAACAGGAGGCATGAAGGCCAGTTGCCTGCTGTTAACAGTCACCGAGATATGTAATGGTGGCTTCTTCCCAAACTAAGGACGTGGCAATGGGAACAAAAAGAAACAGATGCAGGATATTTTAAGAAGGCAAAAACAACCAGACTTGAGATTTCCTTGGTTACAAGGCAATGGGAGCTGAGCCAGTTCAATGGGGATGCCCCCAATCCTGCTGGGACCCTGATAAGGAAGACAGTGCCCATTGGCAGGGATAATATAGTAAGAGGAACATTTGGGGAGGAGGAAATGGTGACACATCCCTCCTAGTATTTTAGCACTTTACGCTTATGCCACCAACCCTAAGCGGCGACAGGGGAGAACTCTTGTCCTCCGCCTTTTGGGACCCATGGTTGCTGGCATGGTGCCTCTCATTCCACACAGCACATGCCAATGGAAACATCCCTTTTCTGGGTCACAGACTTCTCGCTATATCTTCACATGATGGAAGGGGTGAGAGATCTCTCCGGACATCTCTTACAAGGACACCAATCCCACTCATGAGGGCTCCAGCCTCGTGACCCAATCACCTCCCAAAGGCCCCACCTGTGAATACCATCTTTGGGGTTAGAATTTCCACAAATGAATTTAGGGGGAAATACAGACATTCAGATTTATGGAGCAGGATTTATTGAGAATAATTGAACCCCCTTGGTGGAATTAGAACCATGCATATTTTTTACACCTAGGACTTCATCATAATTATATAGCCAATGAACCATAAAAACCATCCATGTAGTAGCAGTGAGAACCCTAAGCCAGCAAGGCCAAGATCGTGATAACCTTTCCCATCCCGAACAGAATTCTTTACGGCCCTCACTTCCTTTGACACCTTAATGCCCCCTCGTTCCAGTTCCAGCCTGGGACTGCTGCTTTCTTCTCACTGTTGACCAATTGCTGCGGACTCTGAATATGCAGACACTTACAATTCCCAGGAAATAAGCCTCTACAGACCTCTTCTTCCCTTCCCACCATCCAGCCAGCCCTGAGACTCTCCCTCTCAGCATTTGGTTCTGCTTATCCTCTCTGTTGTTTCCCCCTCAGAACCCATGTATTGTGGTAATGGAAGCAATATTTTCAACCTCTTTTGGTGGGAAGAATTTGTTCCTGCTGAACATGTGGTTGGGCAAAATTATAATACTTTTTATGCGACTCCCATGGACAACCCCTTGGCATTAGGAATTAAAGATATTGCTGTTTAACATTAACAAATTGTCAATAAGGTGTAGGGTACATATACACGTAATAGAAATAATTGCCATGTGATGGATACTTCACATTTGTCATCCGTTGAAACTTAATGGCACTGTAGGTATTATTACCCCCATTTCACACGCTCAGAGGGGTTCACTCAGGGAGCTGCTAAGTGGGAGCTGGGGTCTGACTCCAATTGAGTCTGTACTTGAGGGCTTTCTACCCCAACATGGTGCTGGCACCCTTGGGGATAATAATAATTACTTGAGTACAGTCTGCAGGAAGCCAGTCTTTTCTATACAGCACTATTAATCTGTATTTTACTAAAATTAAAAAAAAAAATTGCTGATTAGAGCCACCTAAGCACTTTTATGAGGTCATTTCTGGCTTGAGTGTAGTTTGCCAGTTCCTCGTGCTCGCTTTTCTGTCACTTACAAGCTTAGAGAATGCCTTCCTTTTGTGAGGAAACTTTAGAGCAGTGACTCGAGCAATTTGCCATGTTGTGCTATGTGCAAACTACTCCACAGTTACCATTGTGCCTAATGGAATTAGCAGGCGGTTACTATGTGATTATTGGGAAATAATGCTGGGTATTTTGCAGTGAGCCCATCAATAACCCATGTCACCAATACACCTACCATTCCTCCCTATAATTAAGATATTGTTAACTTCAACATACTTGTTTAAATAACAAAAAAGGTAGGAAACTATATTTTTAAATGACGTTTCATTTAGCCGAAGCCTAGCAAATTTATAACCTCAGATACCTGAGTTTTTGTAAATGATCCACCAGCCCCAGAAGGAGATGCTAGAATTTATGTCAAATCATCATAATGGATACTTTGTTGTTCCAAACAGCTCGAAAACAGATGTATTTACAGTTCCGGCAGCTGCAGACCTACTATTAGAAAGCCAGATTTGTACTTCCTATTATATCTGTACTTCCTTGGTTAAATCCCAGCTCTCACTCCTGAAACAGAAGTTGTAAAACACAGAAAGGAAAGCTGTATCCAAATGGCCAAGACACCGGATAACACATTTTTACCTGAAAATACTATTACAAAACACTGAGAGAATTGGTCTGGCAATTCATGGCCGTGAAGAATTCTGGTTTTCTGGGATAAAACTACTTTATGTGAGGTTATAAAAAGGGGCGATTGATGATTTAATACCCACTCCCCATTAAGTTATGTTAGAAATATTACAAAGTATGGTTTTAGCCACCATAGTGAGTGATGATTCCAGAGAACATTAAAAAAAAAAAAAAGGCATCTGGGGGCACCTGGTTGGTTCAGGCAGGTGAGCGTCCAGCTCTCGACTTCGGCTCAGGTCATGACCTCACGGTTTGTGGGATCGAGCCTTGCGTCGGGCTCTGCACTGACAGCGTGGAGCCTGCTTGGGATTCTCTCTCTGCCCACCCCCCACTCTCTCCAAAATAAATAAATAAATAAACGTTTTAAAAAATGACGTCTCCATGACTCTAAGGAAGACTGGTGAGTGTCCCTTTAGTTTATAGGAACTGAATTCTTAGTGAGGCACGTGGTTACCCAGAATGAAAATGATGCTGCCTACCAGCCTACCTTTCAGCTAAGTGTGGCCATACGCAGTTGCTCTGACCAAAGGAGTACAGCAGGAGTAGTATGTGGCCATCTGGCTATTTTCCCTTCCAGCTCTGAAACACACAAATGGTAGCTAGAAGGGGCGGGCCATGTGGGCCAGCGTCATGAAAGGCGGACCATGCTGGCCACTCTGGGGACCTAGAGCAACAAGGTGGAGGCTGCTCCTGATAATCCCATAGTTAGAGCAGCCACGTCAACATAGAACCTTACATGGGAGAAATATTTGTCTTGCTTATCTCACTATTATCTTGTACTTCTGCCCATGTTTACAAACTGGTATCCTAATCAAGAAACCACTTAGCAAAGTGTTGATGAATGAAAAAGATGTTTTTTTTTTCTCTCTGTCTTCCTGTGTTTCTGATACATCCATGGGCGCTAAGAAACAAATGAATAAAAGTTCTACAGAAGGAGTTTTCCGATATTCAAATATGTGGTTACATGAGCACATTTTACCTTCCTGGCGAAAGGCTGTTAAATGTTTAAAAATACTTGCTCCCTGGCTTCAATTGGTGAATGAGAAAGACCCACTGCCATCTCTCCATACTGATAAGCTCTTTTACATTTCAGATACACGGTAGATATAACTGGCCAACTGGTAAACGAGACTGCCTTAAATTATCTAGGAAATTTGCTAATGCACAAAAGCTCTGAAAATATTTCCCATCGTGTTAAAATGCTTAACACATTAGCATTATGTGTGTCACTTCATAAAAAAAATCATAACCCGAGTGATAATTATAGGCTGCATTTTCTGAAGCCAAATTCTGGATCCATCACGCATACCCATTTCCAAGAGATGGAGGTAGAGGTTGGCCTTCGGAGAGAGACAAGCACGATGCTAGGACCATGTCTTTCAGAGTGGTAGTGCTTTTAGTGGGACTTCACAAGCCAGCATCTGGGCGCCCCTGCGGACACTTGGTTCTTTCTCGCCTCGTTTAACTCTTGTCATTGACCTTAGGATGGCACCGGAAGAAGTGCCGTCAGGGAAAATGAGTCATATGGCCCACGTATTGAAGACGTCAGAGACACCTGCTGAAATAACCTAAAATTAGTTGATCAGACTTTGCGAGGGATATCAATTATATGATATACACATACATATACATCCTCAGAAAAATGAGGGATAAATCGTTTTCCAGTTTGCCAGAGTTCCCTCAAGCCAATTATTTGATGACTTTTCTACCTAACTTTTCAGTGGTGATGCAGATTCCACACAAATGGAGAATAAAATGAGACAACCAAATTTATTTGTACTTATGGACCTGAGCCAGAGCTTAAATGACTCCACCAATGGCGTTTACTTCCCTTGGGAGCCTATTCTCCAGTCTAATAGATCTCGCTGTTAGGAAATTTCTCTTATAATTCAGCATAAATTGTCCCTTGCTGAATTCCATCCCATTATTCCTGGTTAGATGTCCTTGGACTACCTTATACAATGAGCCCTCTTCTTACAGGCCTGTCCACTCCTAGGCAGGAGAGGGAGATGGGGAGGAGGCAAGAAGATAGGAAGGATAAGGAGGAGAAATGGAGTCGAATCTACCAAGCCTGCCCTGGCTTGTGTCTAATCAGTGGACATTTCAGCCACAAACTGTTACATATGGACACAGACAGCAAATTTATTAACAACGGGATTGGGTAATCTTGGAAAAATCTTCAATTTTCAGCTAACCCGACATCTACCTCTTTGTAATTTCTCTCTGAGTGAGATAGGTCAAAATCATAATGTTAAAGACTAAGGATACAGGGAAGATAAAGTTAAAGATCAAAGGGATCTGTCTGCAAGTTTTAAAGCCATAGATTTGGCTCTGTTTGGGGCTGCTGATAATTTCTCCTTTCCCCTTCTAGTACCTAGGGCTTTTAATAAAGGACACTGTTCATTGCAGTGTTTTAAAACATTGTACTTACAATATCATTGAGTACTGGCAACATGGCGCCCATGGCATGGTTTGCTCAGAGCCCTGCAGTCAAGGACTGCCTGAGTGCCCCCCACCTGTGTGGCTGCAGTGAGAGTAACCACAGGACAACATGTTCAATTTGAGCCTGAAAAAGTCAAATCAGTCTCTCTTTGCGTGTCTGGGCTGAGATATGGAAAGGTGGGGAGCAGTGAGCTGTCACATATTCTGTTAGGTGGACCATGGCAGGATGGAAGGCTCACCTGTAAAGGTAAGGGATGCCAAGGATGAAGGCAGACTCCCCAACAGTGAAAGCCTGGGCCATCCGCATCCCAGACCCCACTCCCATTTGCTTTACAGATTTGATAGCATCCTATATTTTGGTTTCATGAAGAAGCTCAGAATCCTTAGAGTAATTGATGCCATTTAAACTGAGTTAGTGTTCTTTACAATGCAAAGTTTCAGCTTGTTGCTGAGGAAACTGTCCAGCAGTAAACAGAGGAACAGAGATTCACCTCCAAGCCTTTCCCACTCCAAGCTAGGATTTTTGTCATCATGGAGTACTCACTGACTCCAAGACACTCTAGCCCACAGTCTACCAGGATATGAAAAGGTCGAGGGAGGGAGAGGCCACTCGCATCCAACTCTTCAAGCAAGATTGAACTTGGCCTACGCATGACTTAAGCAACCCAGACAGCTCACTGGCCCTTTCTGTTCCCCAGGCTTCTATTTGCAAAATGCAGAATGGCTGTCTTTGACCAAGTGCCTTTCTGTAGATAAGGTCTGTGTGTTCTTCTTCAAAAATTTTTTAACATTTATTCATTTTTGAGAGTGAGAGAGACAGAGCATGAGTGGGGGAGGGCAGAGAGAGAGGGAGACACAAAATCCAAAGCAGGCTCCAAGCTCCGAGCTGTCAGCACAGGGCCCGACTCAGGGCTGGAACTCACAGAGTTCAAGATCATGACCTGAGTTGAAGTCAGACGCTTAACCGACTGAGCCACCCAGGCACCCCAAGGTTTGTGTGTTCTTAACGGTGGTGTTAATGTCTGTACTCCCGAGGAGCCTCTTAAACTATGTCCATTAAAGTGCTTTTGTCCTTGGCTGCACTTGGACTGGGTTTATATTTGATAAGACAGGGCACATCCAGGAAGCAGCCTGGATACCCACAAGAAACACCAAAAAGGGATTCCACGGCAGTGCAGACAAGGATGGACATACATAGCCACGACCTAGCCATGTCTAACATTGTCAAAGAATACAGAGGACAAGAACCCCCATTAGGTTGTCTCTACCATTGGCCCTTTTCCCCATAAAATCTCCTTCCCAATTCGTCTGGCAAGATTCCCTGCAACGTGACGTTCACAATATACACAGAAGGGCAATAGATTTCTCTGTAGTCTCACTTTCTAACCAGATGAGACTCTTAGAAAAGACGTTCCACCCAAAGCCGTCTTGAAAAGAGACCAGCTTCTTCCCAGTGGCAAGTAAATTTCCTGGCTTTATGCCAATTGACCATGCTGTGTTGTACGCATCACATCGTGGTCCCCTCCCTGCCTGAGCTACACCCTACGGTATTCCTTCCGGATGGACCCAAGTCAGCAAACATGAAAGATGCAAATTATCTCCCAACTACATGCATGAAGCCTGCAAACGCTATTCTTAGCAAGGTGCTGATTACGGCAAATTATGAACTAACACGCCAGGCTCTGAGATTTGAAATCTTTTAACTGTGTTTGCTGTGTAAGTGCCTCCAAACGAATTGAAAAATAGAAGGGGAAAGCAGCAAAATCAGTGATTCAGGGACTTGCGCGGGTTGCCAACATCTGATTTCTGCCTTCCTGCCTCCAGCCTTTGCCCACATGTGCACACACGTCCACACGTGTGCACACATGCACACGCATTAAAGCAGAGGACAGACAGGTGAACGGAAACAAGCAGAATAGTAGCTGGTCCTTCTGGTCTAGGCTTCTTGGCTGATTTCATCACAAGTTTGCTGATTCAGACTAGCCCTTTTTCAGTCTCTCCACAAGTATTAAATGGGCTCCCACATGAGCCTGGCACGAGTGGGCTGGGCTGATGTGATGGCAAAGAAGGCAGAGGTGAGCTGATCCTTCTGAGACCACTTGCCTGGCCGCACCGCAGCTCTAAGTGTGGCCTGGATGGGCAGCATCCACGGATTTGTCAGAAATGCATGTTCTCAGGTCCCACCCACGCCTCCTAAATCAGGATTTCTGCTCATGAGGCTCAGGAAGCTTTGTTTTAACAAACTCTCCAGATGATTCTTAAGCATGCTGAAGTTGATAAGTACTGGGACTACAGTACCGATGTTTTAAAAACTGGCAGAGCCACTTTGGCATGTGGAATAAGTGTGATGGAAATCCAGGGGGTTTATAAGCACTGGTTCAGCCTTTGTAGATTCTGAAGGCTTTGCCATTCCCGTACGGGACTTAAACTATGGCTCAGGAGTTTTCTGAAATTAGATCAACCGAGGATCCCAGACAGTATGAAAAAAAATCATTAAAAAATAAAAAAATCCTGTAGTAATATTGGCTACACATCTCTACTAAAGATTTGTGTGGCTCCCATTAAATTACATTTCCACCAGGAAGGGACCCAGTAAAACAAAAGTTTTTGTCAATCTCTGATCCCATTACAGTTATTCTTTAAAAGGGAAAAACCTGATTATATGCTGAGCACATAGTCAATTGCAGAACAAATTGTTTTATTTGAGGAGAGTTGCTGGTCAATATGGAAAGGAATGATGCCCTTCATTTTCTTCATTGGCAATAGATCAATATGAAGTTGACAGTTTCTAGTTCCCAGGTAAGATAATGTTTCCAGGTAGGAAAGACAATATTTAAGGCTTGGAAAGCAAGGAAATCAGGTTCCTTTATTAAATGCTTTCTTGGGGCACCCGGGTGACTCAGTCAGTTAAGCATCCGACTCCGGCTCAGGTCATGATCTCATGGTTTGTGAGTTTGAGCCCCGCGTCGGGCTTTCTGCTGTCAGCGTGGAGCCTGCTTCAGATCCTCTGTTTCCCCACCCCTCTCTCTGCCCCTCCTCTGCTTGCTCTTTCTGTCTCTCTCTAAATAAATTAAAAAAAAAAAAAAAAACTTAAAAAAAACCTTTCTGATAGGAAAGCGAAGCTAGGGGTCGTATTTTCATTTTTAATGGCTGTTCTGAAAATAAGTTCCAAGCGTCCCTCCATCCCTACCTGCCTGGCGGTTTCCTGGTTCCCAGGAGATACAGTGAGGGTGCGGCCCAAGCTAATGATGTGATCTTCGTCTTGCACAGAGCATCTTCTCTGAGTCTCCATCTCCTTCCCGCACGCCTAACCTGGATTTTCTGTAACAGACACCCAGGGACCGTCTTTCCCTTTTCTTCTGACCCCATCGCTTCCTTCTTCTGAGAGCCTGGTCTAAATAGCAATAGTTGTTTTTAATCCTTATTATGCGCGGGCACAGGACGAAGTGTGCACGACCCTCCTCTCCCCTAATCCTTGCCCCAGGCCGAGAAGTAAACGCTACCACCCTCCCCATCCTACGGACAAGCAAACTGAGTCGCAGAAAGATTAGCTACCTTGCCAGAGACCAAGCGGAGTAAGTGGTAGAGTGGGGACCTGCGACCCAGCTCCTCCGTCTCCTTTCCATCCCGTTCTGCATTTCCTGGCCTGGAACGTAGCCTACACGGAACATGTGTAGATGTCAGCGCTCCACCATGCTTCCGCGACGTGGTGAAAACGTCCTTAAACACCAGCATGAGGAATCTATTAAACGATACAGAGAACACGGCAAAATAGAGCTGATACTCATTACTCATGGTGGTTCTATGAAGTCTAGATACGGTTTTCTACGGTCACCTTGGAAACTGAGTTAGCGAAACCTGGAGACTCGCTTCCAGAGGAAATCCGGGGTCAGGTTCCTGCAACTCTCCAGTCACAGCATTTCATCAACCAATTCATAGACAGCCTTGTTTGATGTGTGCTTCTGTTTAAAGACACCTTGTTGAATATGTATTATATATTGTTGATTCATTAACGTGGGACTTGTGGCCAACAGCCCTGTAACTCATGCCTGAACAGCACTCACCTAACACAGCACAACACAGGCGTCCTTAGGAACACTAGACAGCCCCTAAGCACTGTTTGGGCACCATTTTTTGGAGGGGGGCATTTTAAACAGCAAAGTTACCAACACACAAAAAAACCCACAAAAATGTGGAAAACATTTGCAAATACTGAGTCCCTGAATAACGAGGATCGGTTGTACCAGCCAGTCTTACTACTCTTCAGCCATCCTGCCACTCCACTGACATTCGTGGGAAGAACCAATTACTTGAGCGATCCGGGTCTCTGCTGCATGTCTGCTCTTCGGTGAATGCAGTTGGCACCCCCTTCTCCACACACGTTCTTTCCTTAGCTTCCAAGCATCACAGCACACTTGCCCTCCACTCATCTGCCTGGTGGTCTCCTTCCTCTCCATCCCTTCAGTCTGGAAACTTCTCTGACCTGGGAGCCCTTCCGAGCTTCTCAATCCTTGCATGCTCGCTAAGGGATGATGCCCTCAGCTTCCATTTCAATCCCTAAGGAAGCTCAAGCTTTGGGTTTCTTCTTCCTGGAATGTTCTCCTCTGCCGTCCACATAAAAACTCACTTCCCCTCTTCCTTCAAGTGTCTGTCAAGATGCCACCTCCTCCAGGTTCTCGTCCCTTTACCCTCCTTTATTTGTTGCATGGCTTCTTACGCCACGTGAGGTATTACATATCTGTTGCTGTTCCTTTGTCGTTTTTAATCCTCCTGTGGCAGGCACATTCCTAAGCTGGTCCCCAAGATTCCCGCCCTTCTGGACAGATACCCGTGTGACCCTCTCTCTGGGTGAGAGGAACTCTAAATGCAGGGGGATGGTCACTCCTTGATTGGTGATGCTATAGGGCAGTGGTGGGAGCTGCGCCTGCCCTAGTGGACTGGGCAGAGATTTCCCTGCAGGCCTTGGAGAAGTGGGCTGCCATGTTGTGGGAAAGCATGTGTCAAGGACCTAAGGAGCCCATATTGCTGAATTCTCCCAGCAAGCGGGATGATCCCGGAAGAGGAAGATGACCCTGAGCCCCAGCCAACACTTGGATTTCAGCCTGTGAGACACTGAGCAGACAGCACAGCTAACAGGTGCCCAGGCTCCTGACCCATGGACATTTAGACAATAAACGGGTTTTTTTTTTTGAGCAGCTAAGACTTTGGTAACTAGTTACACAGCAATACATACACCTTTCCATTAGAAAGCAAGCTCTGTGAGGGCAGCGAACCTGTGTTCCTCACTCCTTTCTCCTCTCAGCCCACAGCTGGGACTCAATAATGAGTATGGGCTGGGGCTGCTTGGGGTCCAGTTTTATAGAACTTGGGGTCCACAGCGCACCCAAAGATTTCTGCAAAGTCCTACCTTCCTCCCTCATGCTTCTATCCGGCTACCATCCCCTGGCACAGCAGCAAACAGTGTGGGTGTGAAACACTGCCCCTTGATGAGTGTTTTCTCCAAATTCCAGTAGAACTAAGTATTGAGACGTCGCTAACCTGGGAGGGGTCATCTGCCATGGGAAGGGCCAGGATATGAAGCACGCTGCATTCTCCACTTTGGGGACAGCCCTGTCCATGGCCAGCTTCCTCCAGCTTTCAGTGTGGAACCCATGGGGGCCTCTCAAGGAATTCTTTCTAAATAAACCCAGTGCCTTTCTTTCTTGGAAGCTCGTGGGGACAGCTGTTAATACAGTGACATTTTCTACATCATTTAATCTATGCTGATAAATTCTACTTCAGACTCTCCACTGGGCGTCACATGCGTCGCATTTATCCATTTGCCTGCTGGTCACCTGCGTTTGGAAGTCTCACAGGTACCACAAATTCCACACGTCCAAACACTGAACTAACCATTTCATTCCTGAAAGCTTCTTCTCCAGGGCTCCATAGCTCATCGCCTGGCATTTCCACCCAGTTGTCCAAGCCGCAAACCTTGGAATCACTTCCGAGGTGCCCTCTCCCTCGCCTCTGGCATCTGATCAGTCATCCAGAGAGTTGGACCTCTTTCTTCTCCTTTGGAAATGGCTCTTGGGTCCATCCACCCCCCTGCAATGTCATGACCATGACCTGACGCCAGACCACCATCACCATCTCACTGCTCCTTCAGAAAGCTTCACGGGGGCTTCTCTGCCCTTTGTCCTGACAGTTCATTTTCCACAGTGCAGCCAGGTCTGTGTCCTGATGTAAATATGCTCCCCATGACTTCCTTGCACCCCTCTGTCTTGTATGTTCTCAGTTCCTCAGAAACTCCCTTGTCCTTCTCACTCCCCCTTGGCCTTTGCCCATACGTCTGCCTGGAAGGCCCCATCTCCTCCCCTGCGCCTGCTGACTTGTCCCTACCCCTCAGGTCTCTTCTGCATTAGTTCCTTAAGACTTGGTTAGAGTGCCCTCTTATTTGCTTTCATAGCTATCAAAATGGTCACCTACTGCCTTATAATGGACAATCCAGTGCCCGACTCCCCACCTGAACAGACGATTTACAGGGCAGAAGTTGCATGTGTCATCTTGTTAGAAGCTGTGTCCCAGTGGCCAGCATGGTGTGGGACAACAAGTGGTGCTTAAGACTTGCAGGTCAGTGGACAAGAGAACAAGGAGAAGACACAGGCCCCCAGGAGCCCCAGAAGATGCTGGCCCCCAGGAGCTCACTGACTTGTTGCAAAGTTAACCCATGAAAACTCACTGTCCAATAGCGATGCAACAGTGCTAGGTCATGCTAGACGGTGTGGAGCTATATTTGACTGATTGTGGGTGAGAACCACGGAAAGAGAATGTCCATGAGTTGAGAGACACATGGGAGCCCTGTGTGCGGGGAATATCTCACTGAGAAGTCACACTTTGAGCAGAGCCCTGGTCAACGCCGACAACTATATCAAGGGAAACAGCCAGGGCAAGTTTCTCTGAAAGAAGCAGATGTACAAGAGGGGCTCTTGGGGGGTGGGATGGTGAGGTGGGAAACAGAGGGCACACCCGAGAGAGGTTGCATGGACACGGTTCAGCTAGGAGGCAACTTGACGAGATGCGGGGACCAGCAGACAAGCAGGGTGGTGGTGGTGCAGTGCCCAAGGTCTTGGAAATGGCGGAGCCATTACTCTGGTGAAGTTCGGAGGGATGAGGGCAGAACACGGGCTCCCGGCCCGTGCCTGAAGGAGCCGCACAGGAATGGGCCTTGGGGTCACCACCAGCATCACCTTCCCACCCCCCACCTGCCTCCCCACAGGATCTGGGAGGAGAAAGCCCGAGGGACACAGTGGATGGGGGACAGGAGGGGGCACAGAGCTGGGTGAGGGTGGGCTGGGCAGGCAGTGCAGATGTGAAATCATCATAAGTAACCCCTTTAACTCTGCAGCAGAAATTCTGTACAGAATCAGGGGTTCTGTAGGATGCAGGATTGGATAGGTTCCCAGCCCCCCGTTTGAAGGATCACAGAGCAAATGAATGAATGAGTGCAGACTGATGCTTCTGGAGCCGTAGCCGGGCACTGGCAGCACATTTCACATACCACACAACGTCAGTAAGTCCAGATTAGTGAGTTTGGACTTTATCACATCACCACGGGCAGCTAAATAAAGCCTGTAGCAGCAGAGTGATGGAATGAAGTTCATCTAGAGTCTCTAGGTGAGCTAAGCTCCTCGGTGACGCATTGGGAGAGCAGAAGGAGAGAGTCTGGATGCAGGCGAAGTCAGAGGTTCCTGGTGGTCGTGATGATGACAGTTATAACAACAACAATTTATTGAGTGTCTTCCATAGACCCGGCACTGGTGGCCCATGTTTCTGCTAAACTCTCTCTCTCACCGCACACAACTCCGCTGGGGGAAGCAGGTACTAACATTCCCTTCGTTTTACAGCCGAGGAAAGGGGGGCTCGGAGATGTTTGGAAACCTGCTGCTGTCGCACACATGGTAACTCATAAAGCTCCAATTACTTGATGTCAGAGTCCACGCAGGTGACCCCTGGGCGGAGCCACGTGCCAGACCGGAAGTGACGGGGCGGAGTCAGCAGGCCCTGTGGGAGCAGGAGTACAGCCCATCCTCGTCCAAATGAGCTCACTCCCTCCGTCTCTGTGATGTGTTTCAGGCAGCCTGCCCCCTCTGTGTCTTGCCCACGATAAGGTCCACTGCATCTGTCATGATTTGCACTTCTCTGAAGGTGTCCCCAAATCTCTGTAAAACTCCCCCTTTCACTTTCCATCTAATGGCAAATTGTGAAGCAGTCAAGGTCCTTCTGCTGAAATTGCAAGATGGTGAAGAAAGGTAAGATTTTTAAAAATGTGGGGATTATGTTAAATACCCCCCACATAAATGCATTTATTTTCCCATTATCTGAGAACCACTCTAGAAGAAAAACACAAGTGGGTCCTTGACTTATAGGGGGTGATCATGGATAGACCAATTTTTTAAAAACACACACAAAAACTTTTTTTTTTATTAGATTACTGGTTGTGTGGGCTGTTTCTGTATGTAGAAACAAAGCATGCTATCTCTTTGGGGCACATGAGAGAACAGCCCCATGTCCCACAAGAGTCCCCTCCATGGTCCCCGCACAAAATGCCATGGGGTCCCGCTAGATTCCTCACGGGGTTGCTCCCACCACCCACGTGTTAGCAGCAGAGCAGGAAAGATCCGGTGTGTTTCACGAGCATTGTCAACCCAAAGCCAACCCGTAGCCCCTACCAAATCGTCCAGTGATTACCAGAGTCGGGGCAGGTGTGCTGGTTTTGGATAGCTCCGCCGACCCTCCAAACAAGTGTCCCAGTGAAGCCAAGTCAACACAATTCAGTTCCTAACTACTAACATCCCTACTGAACCGTTTGGATGGCCGTTCCATCACCATTATCCCCATTCCTTCACTAAATAAATCAACCAACAGAGTACGGCGTAGAATCCAAGAAGAATATAAACCAAGTCAACGAGAGAAGAAAATGGCAGTTGCGACCAAAGCCATTGTTTGGTTGGGTTGCCGGTTAGTTTCGTGGTTAATTTTGGTTGTTTTTCAAGCGCATGACCTGGAGGGATCACAGGGAAAGGGAGGGTGGGAGGCAGGAGGTCCTCCTCGAGAAGGAGGCTTTGTCTGAGCTTCCAGAAAATCCAAGTCTGTCACACCCCTGAAATGAGAAAGCTGGGCATGTGAAGCAAGCCATTTTTTTTTTTTTTTTGTAACTCCTAATGCCTGTGTGCATAATTCCAAATCAAACATATTCACATTATTAACTTTTTAAAGTTTATTAGTCTCAGCGCTAATGAACTCATTCATCCTTGGCAAAGGCACACAGCTCCCTAATGAAACGTCAATAGATACATCGCCCGTGAAGTGAGCACATCCAATGTCTGATGCCAAATTCCACTTGGCTGTAAGGACTGGAAAGACGAGATCACTTCCAAGGAGACGCTTGGACTCAGCTTCGCGTCACGGGAAAAGCACCAGAGCGGATGTCTGCAGACTGGGATTCTACACCTGGCTCAGCCACTTGGTGGCTGGGTGACCTTGAGCAAGTCTCCTGCAGGAAGAGGAGAGCGGTCTGGCTTAGCCCTAACGTTGCCTCTCGGTGTGTAATTAAATACTCTCCCTCCCGCCCCACACACACCCGTGCCCTTCTAAGAGCTATCAGCATTTACCTACGCTATGTTGCATGGCATCCTATGTTCAGACATCTGCCTAGTTAAACAATGGTTCGTTTTTTAAGGATGAAATTAAAACTTGGCTCCTTGGGAGACAGCATGCCACAGGTTAAGGGTTTTAATTTCTGACCCGTCTGAACACTGCACGAATCCGGAGCTGTAATGAGTTTCCTAACCCGCGCTGTATGTGTCAGCCTGCGTGACACTGTGTTGAGCGTGCCACGGGAGACAGAAAAGGGAACGGCCTTTTAAAAAAAATCTAAGCGAGCCTCCCCTTCTCTCAATTATCAGTTTTGAAAAGTAGCCTGAGCATGGGTGCGATTCTGTTTGGAGGTTTCTGAACTGCTAGCATTAATTCTCCAGGGTAAACTTCCTGTCTACAAGCAATGATGGGTTTGTTTGTTTGTTTTTCTCACTTTACCTCAGATCTTTAAAATTGCACCACAGCTAGGAAGTCAGGACTGCGTTCCCCCAATGCTTCATGGAAAGAGACTGCTTTATTATTGAGCAAAAGCAAAAACGATAATCGTGAAAAGCTTTTGCTTCTGGACCGCATAAATTATCTCCAATTTTCCTCATTATTTTCTTCTGCAGGGTATAAAGAGATTGCCTGCAGTAAAATATGGATCAGTACAAAACAAATAGAAAACAGTTTAAGCCACTGAAGTATTTACTTTTTTTATTTAAAAAAAAAAGACATTTTAATCCTATTAACGGTAAATTATATTACCTATTGTGAAGGCAGACATGAAAGAAATATTTGAAGCATGCAGTTAATTATGATACCAAGTGACACATAATATTTATGCTCTTCTTCTCTGGCCTCCACAGTTTTTCTCTCACTAACTGTGAGTCACACGCTGATTGAAGTCTTGAAATCAACACCGAGGCGGACCCACAAGCACATGTGCAGAGGATGCCTTGTTCTATGGCTAATTAATGGTGCAAGGAATAGCCATTGTTTATTCTTTTATAGTCCTAATTTCACATAGAGGAGAAAATTCTCTCCCCCAGTCCTTTTATCTTAATTCTCCATTTCAGCATATTTGCTAACTGCCTGTCCGGGCACAGCGAGGCACAGAGCTTGCAAACGACCATCTGTGCCTCCGTGAGGCGGGTGGGCTTTGCGAAACTCCAAGACATTCAGTAGAGCCCAACCGTCTTTGAAGGAAGTGGCTAACCCACCTAAATAAGTCAGGTGTTTCAGACGTTACGACGTATTTCTGTACAATTGGAATAAGATATAAAATACCGGCTGGAGTTAGTAAGTCGTTTTCCTGTTTGACGACTACACGGTGACTTTGCCAAGCTATGTCAGAGAAACAGGTAACAGGTTCCCGCTGGCTGGCTTTCCGATCAAGAATGTTCCAGTTCCAGGGGCAGTGTGCTGGGAGGTCACTCTGGAGGGCTGAGGGCATAGGGACACACCCACTGGTCTATGCTGCACCAGGGCAGAGTCTCAAGCAGCAAAATACTTCTCCTTCCTTTCGCACATAGAAGGCTAACCCCTGTGGACATCCACTGTCTCCTACCAAAGTCCCAGTATACGTTCTGCTGTTTGTAGCAGTGGCGATGTGTTTTATTTGAACTACCCCATTGTTACCTGTGAGTCGTACAGGCATTTCCCCTAACGCTTCTGTTTCATGACCACTTGTAATTCCCAACAAGGATGGAGTGGGAATCCAATTGGCTACGGAAGTATGTTGTGGACCATGAGACATTCCTGCTATTAGATCTTGAGATGAGATGTCGCTATCATCCTAAAAACAAGAGTTTTTACTCACCTATTATTCCCCATTGTAGTTCCATGAGATTGATTAATTTTTATGTCAGAACCTAAATAATGTGAGAAATATCTATCATTTGAAGTAACAAGAGCCATCCAGTCTGTTGAAGATCAATCATACACTACGTGTTTCGCATATGTTCTCATTTATCCTCACAATAAATTTGCAACGTCAGCACTAACATCCACTATGGTCAAGATAGAAACAGAGGTTCAGAGAAGCTAAGTCACTTGCTGAAAGCCAAGAGCCTATACGTTGAAGGACCACAAAACAAATGCAAGCAGGTACTTGGTCCCCAACACCAACTATTTCTCATTTAAATAGCTTCATACTACAAAATTATGACACAAATATTAACAATTGAGTGAAAGCATTTACATTTGAATTCAATATCCATTCTGAGTTAGAGAAATAATTCTACCAGACCTCATTTAGTGACAAAATATTCAGAACATTTCGTCCAATTCTCAAATTATAATGAGATAATTTTTTTTTTTTTTTTTTTTTTTTTTTTTTGCTGAGGTGTAATTTACATTTTCCGAAACGCACAGATCTCAAGTGTGCAGTTTGATAAGTTTCGACAAACGCATACGCCTGTATAACCCAAGGCTCTGTCTGGATAAAAGTGTTTCTGTCACGCCAGAGCACTCTGTCATGCCTGTGTCTGGCCAATACCTGCCCATCCACATGGGGAAGCACTGTTCTATTTCCTTTAGATGATCTCACCTGTTCTTACCTCCATGCAGAACCCAACAGAGTATTGGGTTTGTGTTCTATTGCGTCCATAAGAAATTACCACCAATTTAGCTAATTTTACTCACACTCATTCGCTTGGGTGTGCTTAGTTCTGTACAGTTTTATCACATGTATAGGTCTCTGTTTCCACCACCACAGTCAAAGTACTGAACAGCCCACCTGAAGGCTGGTGGTGCCATTTGCAATAGCGGAACCGAAGGGTCCCACCTGTGGCCATTGAAGAGCCACACACACCTACTTCTTCCTGCCCTGTCCCTCCGTATCTAGTCACTAGAAACCACTAATCTTGTATTTATTTCCACAATTTTGTCATTTAAACATGTTTACATAGGGGCACTTGGGTGACTCAGTCGGTTGAGCTTCCGACTCTTGACTTTGGCTCAGGTCATGATCCCAGGGTCATGGGATCGAACCCCACATCAGGCTCTGTGCTGAGCATGTTGCCTGCTTAAGATTTTCTCTCTCTCTCTCTGTTTCTCTCTCTCCCTCTACTCCTCTTCCCCGCTTGCATGCCCTCTCTCTCTCTAAAAATAAAATAAAATAAAAATGTTTATATAGATGGAATCATACCATATGTAACTTTTTGGATCGGCTTTTTTCACTCAGCGTAATGACCTGGACATTCATCCAGTTTCTTGTATGTATCAATAGCTTTTTTATTTTATTGAGGAGTAGTATTCTGTGGGATGGATATGCCACAGTTTGTTTAACTATATACTTATCGAAGGATATCTGGACTCTTTCCAGTCTGGGACTATTTAAAAAAAATAAAGGAAATATGAATACTTATGTACTGCTCTTTGTACGAACATGTTTTCATTTCTCAGGTAGCCACTGATGAATTTCAAGTGCTAAGTTGTACGTCAATTGCATAATTAGCTTTAAAAGAGAAACAAAACTGCAAAACTCATTTCCAGAGTGGTTAAACCATTTTCCGTTTCTACCAGCGATGCATGTGCGACTCACATCCTCGCCAGCATTTGATTTTGTCACCGTTTTTAATGTTAGCCTTTCTGATAGGCATGCAGTGATAGTTCATTATCATTTTAATTGCATTTGCCTAATGGCTAATAATCCTGAGCACCAATTAATATGCTTATTTGCCATTTCTAATATCCTCTTTGGTAAACTATTTATGTCTTTAGTCCATTTTCTAATTGGATTGCTTAATTTTTACTGTTGAGTTGTGAGAGTTCTTTATATACCCTACTTGTTAGTCCTTTGTTGGATATTTTCTGTGAGCCTATAGTTTGGTTTTTTATGCTTTCCACATGAGGTTTCGAAGAGAAAAAGATTTTCATTTTGATGAGGACCAAAAATTCATTTTTTTAAATGAAATGAGCTTTTAGTGTCAAGCCTAAGAACTCTTTGTCTGTACCTAGATTCTAAAGATTGTCTCCTATTTTTTAAAGAGGTTCTATAATTTTGTGTATTACATTAAATCCATAATCCATTTTAAGTTAATTCTTGTATAACATGTGAGACTTAAGTCAACATGCTATTTTTATGGCCTATAAAAAAAGTTGTTGAAGCAATTTTGTGAAGTCTGTCCTTCCTCTGTTGAATTGCTTTTTGACCTTTGTCAAAACTAATTTAAGTGTATGTTTGAGGTTCTACTTCTTGGTTCTCTACTCTGTTCCATATATCTAGGTCTCTATCTCTCCACCAACTCCTACTTGGTGTTGGATCATTTTTCCTACTTTATTTTTCTTTGTCAATACTATTGTAGCTCTTCAAGAGTAGCTTTCTATATAAATTTTAGAATTAAGTTTGTCTATATCTGCAAAATATCTTGGTGAGATTTTGATAAGAATTGCATTATATTCATTAATGAATTTGAGGGAGAAGTGACGCCTTATGATGTTAACTAATCCATTAACATGGTACAGTTTTTCATTTATTTATATATCCTTTTATTTCTTTTATCAGCATTTTAAAATATGTAACATACAGGCCCTGTACGTGTGTTGTTTGGTGGATGTTTTAGTATTTCATTTTCTTCGGGACAAATATCAATGGTATTTGTTTTTAATTTAGATTTCCACATGTTCATTGCTAGTATAGAATAATGTGTCTTGACCTTGTGCCCTATGAACTTGCTGAACTCACTTACTATAGAATTTTATGGGTAAGCACAAATTCCTTGAGATTTTCTACATAGGCAATCACTCATTTTCAAATAGAGGCTATTTAATTTCTTCTTTACAGATCTGTGTGTCTTTTGTTTCTTAAGCTTGTCTTGTTACAGTGGAAATTATTGCCAGTAGTATGTAGAATAAGAGTGGTGAGAACAAATGTCTTTGCCTTTTTTATTACCTTAGGAGTAAAGTTTTAATTCACCACTAAGTATGATGTTAGCTGTTGGTGTTTCATAGATATTTTTAATCAAGATGAGGTAATTACTTCCTATTTCTAACTTAATGAAAGTATTTTTTAAAGTCATAAATAACGTTACATTTTGTCAAATGTAGGGGTTTTGTTTTGTTTTTTGGGTTTTTTTGGTTTTTTTGTTTGTTTGTTTTTTGTTTTTTGCATCAGTTGACATGATTGTATGACTGTTATTCTTAAGCTTGTTAGTATGGTGGAATGCCTTACCTGATTTTCAAAAGCTGAATTAGCCTTGAATAACACTCCACAGCCAATCTACAAATCACTGATCTCTGACTACTGCAGTTAGTCCATATACATTATGGTGACTATTGACACATTGGAGATGAAGCCTGCCATTTTATTATTTAATATTTGCTTTTTCTGGTCCTTGGTCCTGTTTCTCTTTTCTTGACTTCCTATAGGTTATACATTTTTTTCAGAGGTGTATCTTGATTTATTTATCGTGTTTTTTCATTTATCTCTTTTATAGTTTTTTTGGTGGTTCTTCTGAGTTTTGAAACACACACACATGACATCACAGTCTACTGATATCAACATCTTCTCTCTTTCACTGGGGGAAATCTTACCTCCATTTGGGTCCTTTTAACCTGCCACACTGTAAAATATAATTATCCTCATTGTTAACATTTTTTTTCAATCATGAAATAAGATTTATAAAATCTTTTAGAAAAAATAATCTATTGTATGTACCCATATTTCTGTTCTTTCTGTTGTTCATTCCTTCTTCCACATCATCTAAGACCTTTACATTTTTTTTTGTTTGAAGAAATTCCTTTCATCAATATTTAAGGGTAGGCTTTCTAACAACAAATTCTTCTAGTACTTCAATTCTTTGAGAATGTATTTATTTCCCCTGTATTCTTAAAGGATCGTTTTCCTGGATATAAAATTCTGGGTTGACAGGTTTCTTCTTTCACAATTGAAAATTTTTATTCTACTTTCTCCTGGCATTCATGATGTTAGATGAGCATTGTACAAGCTTTCAGAATGATTTTTTGCTAGTATTGGGGAAAATGCTACACTAATTGCTACTCTAGTCTTATTTAACAAAGATAAAATATAAAAGAGATAGGGATCAGACTCTTTCCAAGTAACTTTACTACACTGAGAATAAAGCTCAAGAATGTTTATAGGGTTGCAAAAATATCCAGCACTCAACACAGAAAAATTTACATTATATTGCATCCCATAAAAAGCACCAGCCAAATAAAACAGCTGTATTATTATGAGAATGATTAAGATGAAATCTCACACAATGCAAACTTAGAACTGACACAAATGATAAAAGATAGATAAAGACCAAATATCTACTATAAATATATCCCATATGTTTAAGGAGCTAGAGAAAGATTGAACATATTAAATAGAGACATTGATATTAAAATAAAAGTCTAAATAAAACTTCTAGGGATAAACTTCACAGAGTCTGAAATTAGAAATATATTGGATGGGATTAACAACAGATTAGATATTTCAGAAGAGAACAATAATAGAAACAATCCAATATAAAACACAGAGAAAATAGATTTTTTCAATGAAAAGAGCATTGGTGAGCTGTGGGACAATGTACAGAAGAACAAAGGTAAGAACTACAGCCAACTTCTTGTCGGAAACAATGCAGCCAGAAGATAGTGTAGGAGCATCTTTACTATATAGCAAAGCACAGAAAAAACTGTAAAAGAAAAAATAAATGGTCAACCTAGAGTCTGTACTAATAAAAATAGCCTTCAAAAACAATGATGAAGGAAAAACTTTTTTCAGACACACATAAACTGAAAGAATTCAGTTCAACTATATACAAGTTGTATTAAAGTGAGTCCTTCAGGCAAAAAGAAAATGATCCCAGATGGAAATCTGGTTATACCTTAGGGTTGCTCTACGATGGTACTACCTGTCTTTGAAACAGATAGTCTATTGCAAAGGATTTCTGTTCATTGTAGGCTGCCTTGGAGCATCCCTGGCCTCTACCCACTAGATGTCAGCAACACTCCCCCTGCCCCAATTATGACCCCCAAAGTCTCTACATATTACCAATTGTCCTCCAGAGGGGGAAAAATTGTTCAAGTGGAGAATCACTAATCAACATAAAACAATAAAGACTACTGGAAATTATTACTATGTGAGTAATATAAAAAACAGTTTTCCTCTTATTTAAATCTCTTTCAAAGACTATTGCTTAAAGCAAAAATAATGTAGTCAGAGAATTACAACATATGTAGAAATAAAATACATGGCAATAATAACACAAGACTTGAAGGGAAAAAATATACTTTGATAAGATTCTTATACTATATGTGAAATGAAAAAATGTCCATGAAGGTAAACTTATAAATTAAGATGGATACCACAAATCCTACAGCAACCACCAAAACAAAACAAAGTACTATAATAATAGCCAACAAAAGAGGTAAAATGAAATAATAAAAATGCTCAATAGTGCAAAAGAAGACAGAAAAAGATAACAAAAGAAACAAATGATGAAGAGTATAGCAGAAAACAAATGGCAAAATGGTCGATTTAAACTCAACCATATCAGTGATTATATTAAGTGTAAATGATCTAACATTCCAATTAGAAGACAGAGATTGTCAGATTAAATAATAAAAAGAACCGCACCCAACCATATTCTGTCAACAAGAAACTGAGCATAAATATAAAGACACAAATTG
Organism: Leopardus geoffroyi; assembly: GCF_018350155.1. NCBI lineage: Eukaryota > Metazoa > Chordata > Mammalia > Carnivora > Felidae > Leopardus > Leopardus geoffroyi. The sequence goes on along the minus strand of NC_059339.1, from coordinate 91,161,273 downwards.
GAGGAGTTTAAAAATGGAGAAAGATGCCTCATAAAGAGAAAGAGAAAGATGCCTCATAATTTTTTAGAAAGCTGGAGTGACTATATTAATATCAGACAAAGTAGATTTCAGCACAAAGATTTTTCTGGAATAGTCATTTCATAATAATAAAGGGATCAATTCATCAAGAGGATGTAACAAACTAAATGTTTATACCTCTAATAACAGTGTTTCAAATACATGAAGCAAACACAAACAGAACTGCAAGGAGATATAGACAAATGCACAATTATAACTGGAGATTTCAACACCCCTATCTCAGTAATTGATAAAATAAATAGACCAAAATTAATCAATAATTATATAGAAGATTTAACCGACATTATCAACTAAATTGACTTAATAGGCATAACAAAAATAGAATACACATTTTTTCTAGCGCACACAAACATTTGCTAAGAGAAACTAAATTCTGGTACATAAAACAAAGCAGGAACAGAAGAGAACTTCATAAAACCGGTAGAGTACATCTGTTTAAAATGTACAGCTAGTATCAGACCTAACTATAGAAGACCGAATGCTTTCTGCTTAAGATTAGTAACAAGGAAAGAATATTCATCGTCATCACTTCTATTCAATATTGTATTGGAGGTTATAATCACAAAGCAATAAAAAGAAATAGAAGGCACCCAAATTGGAAAGGGAGAATTAAGACTGTCTTTATACACGGACGCCATGATAGCATATACATAGAAAATCCTATAGAATCTAAAAAATAAAATAAAATAAAGCCTACTAGAACTGATAAGTCAGTTTAGCTAAATTGCAGGATACAAGGATACAAAATAAATGTGCAAAAAGAAATTGTATTTCTATATACTAGCAATACATATTAGAAATTAAAATTAAAAATAAAACTATAATAATGTCAAAAAATATAAAATAACTTGAGGTAAGTCTGACAAAAAGTGTGCAAGATGAGTACACTAAAAACTACAAGACACTGCTGAGAAAAATTAAATAAATTATCAATAAAAGAAAAGATACTGCATTATAAACAAAATATCAGCAGTCTTTCATAGAAATTGACAGAAGGTTTCTAAATTTCAAAGCTGGAAGCTTTACATTACCTGATTTCAATACTTATTATAAAGCTACAGCAATGAAAACAATGTAGTATTGGCCTAAAGATGGACAAATAGATCAATAGAACAAATAGTCTAGAAATAGATATACACAACTGTGGCCAACTGGTTTTCAACCAGGTTGCAAGAAAATTCAATAAACATAATTTTTAGCAAATGGTGTTATAAGATTGGATAGCCACATTGAAAAAGTCAGACATTTTTGATACCTTAGATTATTTGCAAAAAGATAAACCCAGTTGGATCATATACTTAAATGTAAGACCTAAAATGATAAAATTTCTAAGAGAAAACAGGATAAAATCTTTCAGTTCTTTGGCTACAAAAGTTTACTTAATTACAATACCAAAAGCATGAGCCAAAGAAGCACAAAAGGCTACGTGTTCTATGATCTATTTTTATGGCATTCTGGAAAAAGTGAAACTATACGGACAAGAATCAGATAAGTGGATACCCAGACGCTGGGGTGGAGACCAGAGATTGACTACACAGGGGTTATAGGGCACGTCTGGGAATCCTACACCTTCATCAAAAGTCATGAAACTAGAAAAGTGAATTTTACTGTATTCTGTCTCAATAAACTTGCCTTTTTAAATTAAAAACAAATTCGAAGACTGAGTCTTTTTATCCCCTCTCAGCCAGCACTTGGCCAACAGTAGATGTTGTGGAAACAAATATTGAGTAGATGGCAAATGTGCTTCTCCCATCTCTGGAAGATCTCTAACAGCCTGATCTCTTTCTGTCTCCATCTCTACTCCTGAATCCCAAGACAATAATGGCCCATCTCCCTTTACAGAATTGGGTCCAGAATGGAATAAGGTAATGGGTGTGAAAAGCCAATGCAAACATTAAAAGCTACCATGAACCAAGTTCGCACACTGTAGACTGTGCCCATCTGCTCTCTGGCGTCAAAGCACCTCCCGGGTTGAAGACACTGATCCTACATCCAATATTTATTCCAGCCAGCCCTTTTGCCGGTCCCACTGAAAGTTTCTCCTACCCACCATTCACCCCCTGACATCCACTTTGGAAACTTGAAGCAAGACACAGAGGTCTGTCCCAATGCTACCAAGCACAGCCCGTTATTCCTCTTGGGGAATCCTTCAAGCCTGCTCGAAACTCTCCCAAGAAGGGAGTGTGAGGAAGGTGGTGCAGATCCCAGCAAGTGACCGAAAGAGAGTGGGAATGCCCTAAAATCAAAGTTTTAACCACTTACTTTAAGTGGAGGGGAAACATCAAGTCTACTTGGGTTTTCAGAGGCTCAAAAACTGAGAGGAGGGTTTAACCAATTCCATCTGGTCACACCTTAAAGAGAAATGTCCTTTACACATCTCATGGACGTGAGTATTCTGAACTTCATGTAGCATACTCCTTCTCCAAGTGCTCACTGAGGGCTGGCTGGGTGCAGGTGTTTCTCCAGGAAACGTAACATCCCAGTGAAAAAAGAGAGTGAACCTGTCCCTCAGAGCTTATGCTCTTTATATTTATTTATTTATTTATTTATTCATTTATTCATTTAATTTTTTAAATTTTATACATATATATGTAAAATTTGTCCAGTTGGTTTTCATAGAACACCCAGTGCTCATCCCAACAAGTGCCTATGTTCTTTAAACGATTATTAGAATCCAAAAAAATTAGAAATGCATTTTATCCAATTTGTTTGTTTGCTCATTGCTTTGAAATGTTACTTTTTTGGCCAATGTTAGCACAGGATTGGAAAGACAAATAACAAAATCATTAAGTGTACCCTTAAAAGGCTCAAATTCTAACAAAAAGCGTAAGTATCTTCAATGTGTGCTCCATTCGACCACATGGCCAAGTCCAATATTTATAGGAATCATGGTAGGGAGAGAACATGTCTGTCATAAGCCCACCACACTGGCCGTTTGGGAGGCACGAGCAGATGATGCGCACACATAGGGAAAGCAAGGGGCCATTGCTCACTCTCAGGTTCTTTACAGGCAAGCTTGCTCAGATGTCAAGTCACAGAGAATTCCTTCATAACCTGAACTCAAGGAGCCATCCAAAACTATGACTACAACAAGAAAACCACAGACCAATTTTTAAAAAATTTTTTTAAAGTTTTATTTATTTTAAGAGACAGAGAGTGTGGAGCAGGGGAAGAGAGGGAGGGAGACAGAGAATCCCAGGAAGGACCGTGCTGTCAGCATGAAGTCCAATGTGGGCTCGAACTCACGAACTGGGAGATCATGACCTGAGCCAAAACTAAGAGTTGGATGCTTAACTGACTAAGCCACCAAGGTGCCCTAATTACAGACCAAATTTTTAAGTAGTTTTTAAACAATAACCCGTACATATGGTATAAAAATAGATGACATATACATTTATATGTGTATAGGCCTGGTGTATATAATGATAATAAAAAGTTATAAAAGACATAGATGCTGGATGCTTTTTCTTGAGGCTGTTTGATGGTGTTTTTAATCTTGAGGCTACGTATACCTAGCAGATCTTTTTGAAAAGATACTAATATAATATCCAGAATCTGATCACAATCTTCTAATATCTAGTTGTTAGAGAGTGACCACCTCTAAGGACTTTTTCAACATCCACATTGTGCAAGGCATTTGCAGTCAGTCGTAAGGACTCTTGGCAGTCAATATTTCTGGAGCCTTCAGAGGCCCGCTCGCCTAAACCCTTCTCAAACTGCAGTCCTAGAATTCAACATAGGAGCCAGGACTGGGAAAATATGTCATCTGTCCCTCCATTGCTCAGAACATGAATTATTCGAAATCCCTTTCCTCTTTACCGATAATTTTGTTTATTACTTGCTTCTCTCAGCTTGGCAGGAACAATCTGTTTCTTTTCTATTCCCTGCTAGTATCATTTTGTCATATTTGGGTTCAGTGGTAACATTCCTGTGTTTAGATCTCCCATTACTACTCAGGAATATTCAATCTCAGAACAGTTTTCGTTGACTTTTTAAAAAAATGCATTTTCTCTCAATCTCTTCCCATCCCCACCCCCAAACACACATTGACACTGGCTTCAGTCAGTGGTCTTTTACAACTGGCCAGCACCCAATACCTGAATCTTTGCATCATGAATGAATTTTATAATCTGTTTATTGACTAAAGCCTGAAACAAAGGCAAAATTACCTGAAACTATCTCTTTTATACCACATAGTTAAGCGTAAACATTTGAATTCATTTTCACCATTTTCTACTCCAAATGGCACTGATCCACGGACTACAAGAAAAAAAAAAAAAAACATTCTTTAAGCTTCATTGGTATCATTTTTTAACCAATATTAAAATGATGGAGTGTGATATATCCAGAGGAGTATAGACAATCAGAGATTGTTAAAAACTAAAAATTGGGAACGTATGAGATATTTAGGCATCATTAAGATCATTCCTCATTAAGATATCAGTGGGCATCCCCATCAAAAGAAGAATGCCATCAAGTCAATTCCATTCTCTGATCCCTTTATGTATGTGAAATTATCATTACGTCTCATCTGAAGATCTGTCCACATGGAGACGATGGACCAAAATCTCTCTATGGCTCTTTAACCAAATTCCTTAAGCTCAACATTCAAATGGCCCTCCGCATTCCTAACAGCACATATTTAAACCCACACAAACGTGCAGGGTGATGTACGTCGTAACTGTCTGTGTGGCATCCTGCCCCATGGATTTCTCCCGTTTGCCATATGAAAACCAATGGATGTGTCCGTGGGAGATAAGAAGCTGGCCCCGTGGCAGGCAGCTCCAGATTTCCGTATGGAATCCACTATTTAATGTAGGTGTTCTTAATGGCTGCTTAATTAGTAAACTCAGACAATTGCACTCAACTCGGGTCCCTGAGTGAGAATCTCAATTCTAGCAGTAAACTTGCATCTGGCTCACTACTGCCTTCATGGCACCCTGTCTCCCTGGAAGCTTTGGGTTATTGGGTTTGGGTGAGGGTTTCATCTGTTTGTTAGTGTGCTTTTCATGCCCGTATTTACCAAGTCTGTTACTGGCTTGTTTTCTCCTCAACCCTCCCTGGGCGTCCAAGTCCACTGGTCCTTGACCTTGTGGGTCCACCTTTCTGGTGTAGGTTCTCCTTCGTACAGCCATCCGTCATTTTCCCTGACTTCAACACAAGCTCTGACACACTTGGTGAGGAGCTACAGCTGCTCTGCCACCTACGGGGACTTACACGTCACCTGCTCCAAGCCCTCTGTTGTCACTGGATTAAAAGGCCAGACAGCTAGAATGTCTGGATAAACTCGTATCTGCTCGTGATCATCATGGCCTCAAGCCAGCAACAAATCCTATGTGTTTTCAGGGGAGGTCGCAAGGATTTCTAGGATTTGGCTCTTCCCACAGCTTAGAAATTTCTTTTACCTTCCCTTTATGTTTTAGAATTAAAAAAAAAAAAAAAAAAAAAGAATCCCATGTCAATTCAACAATACGAGAGAGAGAATGTACTTATAACCAGAATGTGAAATTCTCCAGGTAGAGTGCAATTTATAAATCAAATCTTAAACTACAAGACAAACACTCCCTAGGAAAGAGTTGTGCCCGTGTCGATGGCCTATCTTCCTCACAAACTGGTAATTTAGTCATGGTCAAATTAACAAATACTCCTGCTTAGTGGTCTCCCTTTGTTAAAAGCCCATCACTACCAGTTTTGAAGTCTGAACCATGCCATCAGACAGACCTCATTTGATACGTGATCTCTGTTTTACCCAAAAGAATGTTCTCCCACACTGCAAAACCTTCTAGGTGTTCATTGTGAGATTTTCCTGGGCCTGATCTGAGCGCTGACATCCTGACATGTTATATGAAGTCTTAAAAAACATTTTTTTTTTTTTTTTGCCTAAAATATAGGGAAGAAATGTGTTGTGTGTCTTTCCTCCACGTCCACTAACACCCTTTGCTTTATTTACTTCCTTAATTTGATTGCATTGCTTCTGCCTTTTTTAAAAAGACTGGTAAACGTTGAGTGACTGTTGCAACACGTTGGTCTTGGTGTCCAGGCCTCTCAGCCCCTATAACCATTCTCTGCAAACCCGTGATTTCCTCCCCTGGGTCTGGGGCATGTGGGCCTTGCTTTTCAACAGCTCATCCAACCAGATGGAAATTCCCATGTCCTCCAGCAGGAAGCGCCTGCTGCGCCCAGTACCGATGGCAGGTCAGATAAACCAAAGGCACAACCATTTTTCTTTCGCGTCTGAGCCGAAGGGTAAACTTTTGGATTTGATGAGAATTCCTTAAAACGTCAGTGTTGAAGCAGTGATGAAGCAGGAGGTTTCCTTACCACAAACACTCCCAATCTCCTGTGTCAACGATGGCCAATACTGAGGCAGCAGACCCTTGTCACGTGCGGACTTTCCCAAGTAATTTACATGCAGGAGGCCGGTGTTCCCCCCGGTTCCCATTCTGCAGCTGAGGAAACAGAGGCAGAAGAGGTCGGCCAACCTACAGAGTCTAGTGCAAAAAGCTAGATGTTTAGTGGCCACACCAGCAGATTGAACATGCAACAGGATGTGTGCAAGATATGGTATCAGCTAGATCCCCACTGAAGACTGAAAATGTGGCACACCTGTGTTACTGAATTTCTCTACAACCATCTAGAGGCAACCTTCACCTGGAAACTCACAGCCATCTGACTGGAGACTGAGTTACGGCTCAATTTAGAACACCCAAGCAACGTTTGCATTGTCACTGTCTAGAACTCTGGTTAAGATTTCGTCTGGGGGGACTGTCTAATTAGATGGTAAATTCAATTTCTTTGAAGAGGCAATTCATTGGCAATTTTGATCCAATTTAGAATAAATACTAAATTAACCATGAACTCAGAGTTGAAAGTTCTTCTAACCAAATCAATAATGGAGAAAAACAGGTAACCCTTTAATAGTCAAGACTGTAAAGGGTTTGTTTGTTTTTTTTATCTAAATATATGCCCCCAATAACATCTGTTAAATCAAGGCAAATAAGGTTGACCTCTCTCGTGGGTCCTTGTGAGAAACAGTCAATAAAAATGTATTCTGCTTAACTCTTAATCCAATTTTATCCCTTTGTGCAACATTTCCAAATTTTTAAGCTGCTAATAATGTTCCAAAAATAAACCTTCCATCAGTTCAAGCTAGCACCTTTGTGTGAGGGGAAAAAAAATAATAATAAATGCATCACTACAAGCAGTTAAAAAATCAAAACTACAGGAAGCTCAGGAAGCTTCTCTATAGGGAGTCCTTGCAAACGGTAACATAAGTCCCCATGCAAATCCACTTTTGTCAGCTATGTCACAGATGCCAAAAAAAGCAGGCACAATAAATATGGAGTATATAGATATAAAAAGGCAATGATGTCAACGCTGGGGGATTTATGAGCCCCTCCATTCCTTGCTTCGAATGTGGACAATGAAAAAGCCTTTAAACAATTCTATCTTCTTACCGGGTCGCGGGACATCACAAAAGCAAATATTTTCTGTTTGTGTTGGTGACGGGTAAAAACAAAAAAAAAAAAAAAAATTCTCCTTCAAAACAGCAACCGCGGTTTGCATTATCTGTAACACGTTGGTATTCAAAGACCGAGTTTCCAGAAGAGAAAAGTAGATATCAGAGTTGCCATCTGGCAGATTCCCCGTCCAAGTCACCCTGGAATCCTATGTGAGCGTTAGTTACACTGAAGTGCTCCACTTTCGGGGCGTCGTTCCCTGGACCCTGCCTCCGAGCTGGGACCCAACGATGCGCCCGTGGCCTTCGAGAGCCACGGGGCATCCTCCTCTAGGGCTTTGGTGCCATGTCTCCTCGCCGCCAGCTTCTGACATCCTTCTCTTCGGCACCCACCCCCCACCCCCGCCCCCGCCCCAGCGAGTGCCCGTTCCCTCGATCGAGCCAAGCAACCTGGCTGTTCTTGGCAGGGTCCCTGGGCCCCCCTGTCCCGGACGTCCCATCCGGTGGGCACGCTGACCGCCCTCAGATTCTTCCTTTTGTGGAGGTACTTCTCCCAGACTTGTCTCCAGGGGAGGGAGTGAAAGAAAGGCTCGCCCACACAGCCGACCTGGCCCCTCATGAACATCTATTGAAACTGATTGATCTAATGCCCCGCATCTGCCAAGCTGTCACTCAAGCCGGGGGGGATTTGGACGGAGACAAGGCGAGCATCGTAAAAACGACTCTGTGATCTAGTTTATGAAGCCTGCCTTGAACTCCTAGGTACGGTGAGGGCAGAAAACCTTGTTTCCCTCGCACAAATGGGAAAATGCACTATATAAGGAACGGTGAATATTTTCCCTTGATTTGTGCCTGAAACATAAGAGTGGGGGGAAAATATCCCAGCTGTCTACTGCATTGTGTGAACATATACATGCATTTAAATTACTTATATCATTACTTACAGATGTAATTGTGAAATATGTTCTTTTTGCATTCAAAATGAGGGACGGAACAGATGGCGGGCGCTCAGTTTAAAGCAATATGTCCATTAAAATAACCCGTACTGTTGGTGTTTAGTGTAACAATAGCAGGGAGTTCATTATCACGGGATTCTGCGGCAACTGCCCGCCCGGGAAGGGGCGGCAGGAAACGCTCAGCCACCCAGGTGACGCCGGGGCCAGGCCGGGGCCGCTTTCCCACAGCTGCGTGGCCACCAGCAGCGGCTTTCCGAGTCGAACTCCGCTTGTTTGGCTTCGTATTTTGCTTCCAAACAGGAAAGTCAATAAACAGCTGACATTTACCAATGCCTTGCTTCTGGGTTATTTTTTTCCCCACTCTCCAGATGTGCTGAAATGTGTGGCTCCAGATGCATCACCTCCAACAGGATAATCCTACCCCCGCCAGGAGTCATTGTCTCGCCTAATGAGCCTGGGTCAGGCGGATGGGCTAACGGCACATCAGAGAGCCAATCTCTCTTCTTCGAGACCCACCGAGAAGCAAGGTATCTGGCTGAACGGCCGGAGGAGTTTCCCAACTTAGCGGGGACTCGACAGACCTCTCGCCCGGACAAAGGCTGCTGGCCTTCTCGCGAGCACCACTCGCCATGTGAGTAGTCTATTAAAGAAAGGAAAATGAACACCCTCCCTCTGAACCCCCAATGATTTCCGTTTTGACAACAGTGCCTGTGGCTAATATCCTCTAGAAAACCGTTCATAAATAGGGCGGAGAAATACTAAATTTTCTCTGGGTGCCCAGACTAGGAAAGAAAGTGGGAAAATCTTACTGTGTGGCCGTCGATAAATCCAATCACACCCGGAGTGGATCTCTCCGTTGTTACAATGGGAAATAATGGCTACCGAGCCTCCCTCCCTTGACAGGTAATGATCAAGTGCATCTCCTGGGCGTGGTGGAGTTGTAAACTTCCCGCGGGCAGCACGTGGGGAGGCTGAGGTCAGGAGGCTCCCGGTGGAGGGGAGCAGGGCACGGTCTGAGGACGCGCCGCGCAGAGCTCAGCGTTAAGCCCGGGAGGGTGGCGGCATGGCCTGCAGTGACAGCCGCCGACCGGTGGAAGGTGAGTGGCAAAGGCAGACAAACTTCCCTCCCCGGGGGCCGGGGGAGGAGGGCTGACGAGCCGGTTTCAGCGTGAATAAGGAGGTAGAAAGGACACAGGAACATTTGGGCAGAGGGAGAAGGCTGGGGAGAAGCAGTTACATTCTAAGATCTTATTACACCAGAGGACCGGGAAGGTGGAAAAAAGCTTCCTCCCTTTGCAGGGAGAGGAGGGATTTGCACCTGATTTTATCTGATTCAAGTGCCCATGTGCTTTCCATCTATGTCCTCATTTCCTCTTTGCTGCCACCGGAAAAGATGGGAGGGAGAGAGAAAATGGGGTCAGCTTTTGGGAGGACAGAGGGCAATCCGCAGATCCTTTTGAAGGTCAACTAGGGACCAAAGAGGTAGATGGTCAGCTGGCGGGAGTTTATGGCCTTTGCAGGGGTCAGTAACTGTGCTTTACCGCCATCATCCGTAAAGGACATTCGTGGACAGACACCTGGACCCGCTGTAGACCTACGGATTCAGAACTCTTGGAGACGGAGCCTGGCTGTTGCACTCTCTAGAAAGCTCCTTAGGCAATTCTATTGTGTGGGTGGGGCAGAGGAGGCAGGTCTGAGGATAGGAACAAGGATACGTGTCCCCAAGAGGTCCCCCGCGGCCCGTCCTAGAGACTCCTCACCTGGGAGACCGTCAGCTGCCCAGAGCACAGCGTGGCACTCAGCCCAGCCCTGCTCAGTCCACCTGCCCAGCCTCCAGGCGGCCACCCCCTCCCCAGCCACTCTCCTGTTCTAGACCCTTTGCTGGTCCAGAAGCTTGTTGTGCCTTGTCACAGGCGTATGTGTTTGCTAATTTGCTAACCCTCCCTTTCTGGAGTTTCCTCCCATCCCTTGCCTCCCTGCTGAGCTGTTACTCATCCCTCAAGGTCACATCTCCATGTCGATCTTCTTTGCCTCTACTCTGGACATGGCCACCCCAGTGGCCACGGCCACATCAATCGTCTCCTCCCTCGCTGTGGCGGTAAAGCCGTATTTAACATCTCCTGTGCACCACAATCCCTGCAGTTCGGCTACAAATGCCGAAGCCCGAGTGTGGCCCCTTGCAGAGCCGAGGCACGAGGTGCGTGTTTCCTAGGCATCGGGGTGAGGCCGATGCAGGGGTGCGAGGAGAAGGTGCTGAGAACACGGCAGCATTCGCCACAGAGCAGAGCCTCCCTCATGCCTGGTGATGGGTCTAAGCCCCTCGGTGGTGCTCTGAGCCCGACACTGAGGTCTCCATCTCCGGCCGCGGGGGCCCTGCCAGCACAGTGCCCGACACATAGTAGGGGCTGGGAAAAGTTGGGTGGATTAAAAAAAAAAAGTGAGACGGGCACAGATGGTCTGGTGTTAAGTACCAGAGGCAAAGGGGAAATAAAAGAAATAAGCTGGTAACACCTGCCAAGATAAATAAATGAAAGAAAGTCACCTGGGGCCGTAAAAGGCAAGGAAGCAGCGAGACAGGGATCAGAGACATGGGAGGAAATAGAAGCGGTGGGCTCAAAACTCAGAATCAAACAAAAGCAGCGTGGCTCTACGGACGAGGACGTGGTCGGAAAATAGCAGGGCGAGGTTCAAGGAAGCTTGACTCTGAAAGAAATTATTGTCTCTGAAGTCCTCAAAAGAGCAAAGCAAAGACTGGGCATAACTGAAAACGCAAAAGCGGTAACATTTGCTGGCAGGTGTCGGGGGCTGAATTGCGTCCCTCGAAACACATATGTTGCGGCTCTAACTCTCGGGACCTCAGAAGGGAACTGTATCTGGAGACGGGGTCTTGAGAGATAATTAAATTAAAATGAGGACGCTGGGGTGTCCTTGTTCGTAGAGGAGAGTGGGACTCAGGCCCACGCGGAGGGCTGGCTGTGTGAGGACGGCCAGCTGTGTGCCGGGGAGAGAGGCCTTGGGAGGAACGACTTTCACCATGGACTTCCGGCTTCCAGAACCAGGAGCGGATAAATACATTTCTGTGGTTCCGGTGGCCCAGGCCTGTGGTGCTTTGCAGAAGGTCCACAGGGAGGAGGAGGAGGATGGGCCCACAGGAATGGAAGGTTGGCCTCAGGGGAAGGGCACCGCGGGAGGGCACCTGAGGGAGGCCCGAGGAAGACCCTCCCTCTCCCATGGCCAGTGTCTGCAGCCCCTCTCCCTACACGCAGGTGCCAGTCCCGAGGAGAGGTTCCCAACACTCACAAGTCAACAGGCAGCCCCACGGGGACAGTGGACAGAGACGAGGGATCACCTACCTGTCCAGCTCGGGAGGCAGCGTGGCTGATGTCTGGTTGCATTTTGAGGGATGAGTGGGAATTTGAGAGAACAGGCGGGCATTCCAGGTCAAGGGAGCAGAGTGAACAAATCCAGAGCGGGGAGAGCCCGGGACCCCTCTGGAACAAATCCAGAGCGGGGAGAGCAACCAAAGGGTCCCACGTATCTGGGCCATTAGGGACCAGAGACCCACAGAACAACGTGCTATCTGTGCAAGGCACTGAGACACATTGTCAGTGAAATAGCGACCAGGGACCCTGCCGCATGGGGCTTCTGTTCCAGCAAGGAGTCCTTGCCTCCAGGGGGAGGGTGGGCTCCTGAGTTCCTACCTTACCTCGTAGGTCCCTGGACGCTCTGCCTACTTCCCTGTGACTCATACATGCATTATCCTCAACCAGAACGCACTTCTCTCTGCATGACGAACCCTTACCCAACACTCTAAGGGCCCGTCCGGCTCGGTCATTACCTGCTTTATAAAGCCACCTCCCGAACCCTCCACAGAACGAGTTCTTCCATTCTGTGCCCCACGGAACAGGACAGCTTGATTAAAACGTTTGTCATGCTGGGCTCTGCCTGCTCGCGTGTATGGCGGCCTTCTCCACTCTCTCTGTGGCTTCAGTAATCCTGGGCTCAGCAGGTGTTTGCAGAGAGACTGAGGGCATCAGTACGTGGACAAAGGACGCAGGAGGGGCACACAGGTAGCTGGGAATAAGGGGGAGCTGGAGACGGAGACCGTGTGACAGTGTGTGTCCACATCAGCCCCCCACCCTGCTTCCTGGAAGAAAGGTTTGCAGCCCGGGGTGGCTCGTGCCCCGCTCGCTGTGGTCAAGCTTATGCAGCCGGCTGTGGACCAGCCCCTGGGCTCCCCGCTCCCAGACATTTTCTTCCGCGCATCCAGGCTGCAGGTGGAGAGGGGCAGCCGACGGCGATGAGGGGTCGGGGAGAAGAAGGAAGGTGGCCAGCAGCACTGGCTGGGCTCTTGCACCAGAGGGAGGCTGAGACACCCAGGGTGGCAGGGCCCCTTCTCTGTGTATACAACGGCAAAGCTGAAACTCATTTTTCAGAAGCCAGAAGAATTGGCAGAGCTATTTGGAAGATGCGAAAGTCCTGGCTCAAAAAACTAAGAAATATAAAATCAGAATGGGATCAGCGGCACAGTGAAGGGGCCCGTCTCACGTTCCAGAGGTCAGGGAAGCAGGACTCGTGACAAAGGATGGAAGAAAAAATCACTGACCAGAACAGAAAAAATTAACGCGTCACAAGGACAGAGCACGTGTGCGGTATTCTACGCGAAATTAAAACAGAACAGTTTGTGATACAAATGGAACGGCAATGCCGTGCCCACGGCGGGGGGGGGGGGGCAGATAACGTCATGGAAAACCTCAAGAGTACTCAGATAAGAGGGGCGCCTGGACAGCTCCATCAGATAAGCATCCGACTCCTGATTTCGGCTCAGGTCGTGGGGTCCCAGGGTGGTGGGATCGAGTGACATGTCAGGCTGGAGGTGCAGCCTGCTTGGGATTCTCTCACTCTCTCCCTCCCTCTCTTTCTCTCTCTCCCTCCCTCTCTTTCTCTCTCTCCCTCTCTCTCTGCCCCTCCCCCACTCGTGCTCTCTCTCTCTCTCTCTCTCTCTCAAAATAAATAATAAATAAACTTAAAAAAATTAAACATAAAATGGCCTTTCAGTCTGAATGTCGTCTACCATGTTTAAACATTTTTTTAAAGCGTCCTCTTAATGTCTTGCAATATTCTGTCTTGTGGGTACGTTCATTGATTCGGTCAACAAATAGTCAACATCGATTGGGCTCCAGAGCTACCCACCTACCCCGGAGCTAGAGCGGGGAACAAGAAGGGGCAGAGGGACCGAGAGAGGAGAACACGAACAATTTTAAGCAGATGTGTGGTACCATGACGGGTGTAATCATCCCTGGGTTGTTAGCTGTCTAGCTTCTCTGGCATTTCTGATGTTGTAACCAGCCATCGGGGCCCTGCCGGGCAGAGGGCACAGCCCGACCCTGGACCAGAATTCAGACGCAGGTGGACGAGGCCCCTTGGGGTGGTGTTGTTGGACGACGTCAGGGTTGAGGGAGAGGGAGGAGTACTTTTCTGGTAACATTTGCGGGAACAGGGTAGATGGCCCTGGGAAGGGCAGGCCCTCTGCCTGGCCCCACGAACTTGACCCTGACTGCCAACAGGAGTCAAAAGAGAAAGCTGCTTTGGGGAGGGCATCCTGGGACAGGTGCCCCTTGGGGTCAGAGCTGCAAGCTCGTGGGAGACGGTGTGCTTGGCCAGACAGCAGCCTTCTCGCAGGGACGCCGCATCCGCGGGGGAGGCCCGCAGTGGCACGCAGCCTTCCAGACGCCTCTTGAGCGCAGGAGAAAGCGAAGGCTTTCTGGTCTCCATAGTAACTGTAACTGTGGCTCTTCCCCGGTTTCGTGCAGGTTTTCTGGGGTCTGGAAGGAATAATTGCTGCGGAAGGTGCTTTGCACGGGGCTGGAGCCCAACATGTATGTATGTTGTGTGTCAGCAGTTACAGGACAGGGTTACTTCTGCTGGGGCGGCCGAGCCGTAAGGGACGTGGGGACACCTGAGGGGTGGGATTGCTGGCTCCAGAGGTAAGAGCCGCTTCTGGATCCTGACCACGTCCCGCCAACATGAGTCCAGCCGTGTTGCAGCAACTTGTGTCCAGAAGGCTGCCTCCCCAGGAAAGCAGGAGAGGGCCTGTGCCCACACCCCCATTGGCACTGAGGACGTGCAGAGTTTTATCTTGACCAATACGATGACTTTAAACGGCATGGTGTTTTAATTCTCCCAAAGGGCGAGTTTTTTACTTCCTGATAAATTTCCATTTTCTTCCTCAGGAAATGTTTACGTTCAGTAAAAAGAAAAAAGAAATGCTTGTGTTTCCCCTATGGATCGCTGTCTGTATATGAAAGATATTAACTCTTTAGCTTCGTGATTGTTGCCGATCTTTTCTTTATGAAACGCGTGCGTCTGGTTTGGGCTATGATTTTTGACATACAAAATAACCTTCACAGGGTCAAACTTATCAGCCACTTTGTGTGTGTGTGTCCCTGAATCGTGTGGCAGAAAGTCCTTCCCTAGCCTGGAACCAGTTAAATAGCTAACATATTTTTTCTTATATTTTTACGGTCTTCTTTTTTACTTTCATCCTGAATTTTTCAGGAATTTTTTGGAGCATGGTCTATAGGGAGGAGAAGACGCAACTTTTTTTGTTTCCCCTGAATTGCTAATTTCTCAATGCTGCTTGTTGGATAACACCCATTTTCTCTTCTTTTAGAATCCATCCTTTATCATAGCTTAGATCCTCATTTAAATATCTCAAATTCAGTATTTTTATCTGTTTACAAAAAAAAATGTTTCCATTGTGATGTTAATTTCTGATGTATGGAGTGCTTCAACTGATGGGCACATCTACGATTTTCCTTCCAGCTGCACTTTTGGGTTATTTTACAGAAGTTCCAAAAATAATCCTGGTCATATCATTTTATTTAATCCCCAAATATCTTTGAAAAGTAGATTTTATCATTTCTCTTTTACAGCTGAAGAAATTTAAGGTCGGGAACCTAAGGAAGCATGCCAGAGCTGCTGGTAAAAGCCAGCGGGCCAATTTGGTAGACCAGAACTTCTGCACGGTCCCGCTTGCCGGGAGATACCAATCCCCAGCCTCGCACAGAGGTGTTCCTGGGCTTTCAAGATCCCCTTTGCCCATTAATCCTCAAATTCTTCCTCTGAAGGTACTTTTGTTGTTAAGGATTAATGGAAGAGGCGATCCAAAGAGAAAAGAGGAGCTGGAAAGGAGAGGAGGAATTCCCGCGAGCCCTTCTCTTCGTCTTCCCGGGGTCCGTACGTGGTCCACTCAGCTCGCTGCTCCAGAAGGCAGTTCTCTGGCATCACAGACTTCCAAGCATACCACTCTTCGATGGCACACAGCTCTCTCTCCTTTTCCTTTTCAACACCCCGGGGCCAACAAGTGCTTGTTATGAATCAAAACAGCTTCTGTTGGCCCGGGCATAACGTGCTAGCATTGTTTATCAACGATGGGAGAGCAAAGGCTTTGCAGGACGTTTCAAGAGTGACTGCCAAAACCGCAGTAGCAGGTGAAATCTTGAGTTCATTTGTCACCTGAAACTTCAATGGGGGCGTCTAACTTAGGGGCAGGGCTCTGTGTATCCTGAATATTATTTTCCTGTAGGAAACCAAAAAATGGAGCCCTCACTCGTTTCTACAGTTTCACAATTTGAGTCATTTGCCATTTTCAAAGAAAAACGCAGTTTCAACTGGGTTGGAAGAAAACACAGCTCATGCTGGAATCAAGACAAGAACTGAATTCCCTCTCCCTAAATGAGGTGATTCTGTACTAACAGCTCAATCTTCCCAAAGAAACATGAGTTAAGTTTTTGTCAGAAAGGTAAACTCTTGTGTGGGAAGTTCATGGCTAAGACTGAAATTTAATTTATTATTATTTCTTTTCAGATTTCTAATCCTGCGTGGCTAGAACAATACGAACAGAAAAGCGCATCTATGTGAATATTCTTCCATGAAATGCTTTTGTTCTCGAAACTGTGAAAGAAATCCCCGTCTCTTGAGAATTTGATTTTGCAGGTTCTTACAGAGACTGCTATCATTCGTTCATGTTGCAAACTCTCACAGCCCCCACTCTCGTTCCTTGTTCCACAAAATACAGGTGCCACGTAAGCCGACGGGATTTTTTTTCTTCCTCCTTTGAAGGTGGAGCTATTTTATTCCCAGGTAACCACATACACTTTAAGTATCTAACGGAAATAAATGGTGCATTTCCTCTCCAACCTTAAAATGCCTTCAATTAAAAAACATTTCCAGAGAGAGAGGAAGATTGCCAATGCTGAGCTGTATGTGGTAATTGTATTCATTTTGAAATGTGATAGATATTAGGTATTGTGGCAGATTGTGAGGTAATATTCACCTCTCTTGTAAAACATATATTCCCAGGAGGTATAGCGAAAGTATTAGATGTTTCGGCCAGAATAAAGTGTATTCCATTTCCAGGAGGTTTTTGTGATCAGGGCTTTTGTGCAGACCTGACTAGCCCAGGCACCCTCTCCAGTCTTTGTGAACCACTCAGGTGGTAGTTCTGGGGAGGTGAGTCAACCTCCCTTTCTGTGGCTGCACAAAGACACAGCTCTCTGCGTCCCCATGGCCCTGAATTAAGTACCCAATCCCTCCCCCCACCACCAAAACACAACATTTTCAGAAGTTCCCCTAATTTCCTCATGGAATATCGAAGCCTGATTGCTGACACGGGGCGTGTTGTGCTACGAAACACGTCTCTTGCTTTTCTAGAAAAAATAGACAAATCTCAGTTCATTCCCCACTGCTAAATTTTGGCATGAACGGTCACTCTTTTTAAGTGACATCCAGGGAGAAGGAGGTCGTTGCCACGTTTCCAAGGAGAATCCGGGGTTAGCTTCATGGCTCAGTGCATCTCAGAACGAATGTCCCTAGTCGCGCTCGCCCGGTCCCCAGGTCACTGCGGTCCTGAAAGAGAGGATGGAGTGCAAAGCCAAGTGGCCATCTGCGTTCTGAGGGAGGACAGCACGCTGCTGTCACCCTCCTGGGTGGGTCCCCAGGCTCATCCCAGAGGTGCGGCACAGCCTCGTGGTGGCCCCGGACCCTGGGTGAACTGTCCGTGCCCTGGGGTGCCCAAGCCAGACCTGCGCCCACATCAATCGCGGGGTCATTCAGAGAAGGCAAAAAGCACTTGCGGCCGTGCCATGGCTCCACTGTGCGTGCAAACACTCATTTCTAACCAGGGCAGGAAGGTCCTCGGCAAGCAATGGCTCCCGGGGGCTCCTCTGCCCCAAGCACGCGAGGAGAGAAGAGTGAGCAGAGGCCGGGTGCTCAGACCCCAGGTCCTGACTGGCCCCGGTCCACAAGGTGCCGTGGCCCCCTTTCCCTGTCTTGAGAAATGGAACCAATCCAAGGACACATTTGGAATAGAGCTCATGATGACTTTGTGGCCAACCTGGCTCCAGCGTCCCACCGGCTTGCACCTGTGGGCATAGCCAGGGTCATACGTGGGACGGGAAGCCCCCTTGCTCTGGCAACAGAGCTCAGCCATGGATCGTGACCCTGGGGACTAAGCGTTGCTCCTCTCTTGCGGCCGAAATCACGGGCATGCCACCGTCTGAGAAAGAACGTGTTCTCCGCTGGGAAATATATGCTCAGCTGTCGTCTCTGGATCACCGAGGCTTACCTCTTGCGATAGGCCCTTAAAAAACCACGTATCTTGTTCTCCATCCTGGACGCTTCTTATAGGGTAAGCTCTGCTATCTAACCCACGAGCGGGACCTCTGGGCTTTACAACTAGAACGTATTTTAAATCCGTCCACACGCTCACTGCACCCCAGTACCCATGCCCCCCATTTTCCTGAGGACTAGAACTGGAGAATTGCAGTGAGCTACGCTAAGACTGCCTTTCCCGACCTTCCTTTGGCCAGCCACGGTTACTCGGACGGAAGTAAACGTAGTATACGCACGTCGCACAGCGCCCTTAAGGGAAGGAAGCGTACCTTCCTCCTTTCTCTTTATTCTTTGCTTCTAACTGGGATGCAGAGCTCATGGCCGGGGCCCGAGTAGCCACCTGAGACAGTGAGGTAAGCTCCGGGAGTCACCGGCACTGCCCTGCTGCCTGGAATTCTGTGGGAGAAACAAATCTCCTTCAAGCCGTTGCTTCCACTGGGGGCTCTGGGTCACCCCGCGCTGAGCCGAACCGTAACTAGGGCAATCACTGTTTTATTCACCACCAACATGTGCTGGTGTTACCCCTTGTTTGATCACTTTACAAATTAGATGGTGTTACTCCCCGGGTCGAAACCCTGTCACGGCTCCCCATTGTGCTTGGAATCAAATCCAGACTCCTTACGTTGGTACCGCAGGCCCGGGGAGGCTCAGATCCGACCACCAAGCAGCTGACGTGTCAGACCCCCCGGCAGCTGCCTTTCGCCTCGTCCTCCAGGAAGTGCGGGTCATTCTAGCCTCAGGGCCTTTGCACTCGCTGTCCTCTCTTCCCGGCGTACTGTCTTTCCACCCCTTCACGCGGCTAGTTCTACTCACCCTTCACACCTCGACTTACCCCCATCCCGAGAGAGCCCTCCCCTGGCCACCTGACTTGCCATCGCCCCTCTCCCACCCCTGCCGTATTTTCTATCCCCTGTTTGTCACGGATTGTAGGTCAATACTGCTGACGCTTTTGTCTTTCTTCTCCAACCGGGGTGCAGACTCACTGACAAGGGAACCTTCCCATCCTTGCTCAGTTCCATGTTCTAAGCACCTCGGAAGGGTGTGGCACAGGGTAGACACTCAGTATAAAATATTTTGGAATAGATGAAGGAAACTTCTCTCCCACTGAACGAAAGATTTAAAGGAGAAATTTCCCCTTGACCTCAAACGGCTAAGGGCTTTTGTTCTAAGACTCTACACTGAGTCCGCTCCTCCTTCCCAACCCCCGGACGGTTCTAGGTTCTATCCCTCTCCCAACCACAGCTTGACTGTCCCTGACTTGTCCTTAGCTCGTCTGTTTCTGGGATCTACTTCCTGTCCCAGGCGGAGACCTTGTAAAGGGCAGGCACTTTGTCTCAGCCGCCCTGGCTTTCTCCGCGTCCGGCACCTGGCACAGAAAGGCCACGCGTGTCTATTTTCACGGGCGGGTAGACCCACCTTTCAGTGCGCCCTGCACCTCGCCTGGTGTCATAGAGTCCCTGTCATCACGACTCTTATTCTCACTTCTGCGGCCTTCGTGCCATGACTGGTGGGAAGAACGGACAGGACGAGCAGGTTTGGGGCTGCCCACCCCCATGGGGCTGGCTTCCCTGAGCCTTGTATTAAAGCTTCAGCCCCGATCCGCCAGAAATGAATGGAAGCTTCTGCCGCTCGATCCACACGGTGATGCTCCGTGAGCCAAGGCTCTGGTGCTGGAGGGAGAGGAGGCTTCTGGGAAGTTCAGCCCAGGAAAGCCTGGAAGAAGAAGAGAGGAGGAGGTGAGGAAGCAGAAGAGAAAGAAAGCATCATGACCCCCGGCCGAATAGAGGGAGCCGTCACCGCCGGTGAATTCGGGGAGAAGGAACCCAGACACAGACAGGCAGCCAGCAGCCCCCGCAAGACTCACAGCGTCCGAGCGATGGGCTGGAGGACCGTCTGTCCCCCGCTGAAGGTTTCCTCCTCGGTACAACAGGCACCTGGGGCTGGACGATTCCTCGTTGCCGGGACACGATCCCAGGCCTTCCTGAGATGCTCTGTGGCATCCCTGTTCTCTACCCAAGAGGCACCCGGGCCACCTCCCTCCCACCAACTTGCGACAACCGTGAACGCGTCCACATATTGTCAGTCGGTCCCTGGGGGGGCAACACTGCCCCCAGCAGAGGACCACTTGCCCTTGTGCAAACTGAAGAGGGGTTTCTGGGTGAACGGCTTACTTCTGGGGGGGGGGCCGGATTTCCCCAGTGAAGGGGGGCTCAGCTTCGTCCAGAAGGGAATCCAAGTGAGGCCACGGTAACATGAACTCGGGAAAAGCTGAGAGGTCGAGGCTGACGTGCCGGCCAGGGAAGCGGACTCCAAGGCCCCTGACACTCTGCTCAGGTGGGTGCCCTGTTCTAGACGGGTTTTGTTGGGGGCCCGTTACACCCCACCTCTCCAGAGGCCCCGCTCCTCCCACTGAGTCTCTCCGGCCTCACCCCTCCCTCCTCTCTGTGATCTGTCTGGCCTGGAAGGCACCTGAGCCTGTGGTCCTTGGAACAAAGCTTTAGTAGCTGCTGGGTGAGGGCGAGAATGACCCGACAGGCTGAGCGAGTCCTAGACTCTCTAACCCATCCGCAATGTTTGCGGTAGGAACTACGCAACTCTTCTTGTCTGCATGGCTCGGCATAATGTCACCGTGAGAGTGCCTGGCCCAGAGCTCAGATGCAGCCAAGATGGCGGAACCCAGGAGACCCCACGGAATGCCCAGGGGGTCTGTGCGAACGCCTGCCCTGATGGGAGGGCACCCAGGCCGCCTTCTCCCGGGGAACTGCCCCCCTCTGCGGGGCCAAGCCCCAGCACGTCAGGCTCCAGCCCCCGCCCCGACCCCCTCGCTCATTATGCCCCAAGTTCGGCTTTGACAACACGCCTCTTCCCCTCTTTTTCTCCCAGCCTTTCCACGCACGGCCTCCCTCCCTCGCTCCCCAGAAGGCCAAGCTGCACCGAGCCCTTCACCGGCCCTCATTCCAGCACCCCTCACCCTGTGGTCTTCCCCACCCTGCCCCCCAGATCCCTGCTCCCGCGGGCAGTCAGTGGTGTTCATCCCCAGCCCTGGGCTCCCGCTACAGTGCTCTGTGCCAGACTCGTTCTCCCTGACAGGCCATCAGGTCTGCCACCATCCAGAGAACAGCCTGACCGCCGGGTCTCGGAGAAAACTGAGCAAGCCAGCCCCGGATCCCTCAGCGGGCTGCCTGCCACGCCTGCGTCCTAGCTCTGGGAGGAGGAGCCCCCTTGCCCCCACTGAGGCCAGCCCCCCACGGTGGTGGACATCATCCTCTTCCTCTCTTAGATGCTTTTCCAATACACTCAATGCTTTTCCTTTCTACTGCCTGCTTTCTGAAAGCCTGGGAGCCTGAGGACAGCTAGCCATTCCTTAGAACCCTCCCTGCGGCCTCATCATCGGAGACCCAGCTCCGTCCCACTCCTTCCCATCATGAGGCAAGCGACTTGGAAGTCAGCCCTTCGCTGCTATTTCTTTTCGAAACTAACCCTGTTTATTTATTGCTGACCTTTTTCTCAATGCAAAAACAATACACGTCCATGTGAGACCATTCGGAAACTGTAGCAAAGCATGTAGAGGGAAATAAAAATCACACGCAATCCCACAACTTGGAGGGAGTGACTAATTTTGATTCATCCGTGCACTTTTTAAGGGTAAAATCTGGAGGACACTTTTGTATCCTGTTGTTTCTACTTGATGCTGAGTTTTGAACCTATTCCCATGTCAGAAACGTGATTCCTAAGTGACTTCTACGTGTCCGAGTTCAGGTACACGCCAAGAGGCACTTGGCCGTATCCTCCACTGCCGTGCGTTCTGGGCCATTTAGATTTCTGTAGTTCTACGTACTAATACGATGAGATTCAGGGACCACCAGCCCTTAAGTACATTCTGATTACTTATGTGAGATCAATGCCAATTAAAAACACGGCACCAGGGGCACCCGGGCGGCTCAGTCGGTTGAGCGTCCGACTTCGGCTCAGGTCATGATCTCGCGGTTTGGGAGCTCAAGCCCCGCGTCGGGCTCTGTGCCGACGGCTCAGAGTCCGGAGCCTGCTTCGGATTCTGTGTCTCCTCTCTCTCTCTGCCCCTCCCCTGCTCACCCTCACTCTCTGTCTCTCGATAATGAATAAACGTTAAAAAACAAATTTAAGTGTTTATCTTTTCCTCATGTGCTCATTAAAAAACAAAAAAAACAAAACAAAACAAAAAAAAAACCCAAACAGAAAAAACGAAACCAAACAAAAACAAAACAAAAAGTCCCAAAACTCTGTATGCCTTAGGAGTAGTCACTCTTTTCTCGTTCATTTGTCAGGAGTACCTTTGCCATTTTTGTCGCTTCCTTTTCCATTTCTTATCTATGCAGTGATTTTCACAAGTTTGTTGGACAGGATCAAACCCGTGCATATTCTTCCTTTCTTGTTACCTTTGCCTTTCCCCCACTCGTTTTCCTGCCCCCTGCACTCGGTCTTCTCCCCGAAAGTGGGGCTAGAACTGCTCTGCAAACCCAACGGCAACCAGCAGCGCCAGCTGCCGGGAACAAAAGGCTCTCGGTGGCCGTTTGCTGTTGCCTGCTTGGTCAGGGAGCCGCCCTCGCCTTTTCTTCCTTCCGCTTCTGAGATCCGCATCCGTTCACCATCTTCACAGACATGCGTTAGGTTCTCAGCCACACGGAGGGGAGGGCGCAGAGATTCCGCGTGGACTCCTGCCCCTTGCAAAGCAGGACACTTGCCACAAGGATGGACCCACAAGGACCCATTGTTGCCGGACCGTCTTTCTCTGCCCATGCCTCTTGGCGCCCTCCGGGCTGTGACCTTGGCCCTGTTCTCTTCCCGTTCTGCCGCTTCCCCGAGACTGCTGCCCTCTCCCACCGACGATGCGCTCTCCACTCGCGCGCCACCTTCTCAGTTGGCCCTCTCTCGTGGCTCCAGACTTGCAGCCTCCCGCTGCTCCCTGCGCATCCTCCCGAAGAGGTCCCACTGGCGCCCCGACCTCCTTGGGGGCAAACCCCCTCCTCTTCCCCGTTCCCTTCTCCGGAGACGCTAGAGCCTTCCCAGACGCGGCGCTCTTCCACGCCCCACGGGTGCCCTTCCTCCTTGTCAGTTTCCCAGCTCGAGCCCCTCCTCCCACCACGCTGCCATAATTCAGACCCCTGTTGGCCCCAACTTTGCGGTGAGCAGATTCGCGCCCCACTTAAGAGTTCGTGCTCTCCTGTGAACAGACTTCCTTGTTGGTCCCCAGTCACGTCGCCTGTAACACGGAAGTGATTCGAGCCCTTGCCTCGTGTGCTTGTGTCGAGGACTAAGTAAGGTGAGATGGGTGAGGCGCTTAGCCGGATCCCCGGCACATAAGCAAGTGTCCAAGTGGATGTCAACCTTTCTAATTCTTTATCCCACCGCTTCCGACCTGACGCATCCACAAGGCCCACTGCCACACTGCCGCCATAATTCTCCCTCTCGAACGCAAACCAGATCACGGCTTGTCTCCCTGGACGAAGTCTCCTTCACTGCAGGAGACGTCTAAACACCTCCAGACCATACAGGCTTTTTGTGGCATCGGCTGCTTCCCACCCCCTTCGGGTGGCGGTCTCACCGTCTCTGCCCTGTGTTTCAGCCTTGCTGGATGCAGCTGTCGGCTCTCGCCTCGGTCACCACGTGTGACAGCCATGCCCGTGCCTGCGGGTCTGGATGGGCCCCATGGGTTAGCGTAGGCCCGACTGGTGTATGGGCTTCAAGCTGCAGTTTGGGTGTAAATTTGCCCTCTTGTGTGCGTTACGGGGCCCCGGCTCACAAGTCGGTGCCTGCCCTTTTCACGTCTGGTCACCACCGCACAGGAGCTGTGCCAGACCGAGCAGGCTTAGCGAGGCCCCACTTCACATCTGCTCATCTACCGGCCAGAGCAAGTCACATGGCCAAACCTGGCATCGGTGATGCAGGAACATACGCTCTGTCCAGAGGAAGGGATGCAGAGGGGGCCCTGGCCAAACGGTAACCCAATGACACTGAATTACCCACATCCCTGAGCATGCTGTGCTACCTCTCATGCCCCTGGGCATTTGCCGGCGGCCCTTCCTGGAGAGGTCTTCACGTCCCAGGCCCCTTCTTCCACCTAACAGACAAGCATCTGTCTCCTAAGGCTCTGCTTAGCTCCTCAATAAAGACGTTCCCCTTGCCCCAGATAGACCTCGCCTCAGTTTCCCCCAGGCACTCACCATGACCTGTGCATAAGCAGTCTTGTCATCCTCCATGCCTGGCATAGAACACTTAGAAATTTCTATTGTGGGGGTGCCTGGGGGGCTCAGCCTGTTAAATGTCCAACTCTTGATTTCAGCTCTGCTCATGATCTTGTGGTCCGTGAGTTCGAGTCCCACTTCGGGCTCTGTCCTGACAGTACGGAGCCTACTTGGGATTCTCTCTCTCTCTCTCTCTCTCTCTGCCCCTCCCCTGTGTGCTCTCTCTCTCTCTCTCAAGACAAATAAATAAATATTTGTTAAAAAGGAAGAAATCTCATTATGGTTGAGTGGGTGGATATGTGAAGTTGGTCTAGTAAATTTCCCTATAATTTAGCCAGTGTAATGTGGGCCCTTCTCAAATAATCTCTTTTCTTAAAAAAAAAAAAAAGTCTGAAAAAAAAAAAAAACCATTATGTATTACAAACCAGACATTCTATGGATACTGGCATTTCAAACCAGATATTCTCAGATAACCATCTGGTCCTGTCTAATTACTTAAAGAGGGACCATGGATTACATTGGTCAGACCAAAGTTTACACGAGGAGCAGTTGTATCATGAATGATCTTAAACCTGGATACAATGGATAAGTCTTATTTATGCTTGTGGGACCACAGGCAACCCAAGCCTTGTACCCTGGCATCAGCCTGGTGGGATGCGGGCACACCCAGGGGCATGTTCTGCTAATTTACAGTGATACCCCAAAGCACTTCCTATGAGTGCCTGGGCCTGCTCTTATCCCCTTGATATAATACACGGGAATCTTACTGAATCCGGGAGAGAGAGACACAGATAGACATTGTCTCGTAGAAAAACTCATACTGGTTTTCACTTGAAACAGAAGACGTTCTCGGTAGAAATATTTTGAAGCCAAAATAAATAAAAAAGAAAAAGTAGAAAAGAGTCAAACAGGCAATTATTTGTAATAGAAAAAACTATTGATTTTCCTTTTTTGATACATAGTCTAAATTATCCCTCAAGAAAAGTAGTAATGCATCTTTAAACAGATTTATTGGTTCTAGGAGGGAAAAAATGTATTATTTAACTTCCATGCTATTGGATTTTTCTTTTATGTTAGACATAGAGATTGTGCAGAAGCACAGAGATGGGACAGAGAAATACTTTCAAGGATCATGGTTATTTTGGGTCCCAAGGTAAGATGCTTTCGTATTTCTCTCAAAGCAGTAAGAGTTCGTAAACAAAAGATCATTTTTCTTGCTAAACAGATGGCATCACACATTTGCAATAAGTATGTTTTCCACCAGATTCTAAGTTCCCGTGGGTGGAATGAACAAACCACGCTGGATCCCTGAGTGCTACTTTGAGGATCAGCCTCTTTGTTATAAAGGATCTTTGCCCCGGGGAACAATCCTGGAGCCACAATCCCCTTCTCCGAGCTGGATTTCTGCACTTCTCCCTCTTACTCGATGACTTCTGAGCTCAGAAGGCACAGTAACCGGCCTCGTAGGGAAGCCTCTCTCTCATCCTATTCAATGAACTTGAAGTTGACCAGAAGAGCTGTGCCTGTTCTCTTCCCAGCTCTGTATGTAGCCTGTGCCATCTCTCTCGGAAGAGGGACCTTGGGCTCGATGGGGCCTGACACATTTGGGGCTGCAGAGACCGTGGACCAGGCCCCACAGCTCTCTGTTTGCCTGTCACGTGACCTTGCAAAGCCCCCTCACCCAGGTGTCCCTATCTATCAGTCAGCGACAATCCTAGGTGACCTCGCTGGATTGTCACAAAGAAAAATTACTCCAAAGGATTGGAAAGCATTTTTCAAATATAGAGTGCTCTAAAAGCCATAAATAAATATTTCAAACCACAGCTACAAGCTGAGCCCCTCATCATGTTTATTCTGTATAGTTCAGCACTTCAGGAGTTTGATGTGTTTGTTCTCTGTTTTTAATAACTAGGCTCTTTCAATGAGCTCGGGGTATATTTACCAGGAGTCAATACGGAATGACCTGTAAAATCTAGTGGCCAGAAAGCATCGGGTCCGAACTATAACAAAGGAAGTCCCCAGACCACCCTCAAGCACACTGCCCTCCCCACTGCTTCCCGGGTCGTTGCGCTCACATGTCCGCAGGAGAAGGAGATCCAGGATCGGAAAAGGGAACGTCCATGCTTTTCACGCCACTCCACAAGGCGGTTCTTCCCTCTTTCTGGGATGATTTTGGCATTCTGGTTCTTTACGTTGAGATCGACGTGCCAAGTCTGTGAGGCTGCTCTACGATGCACCTCAGGAACCGTGGACACGGCAGTCACTCGGTGCCCACAGGCTGGAACATCTCCTTGACCGTAATGCAACAGGACAGAGGCAAGCGTCCTTCTGGTCACCCAACAGCACATCGGCCGCTATGGGCATTTCTGTTCAGTGGCCATTCGGCCACTACCATCCATCACTACCTGGGTGCCCACTCTTCTCCTTCCTCCCCGTGGCTTCCACACCCAGACCTCAGCACTTGTACCTACAAAACTCAGTAGTTGTCTATGTGGAACCCAAAGGCACGTCCTATTCTATTTTCCAACGTGTGTACTTGGGGAGACTGGCTACTTGACAAGCAGCCTTAATCACCTTCCTACCACGAGATGGAACCTTTTCTACACGGAACTGTCCTTTAGAAACCAAGCCAATGAAAGCCTGGTCAGAGTTTAGAAAAGCCAGCCACGTGCAAGAGGATTATCTGTAAAGACCAGCTGTACACCTTTCTTTGCTGTGAATAAGGAATGCTTTCGTTCCACGAGGCTCCCGAGTTCATAATCAAACCTTCTGGTGAGAAAACAGGGCACAGAGAAATCCGTACACTCCCCATGTGACAGATGATGTTGTGAATGCAGACCCTTCTTTAAAACTCCAGCTAATTCAGGTGGCAGGATGAAGTGTCATAATTAATCCCTCATGTATTGCAAGCAATTTAATGTCAAAATAATCAACAGTAGCTTTTTTTACCCTTTTGTGAGTACATAATAAATACTGCCATTTAGCCGAAGCAAACATCGGATTTCTTTTCTGGTCTTTGAATAACACTATCTGTGAGGTAAATACCAGACCCTATCCCTCAAGCCCCCCTCCCCAAGCCCCACCAAGCTCATGTATATATTCTCCTTAGGAAAAGATATGGTGGATGTCAAAAGAGGAGGAGCGTGTCTAATTTCCATTGGGTCCCTCCCAGCACTCCTGAAGAAGATGAACGCTGCCCTCTCTCTCCAACGCAGAACGTGGAGCACGGCGGGTCTGCACCTTCTTCTTCACTGCTTCTCTCCGGGAGGTCTTATGTCACGGTGTTTGTGACATCCTCCCCTTCCAGGGTGCCAGGGGGGCTTTGCTTTAGGTAGAAGCTCTCTTGTTGCAATGATGTAGAGATGAGGAGGAGAGCCCCGGGAGCAAGTTCAGGGCAGATGGTTGATCTCCAGAAGGTACGTGTGAGCAAAGAATGCCTAAAATCCAGTCTTTGAGGTGATCCTTCCCGTCAGGTAGGAAGACCAAAGAATGACTCTTCTACCTTAAAAGATCTTGTGTGGAGATAATTTCTAAAATATTGAAGTGGGAAACAGGGTCCCAAGAAGAGCTCCTTCTCGATGAGTAGGTTTTCATTATCACGGACCTGAGTTTCCATGACATGGCATTGCATTTTACCCAGTGCTATCTGTTCGGCCATCGTTACCAAAGACCCTGGGTCTCTCCTTTAGATATTTACACGTTTTGTGGGTGTGCAGGAAGCTTACAACTACCTACTTTCATGTTATCATGGTCTTCTTTACACTATTATTGGTTTTTATTCAACTCATACAGAGTGTCCACTTTGCCAGAAGCTCTGGATAGAGCTTCCTGTGATACAGAGAAAAAGAAAACACAGTTTAAGTGTTCACACAACACACACACACACACACACACACACACACACACACTGGCCAATAATCATAATAAAACATAATCCCCCTCTGAAGCATGTCTGAGAGGCCAAGACTATTCCTCGTTTCTTGGATTTGCAGGTCCTGGTACAACACTTTGCATATGGCGGCTGTTCCATTACCGTCCCACGATGATACCATTTACCTTGACTGGGCAGGGAGGAACTTCTGGAACAGATTAGACAGTAAACCATTCACATGATGACACAGGAAGGGTGCTGGGGCTGCTCTGAGAGAGAGTGCCTCTTTTGTCGATCTTACCACATCTCTGAGGACATGGGCAGATCGTGGGAAGACACCCAAAATGTCTGAGTGGCAGCATTTTAAGTTTTTCCAATACTTCTTTCGTATGACCTTATTAGATTCAATAGCCAATTACCCAAGTAGATCCCGAGTGGATGGCACACGGGTAGAGTGTGTAAGGACAGAATGCATTGCTGTGGGGGAGTCCAGACTGCAGGGCAGACCCAGGGACATGGGGACACTGGACACATCGCAGAGATGCTGAAGCATGAAGCGGGGTCTGCCCGCAGGCAGAAGGGCGGTGAAGCCAACCCACCCAGCTAACGGCTTTCTGGGGGCTGACTCTGTTTGCAGTATATCTTTATGACCAGGAAGAACACTTCTGTCCACGCAACCCTCAAGCTCCCTATAAAGTGGCTTAAAATGCTCGGAAAGAGGGGCGGGAGAGCACAGCACAGAAGGTTTGCAGAAGCTGCATTTAAAACCGCCAAATCAATCTCCCTTGTAGACTTTTCTTTTAAAATAAACTTATCTCTGAAAGCTGCCTCTCGAAGCTTTCGCTCTAACAGTAGGGTTTCACTGGTTTACGAGCTGGTGGTAAAATCCTAAAACCAGAAGCTCCTCAAGGAGGTACTAACACGCCATTTACAGGAGTACTGCGGTGAAAATAATATGTGGCAATGAAGTCACTATAAATTCACACACACTCACGCACACACAACGCATCGACCCTGCTTTACACTGCTTTCTCTTTAAGAGGACAGATAATGGCACAGACACAGCCCTCACTGCATCCCTGGCCACTATTCTTAGCAAACCCGGCCCGGACAGAGGTCATCAAACAGCAAGGTGGCGGGTCCCCGAATGTTCTACCCTGGCACTACTGGGCTGTTTGCAAGATAACAGTAGACACAAGAATATTTCACCAGTGTCATTGCTAAACAATGTAATATGACAGCATCCATGAAACCGATTAGCATAAATCAACATAATACCCACTTTACAGCATTAGTATTGAAAACTTTCATCTTGAAATAGTAAGAGGAGAAAGACAACGTATGATGAATTGTAATGATTTTGCTGGAATGTTACCAGATGACTATATAAGACGCACATGTCGACGGAGCCACGCACTAACATACATATGTCAACATAATAATTCCAAACAGCTTTATTTTCATTTCACAGGCTCCGTACGACTACATGCCTGGTTTCCCAACCATGGCTAGTGAAAACAAGCCCGGAATTATTGCCACAATTCAAGATGGTTTGGTGACGGGCGATACATGAAAGTTGCCTGATATACCGAAGGCCATTCTGAGGGCCGCACACACCGCCCCTGGAGTTCAAGCGACACATAATTGTACTTCACAAGGACACCTCCTAAACTGAGGAAGAGGGACAGGACTGCCTCGCCGAGTGGCGTTTTTGGTAGTTGATGGATGAGTTCTACGTTTCAGGGTGATTGAAACAGAGGTCATGCGTTCCTCTGGCAGGGACAAACACCCTTCCTTTTCTTCCCTCTGCTTAAACCTTCTCTCTTTGTCAATGATCCATCCAATTCTTCTCTTCGAAATGAATTTCTTCAGTGTGGCCAATTGGGAAAATGGCAGGCCTTGAAAGTTGACCGGAGTTTTCTTTAACATGCCCAAAGACGGGACTGGATGTTGGAGCACATTCCTGAGATTTTTGAAACTCCGGAAACCTTGCGATGACACCATTTACTCTTAATTGTATCAATGGGATGCCAGGACTTGGCCATTGCCAAGTAAACCTTCCCGGGACGGGGGGTGTGGCCCGTCTCCTGGGGTCGTAGGAAGAGAGTCACACGTTCACATTGAGTTTCCCCTGCTGACCCACACTTGCTGGGCACAGGCAAGTAGACAATGGCTAGGATGCCCTCACCCAGGCTCCGTCTCCTCCTCCGCGGCCACCACCCCAGTCGCCAAGGCAGGCAGGCAGGCAGTGCTGCTGTCCCTGTGCACACCTCCGCGACAAGAAAATGGTGTTATGTGTGGAGTCAAACTACATCCCCGCGGTGCTCAGAAGCGCTTTCACATAAATTTTTAAGCCTTAAAACTCCCCCATGCCATAAAGCATAACCCCATTTAATAGATGAGGAAGGAATGTGGCTTAGAGAATCATGTAGCTGGTCCCCTCTCCCCCCCAGTGTGAACGCCAGCATTTGGACCCACGAAGGTGCACAGTCTGCGTGGTTAAGAACGGGCCTGCATTGATTGCCTTTTCCCTCCGGAGGACGTCTGTGCCTGTTTAGCAACAGTAGGAATTAAGCTAAGAGGTGTAATCCAGTTAATAAGTAATTATTGAATGCCAGCTATGTGCTCAATACTGAAAAGAAAACAATAAGAAGACAAGTATACATTATTCACTTTTTTCCCGTTGCTCCCACAACCTTAGCCTCCCAATCGGTCACTTTGAGGAGCCGAAAAAAATCCACGCTCGATCGGTCTCTTACTCTTTCGCTGCTTCGGCAAAAAATTATCCACACGTTATTTTGCTACTATGTTGATGACAGCAAAGAAAAAATAAAATACAAAGACGGCTTAGGTGCTTTCATTGGCTCGCCATTTTTTGTTTAACTTAGACTTAGGTGCAAGCCACGTCAGAGAACAAAAACTTGGCAAGTCCGAAAGACAGCCGGCCATCACCCAACACATCCTGGCTCCTGTTCTCTCTATACATGATGGGGGGCAGTCGTGTTCTGTAACTCGTGTTTTCAGCTTTGAATTTCTGGTAGTGGAATTCAGCTCATCCCACCTCTCAGATCATCCACTGGTAGGAATTTTGGTTGGTCTTGCAACACGGCGCGTGTCTTTTCTCCATCCCTAAATAATATTTAAACCGCCTAAAGCAGCCCCTTCACCAACAATGTGCTTCCATTCCCAGCAGTCGCCGTCAAGGCTAGGTCTCTGCTAACACAGCAGATACAGCCAAATCACCTTCATGATTCATACAAATTGTTACATGGCACAGACACAGAATCTAAGATTTATTATCGAGAGAGTTGAAATAATCTAGTGGATGGGACAGGCTCTGATCTGACGTTGATGTGTACACATACAGGCGTGACTTTCTTACCAGTTATGGAGAGGAGCAGATCAGTTGTAATCCAAGGGCCAGAGATAAAAGTAATTAAGTTATTAGGGGAATCATTTCAATCACCTAGAAAGTTCATTATGCCCGATTTTAAGATTTGCGAAAGTTGCAACGGCAGGATTGATGATTTATGGGTTATTGGCTATCAAACAAGGATAATGAAAATAAATGCATTGATTTGTGAATATGTATGCCAGCTTTATGCATATAAATAGACTTTAAAAATCCTATTGTGTTTTATGGCTGCACATAAATAACAAAACAACCTCATGACTTGGAAATAGGGTATGTGCATCTTAAACGTTCCAATCAGGCATCTTGGTTTCCCCATTAAATTCTCCTGTTAATGCCAGTCTATGGGTGAACGTGTCCCTCCTGGAGAAGATACAAGAGGAAGTGAGATCAGTGCTTCCAACCATGAATGTGCTTAGAAGTCACCCAGGAAACCTGTTAAAATGCAGGTCCTGACTCCACGGAGCCAGAGTGGGACTGCCAGTATCTGTTTCTAACCACCCCCCCCCCCGGTTGATGCTGATGTTGTTGGCTCATGGTCCACCCTTTGGGCAGCAAGGATTAGATTTCTCTGCACTCCCTAAGGTCTCACCTCCACCTGAATCCTGGATGGAATGATCCAGATGCAGAAGAGAAGAAAGAGAAGCTATGGCTGCCTAAGGAATAGTATTTGCAAAGATGTCTGAAGAATATACTTAAGGAAGCATGATTTCGATAAAGCATGATAAGCTCCTTTCGTGATTGCAAGGTTCTGAGATGTTTGTTTAGCTCTGGGACCTCCATTCCATGAGGCTTCCTGCTCATTCCTCCACCTTTCAGAGGGCTCTAGATTGGAGGAACAGACTCGTATAATAAAAGCTAGTTTTACTCACCCAGCAGAATGGACGTACAATATATATCACCGAAAAGCAAGGATAATTTTTATATACCTCTTCTTCTCCTCCTGCCCTTCCTTCTCTTCTTCTCCTTCTTCTTCTTATGCCTTTTTCGGGTAGGAAGCGCTTTCTAAGTGAAAGCTCCCAACAGCACCTTTTTTGGAGGTAGCAGTGTGTAACTTCCTAGATAGAAATAGCAGTGACCGCACTGTGTTGAGAACAGCCCAGATGTTGGTGCCCTCAAGCACTGCCACCTTCTTGTGAAAACCGGCAACCAGGTCACCAAATCATGGGGCTCCCCAAAAGACACATCTGAAGCCCATAAACTAGTCAGACTGCGAATCCATTCATTAAAGAGTCATTTATGAGCATACAGATACATGATAATGATTAAAATGGTACCGAAGCCTCGTCTCATTTAAGTTTAACTCTTTATTCCACCCTTTGTTTCAAAATGAGTTGTAATGAATTTTCATTGAGAAATGCAAATGTTAACATTTTTTTTCTATTCCCACAACCATAAAACAACTTAACATCAAAGTCCAGTTTTTAAGAATCAGTTACCCAAGGGCAGGCAAACAATTTTGTTAAAAATGCGTTCACTGATCTTATGAATCCAAAACACCAAACCAATATTTTATGAAATTCTGTAGCTCCAAACACTCCACTGTGACACGGCATACCTCCTTTTCTGAACGACTACAACCCTACTGAGAAAACCGCTTCCAAAGGTACAGGCTGCATCAAACAAGGGAAGATTTATATTCAATTTTAAAGGAGCAAAATACCTATAAATCTCAAACTTCCAAAGCCACTAAATGAATCATATTCGTTAAACTTTGGCAATACCCACATTTTACTCACAAAACACACACACACACACACACACACACACACACACTTTAATTTAAAATAAGGTATAATTTAAAATACTGAACTTATGCAAATAAATACTGATATAAAATTTAGCGTTTGAAAGACCAAGAAAAGTAAATAACGTCACACTCTATTTCTTAATCTTAGTTTAACAAAGCATATTTTTCTTTATAACCCTAAACTTTTTCCAATTTATTGGTAAAATTTCATTATTTCTTTAATATCCTCAAATGTATTTATTTCGCAAAGGTTTTTTTTTCTAAAAGTCTTCCCTTTTTATCTTAAAATGCATGACTGCCAGGAAGTTCCAATGTTATCTCAGTATTGGCTTTTATGTTGATGAATATGCTTCCCTTTCTTTCTTTCTTTGTTTATATAGAAATCACATGATATTGTTTTCCTTTCTTTTTGATTAAAGTGTTATATTTGATTTTCCAGGAATAAAGTAGCTCACACGAACCAAAGTAAGATAAAACTTTGAATCTGCAAAACAGCCAGATGGACCAAGCAATACAGAAAAGCTCCAAATCAACAGTCGCCATAAATCAGTTTTGCCATTCAAATTCACATTTGTGATGCAATTTATTTTTTGAGAGAATTTACAACTATCCAAGCTTTACTATTTACTAGGTAAGGCAGGGATCTGAGTGCAGGATTTATGTCTTATTAATGCCTTTTATAACCTATTAATTCAGACAACTTATAACATATAAACAATCTGAGCTGCATTATCGCTGCGTGGATTCAGACCCTGAGTCGGGCGGAGGGCTGGCTTTCACGGCCCTTTTCCTGCCCTGAGACGCTCTCATGAGATCAGGATGCTCCGGGGGGGGGGGGGGGGGGGGTGTGACGGGCACACTGCAGCCTGAAAGAGTCAGCCGAAGGTCTGAAATGGCCTTCTCTCCCCCCACCCCCAAAAACTTTGCACTTGGAGGAACCAGAAAGCAGTACGATGTTTTTTATGGTATCTTTGTGATTACAATTCCATTCAAAACTCAACCTACGGTCACTTTATTTCTTCTTCAAAATGGGGCGTGCGTTCATGTTTCTAAATTCTGTTTCTCCAACGCAACCCCATTATCCTTTCTCCCAGGGTCGTGTGGTTGAGGTTCGGGTACCCTAAATGTACACGAAAATGGTATTTCTTCCTTGAAGACGGGGAGTCATCGGCTTGGGCGGGATGCGCTCCTGGATGTCAGGGCCCACGTGCTTTTCGGAAATAGCTTATATTTCTTTAACCCAGGTCATATTTTACATTTAACATTTATTACATTTAAGGTTTTCCTAGCAGCACAGAACAAATAGAACGTGGTGCTGCCTGACCATTTTCTTTGGTTTCTAACAAAACGAATTTACACGGTGCTGTTTTGTTCTATCAGTGATATGAAAAAAAGGAATGTTTGGTGTTTAATTATATACATGTGATATTCAGCAGGTACTGGGAGTGATATTTTAAGCTCCCTCAGCTTTGTTTCAGGTTCGAGTGTATTAATTCCTATGCAAATCATTCTGTGGCAGAGTTCACTGTCACGCTGATGCTGGGAAAAGAGACTTCCATATATTAGTAGAAAGAAAGAAGAAATTCTGGGAAGATGTCTGAAGATTCAGAGCGCAAATCAAGGCAAGGCCTATGCTAATGCCCCAAATCTTTCTCCCCTCAAAACCTTGTAATACTAAACAACACAGAGCAAACTCATTGAGTAAGGGCAAGTGGGGCTAAACTCACGTAAGAAATGCACAGCGCAGACCACATTCTCAGAATCGTGGACAGCAGCCACTGGAGGTCCGCCACGCTGGAGATGATGGTACCTTGTGTCCAGTCCACACTACATGGCCATCCATCAAGCACACTTGAGTTTTCATTTCTAACATAACTTCTGGGAAGGGAAACAGGAAAATACACAGAGAGGTGTGGATATTTTTTTGGAATCTTTAGAATATTTTTTAGGTCACATGTATGTGCCTAATCAGAGAAAAGATACTTTGAGGGCCTTCAAGGACCATGAGGTTTATAGATGTTACCCATTCATCTCCTATCGACCCTACTCCAAACTCAGTCTCAATCCCGCAATCGGTGATTGATGAAGCAAAACTTCTGAGCCTTGAAATGATAGCCAGGATTAAAATTTCAGCAAACTCTGAAAGTGTCAAACAGACGTTAAGTTCAAATGGTGGAACGGGTGGGAGGTAGGATGGGAGGGGGAAGGGGTGTGAGAGGACAGAAGAGCAAAACCAGGGAGACGCCCAGCCCTTTCATGCCATCTTTCTGCTCCTGGGAGCCCTTCTGCTAAATCCCCTCCGGCAGCCATGGCTGAGAGGGATGGAAAGTTCCAGGAGAACCGTTCACCAAAAGCTTTTATGGAATCACCAAAGTTAAGAATACCGGCTTCTACAATGAGAGAAAATATTTAGACACCAAACGTGTGATCAATTCCATCTTTCTTCTCTTCAGAGACCCTTCAGGAAGGTAGAAAGGGCTCACCTGTGTGAGTTATAGGTCTCTCAGTATGTCACCACACAAATGAAGCTGCTATAAAGCCAGCCATTATATGTTTCAGAAACTCCAGTTGATTTAGTGCAATGGTGGTCTATATGATGCTGTTTTAAAAAATAGTAATTATGTTTGTGAAAATAAGATGATTCCTCTCTTGTGAAAATTCATATGGCCGCTCTTTCTCTGGCTATAACAGCTGAGGAAAAAACAAATGTCTTTTTTTGTTTCAGTTTTCTTTTCCAATAGTAATTTATGACTCTTCTACATTGCCCGAATAACAAGTGACTTTTCGGACGCAAAAATAAAAATATGTGTGTGTGTGTTTTTTTTTTTTAAGCCATTAGTATTTCCAAGAAACGACTTGGAAACAGAGATGTAGTTGATATCGGAGACATCTATTTCCCAACTTCCTAATTTCAGTCTAAAAATTACAGAAAAGAAGCCATGTTTTCCATTTTAAAGAAGTTGTTGGCCTCTGGTAATATTTCCTCCAGGCAGAAGGTGGTTTTCTCGTGTGATTTTCCAGCGCCTTTTCTCTCTGCCTCCTCATCCACTGCTTGCATGGTCAGTACCTGGAAAAGTAGGCTTGAAAGTTGATGCCAAAGGGCACCTGACTGAAAAGAGAGCCTTGCCTTTGTACAAGACAAAACAAACTTTCTTTGACCACCTGGGGACTCCAGAGCTCGTTGTGGATGGACCCACACGTGTTAGCCATGAGCTCACCGTAAGGTCATGTGATGGAAGGAGACAATGGTTCTAAAAGGAAGGCAATAAGGTCACAGATCCTCGAGTGCCACTGATTGATCTTAAGGACCCAGGTCCACAGAAGGAGAAGAGTTTTCAAGAATATTAACATTTATCATTCACAGGCCATATTTACACCCTAATGGTAGAATTTTCTGTAAAAGATGGCTATATGCCAATCCAGTAAGAGTCCATTTACTTAAATAAATTTCACCATAGAAAGACCCTGAGGGGAAAAATTGTACGAGTCTAATAAATTAAACAAATACGGTATCAGTATAATAGAACGGAACCCTCCAAATGTGTGGCACAGAAATGTCTCTTTACATGTTTGCCAGTGCATTAGCCTTCTAAGCTTTTATAATTAAAAAATAATTATGCTTTGGTACAAAACAGAAGAATAAAATTTCAAATTTTACGTTTATGAGAATAAACTGGAAAGGCATAGCCCTTAAGTATTAACTTTTAATTTCAAAATAATCAAAACTATTTTTTTTTTTTTTGAGAGACAGCGAGTGGGTGAGGGGCAGAGAGAGAGAGAGACAGAGGATCCAAATCAGGCTCGGCACCGACAGCAGACCGCCCGATGAGAGGCCCGAATTCACGAACTGTGAGATCATGAACTGAGCTGAAGTTGGACGCTTAACCAGCTGAGCCACCCGGGTGCCCCAAACTAAATTTTTAAATAAAATCAATGTAAACGTTTCTATAGCTCATCCATAACTGTCCAGAATCATTTGGAATTCAGTAATTGGTAGCTGAGTGATCGATTTGTGTATTCCCTTCTAAGAGAACACGTACCTAAAACCCAATGCTACCATACACTTTCTCATTCAATTAACAGATTTGAACCAGGACATGGGTATGATGTGGCAATATTATAAATATGGAAAATGTTCAGTCTTTAAATGGGATCTCCTTTTTCACTTAGCAAAAACTGGAGACTTTTTTTTTTTTTTTTTTTTTGGCAATTTGGGAAAGCGTAAATGATAACCAATTCTCCTATGCTAAGTGTAAACGAGGTGTCAACGAGGCATCGTTTACATCCAGATGAATAGTCTGTGGCAGAAGAAAGTGAAGCCTCAGCCAGAATTCAGAGTTGCAGGCTCTGTGGTCAATGCATGTTTCAATGCTTCCTGGGGTTTGCAAAACACATGAAACACATGTGTATCTCCAAGCCCAGAGAGTTTAATTGATTTTCTAAATAAATTGGATTAATCCCAATCCTAATAGAACTTCTCGTTCTAAACTTTTTAAAATTTTTCTAAATTTTGTTAATGTTTATCCATTTATTTTTGAGAGAGAGAGAGAGAGAGAGAGAGAGAAGAGGAGCACAAGCAGGGGAGGGGCAGGGAAAGGGAGACACAGGATCCAAAGCAGGCTCTAAGCTGTCAGCACAGAGCCCAACATGGGCTCGAACTCACAAACTGTGGCACCGTGACCTGAGCCGAAGTCAGACGCTCAACCCACCGAGCCACCCAGGCACCCCTAGAATTTCTCATTCTAAAGCACACGACACGGTGCACGTTATTACTACTGGGTAGTCTCAGAGGAACTGAAATAGGTCCCTTACTGGAAACAAAACACAGATGGGCCTCAAACGCCAGGTAAGCCCCGTGGAATGATATTTCACCATATAATAATTTGAATT
Source organism: Leopardus geoffroyi (assembly GCF_018350155.1). NCBI lineage: Eukaryota > Metazoa > Chordata > Mammalia > Carnivora > Felidae > Leopardus > Leopardus geoffroyi. Next base: position 91,122,961 of record NC_059339.1, on the reverse strand, counting down.
TTCCGCATGCGGAGGTCAACAACTCAGATGAACCAGGACATTCTGGCTAATGAACCCTTGGTTTGAACTTAGCGTGGGTGTTTAGAGACGGGGAGTAGGTAAGGTTCCCAAATTTCTCATTCAAGAGCCTCTTTTCCCAAATGTCCTTCCTTATGAACCTGCGAGTATCCCTTTCTACCTTGAGAACGCAGCCCTCAGATGATCTGCTCCGTGGGTCTGCCTGCCCGAATGACGCTGGGAAATGCCAGCCGAGTTAACTGTGCATTTTGGAGAGAATTCCTCCCACTGTCATTTATCAACCTCCTGCTTTGTCTCGATGACGCCTCAGTATTCACACGGTACTAGCACATTCTCATGGATCTGAAAAGGAAGTCAGTTTGCCAGGGATAAATAGATAACTCTTTACCCTGAACCCTGGGAGTTGATGCTCTTGTATCAATCTGTGTGCCCAGGTGCATGGAAAATGTATGTGCGTCTGGTGTAAGACGACAGCCAAACAATGCCACCCTGAACTTTCCCACCATGATTTGCTACCTGTCCCCCAAAAACCTAGAAACCTGGGCTCTGGCCAGAAGTAAACGAGCAGAACAAATGAAAGAAAGAAATAATGTCTTTGTAGTATTTATAGTCTGTAGTCTAAGTAGAAGCAGGAAATACCAGAAATTTCCAAGAGAGGGGCTGTTTCCAGGAGATTTTTCAGACTAATTTTGCATAACCGCATTTGCTTATCCAAGGGGCTTAGACAGCTTGAATGAAGCATCTGAACTTCTGGGTGCTCATTTGAACCAAAGCCAAACCCTGAACTTTTCAGGTTTCCCTGTCATTAATCAAAATTTCAAAGATCAATGGCAGGCAATGAATCAAGTATAATGGCCACCATCAATTGGGAGAGCAAGGAGTGGCACCGGGGGAATCGCCGGAACACGGTGTTGGATAAAAATCTGGCCGACTTTGACTACCAAGTGAATCAGTGCTGCGATCTGGTACCGAGAAAGCTGACCACGTGCGAGAGGCACCCTGCCGTGGAGAAGGAAGGAGAGGCTTCCAGAGTTCCAGAGCTCACTGAGCACGGACCTCAGAACACCTGGGGGGGTAGTCCTGGATGCCTAAAATGTCGCGTGCTGCCCTGACACCTTTGAGTCCTCACAGGGCACCAGAAACTTGACCGTGACCTCACCTGCCCTCACCAGACATGCCCCCCACCCAGCAGGAGAGCCTCCCCACCCAGCTAGTTTCCCCTCTCTGCTGAACCAGCTGCACACATCCCCACCCCAGTCCACGACTAACTGGTCCACCTTCCTGACGGCCCACAGAACTATTCCAACAAACCAGTGATGTCCTCCCGCGAGAACCAGGGGGCACGTTCGCCTTTCGTTACTACAAAGCCTGCTTCCCGCAACCCCTGCAGGTTCTCCCTGCTCCCTCGTGCAGCCCCCATGTGGCCTCAGCGTGGCATGCAGCGTGTTCTTCGGGGGCTGTGGGTCTGCTTCATTAATAAACTTCTGTTTGATGTCAGTCCTGAGCATTCTGCACTTGGCCGTCCGATACCATTTAGGGCGGGGGATCCTCCTCTCCCCAGTGGGGTGAATAGGGAGCAATCAAACTGGATGACGGTGTCAGTAGGCGACCCTTTGGAGGACATTTGTAGAAAGGTTCCAGAAATAAGAGCCGGAGAAAATCATTTGCCCGAGAATATTTGACATATGACTCAAATCCACCCTTGTGTGATGTTTGTGTACGTGTGTGTGTGTTACGCACACACAAAGGAAAACGTGCATTATCAAGGAATAGAGTCTGTGTCAGGCACACACCTGCATGCCTGCAGTCCACAAAGCGTGCTCCTGGAACACCGGATCCAAAGGGTATTTAGGGTGTGGTGAGAAAAATATAGGCTTAGTCAAACAAGCGTGAGAAATGCTGACTTGAACAAACTTAGACAAGTTTATTATTAATGTGCATTTCAAACCATCAAACTTATTTGAGGTCTAATGTTCCAGAACAATATTCCAGTAAATGTCAGTCTATAAAATGACATTTGTGCTTAAAATAACTTTTAAAAAGTCATAGAACATATTCTTGACCCTGTCTCCATGATTCTCCATAAATAATATACTTATTTATTTGACATCAATTAAAAAGGAAGTAAAAAAAGAAGTCATTGTAAGGTATTCATGAAAAACTTGTTTTTCATTCTACCTCTACTGCTCCCCCTGCTAACTCCTACTACTCAGCCACTCAGAATCCCAAAATAATGAACACTTCTCTCTCTCTTTTTTGTTCGTTTGTTTTTGTTTACTCCCCCCCCCCTTTCTGGTACATTTTTCTCAGTGATAGCTACATGAATACTTTTAGACTCATATTAGGCCTAATAAAAAACAAAAATAACTGAGCAGGAACTTAGGAGTAGTGTCTAATGAAAACATGATCTATAGGCAGACACAGACGCATGTTAGTAAGTATTTTAATATCTGGCTTAGAAGTTCCAGTCTATTGTTATGTGAAATACATGACTCATCATTTTTTTTTTTTTTTTTTTTTTTTTTTTTTTTGCTTAAAATGAAATTACAGAATGCTCATTTTAAAACTTCATGATTCGCAAATTTTCCAAGGTAATATTCTGGAGAATTCTCCTACTAAAATAATGTTGACATCATAGATTGATTAGATAAATAGATAGATTGATAGATGACGGATGATAGATAGATAGATAGATGATAGACAGATGATTGGTAGGCAGATAGAGAGATAAATAGATAAGCAAATAGATGGATAGATAGATAGATAGATAGATGGATAGATAGATAGATAGATAGATAACAACAAGCCACATGGCAAAGAATGGAGCCATGTAAGTGGGGAAGGTAAGTCTGATATGCTAGACTACACTGAGATCCACTTATCGTCAGGATAAATACCATTTTTTAAAAAAAAATCCAAAGACATTTCAACCCAAATTGGTCAATTTAATTTTAGATAAATTTGTGTATTTTTAATGATTAAATTTAAATTGATGTTTTTCCAGTTTGTATCCTTACTATCATTGATTAACAACGAGAATAATGCATACAGCAGAGTTAGACAGTACATAAGAGCAGTTTTACAACTACAATAACCCAGTCATTCAGAAATCACTAAGCAAATACCATTAAACATACATTATGCTAGAAATTAGGGACAGAGTCATGATTCAGACATAGTCCCTTTCTTCAAAGAATTTATAATCTATTCACACACTATAGAAAGAAATCCCTTTGATTTCACATATATCATATTTGATGTTGATTCCAGGGAAAATTTCCTTAAACAACTTAAGGAACATATAATGTTGAATTTATTTCAACCAATAGTCCTGGTGTCTTATTTCAGCCAATGGTTTATACAGAGCCATTCCAAATATATTTGTACCTGGACAGGAAAAAGCCAATGCAAAAGGTGACCTCACTAAATTCTTACTCACTGAGATTGTCTCCCAAACCACAACCACAATAAGGAAACAACCAGCAATTAAAATGTCCTTTACCTGTGGCCCAGGTTGGGGTTTCACAAATACTCTCTTACTAGCAAACCAGGAATTTTGACACATCTCCAGCAGATTGCATCACACACACACACACACACACACACACACACATACAGTCACAAAACTGACAAAAAGGGAAAGGTGGAGACAAAGAAAGGCACACCTCCTACAACAGTGAGGAAACGTCTTGCAAAAAGACAGGACCTTGTCCACCTGACTGACTCCACCCTCGGGAGTAAGTGTTTGGAACAGCAGCAGGAGCAGGTCGTGGGGAGGCGTGCCAGGCTCCCACACCACGACCATCGCTAACCGCAAGTGCCTCGCGTTATTGTCTGCGTATTTGTCTCTTGCCCTAAAAGAGTATGAGCTTCATGATGAAGTGTGAATCAACATAGCAGTGAAAAAGCCAACGGTGACACAAAATGAAAGCAGAAAAAAGAGATGGAGAGAGATTAATAACTCCGACTTTACCAAAGTGATTCATCAATCACCCACCCACCCGAGGTCTGCTGTGCAAGGCCTCGCTGGCGGGGGTCCTGCCTCGCGAGGCTGAGGGGGTGCTGCCCTCTTTGGTTTCTGCCTGGACAGGGACCTCTAAGAGTGTGCAGGGACCACAGCGCCCCAACCACCCAAGGGGAGGGTTGGCGGCCTTTGTCGGCCATGTGCACAGCAAGCATCCCCCACCTCTCTCCTCGGGGCTGGCCCTCCTGTACTGCCCTCTCTCAGGCAAGAGCAAAGATGCCACATTCCTTGGGATGGCCACCCACGGGAATTTGGGCAGCTCCATGAACATGCTACCCAAACTTCTGTGTGGTAGCGCAGGGAAGCTTTGGACTCAGAAAGTCCTGGACTCACCTGATGGCGTGACTACTTTGGCCTCGCTACTCATCCTCTGCCCACTGTCTTGGGACAGCACGAGCATGGAATCCCAGGTATGTAAGCTAGCAATGTCATGGGCATCTTCAATATTCCTATTGGCCGCTAGAGGCTTTTACCCGCTGTAGAAGCTGAAGCCTGGAAAGGTTGGGCAGGATGTCTCTAATATTATTGTCAGTCGTGACAGGAACAGAAATAAATGCAGGTATTGTGGTTTCCGTGTTGGCAATCAAAACATAAATTTTTGTCAACAACCCCTACTCCGTCACAGGGCCCTTATTCATGCAAATTAGTTTCTGATAGTTTCGTCCACCATTAAATAACTAATATGGGCTGAGTTCAACATCCTCAGACAAAAAGAAAAAAAAACTCACAAAAATGTGTGTTCATTGACATGGCTAAAATATGTTGTCATTAATTTTGATAGGAATGATTTCCAGTGGGCTGAATCTAGGGAAATGGTTGATTAAGTAGGAGAGGTAACAGAAAAAAATATGTCTAAGTTGATATGAGAAAGGACGTGGAGGGGGAATGTGGGGTGAAAGAAGAGGTTTATTGCTACAAAATCACACTTGTCATCTTCATTCTTGGTGCAAATTCTCTCTGCCCAGGGTTATGGGCCATCAGGCAGGGCCTCAACTTCCAGGGGGGAGACTGACATAATCTTCATGGCCGTCATGCATTCAGTTGAAGGACTTCACATACAAAACCACTATTTCGTTTTCAACTACCATATTTCGATTTTAATTCCTTTTAGTAGGCTTTAGTTTTTAGAGCACCTTTTGGTTCACAACAAAAGTAAGGGAAAGATACTGAGATTTCCTTTAGACTCCCTGACTCCACATACCTGTCCTCCCCCACTGTCAGCATCCCCCAGAAGAGTGGGCTATTTGTTACAGTCAATGACTCTATTTTGACATGTCATTATCACCCAAAGTCCATAGTTGGTTTACATTAGGGTTCACTCTTGGTGGTGTACATTCTATGGATTTGGACTGAAGTGTAATGACCTGTGTTTGCAATTACAGTATCGTGCAGAGTAGTCTCACTGCCCTAAAAATCCTCTGTGTCCCCCCTGTTCATCCCTCACTCGCCGCGGACCCCTGGCAACCACTGATCCTTTTACTGTCTCCATAGTTTTTCTTTTCCAGACTGTCATAGTTGGAATTATATATTATGTGGCCTCTTCACATTCTATCCTTTCACTTAGTGCTGTGCATTTAAGGTTCCTTCATGCCTTTTCATGGCTTGGTGGCTCATTTCCTTTCAGCACTGAAGAACATTCCATTGTCTGGATGGACCACGGTTTATTTATCCATCACCTCCTGAAGGACAGCTTGGTTGTTTCCAAGTTTTAGCAATTGTGAATAAAGCAGCTATAAATATCTACGTGGAGATTTTTGTGTGGACATAAATTTTCACATCCTTTGGGTAAATACCAGAGAACATGATTTCTGGGTCGTACGGCAAAAGTATGTTTCATTTAGTAAGAAATTTCCAAGTTGTCTTCCAAAGTAGCTGTAGCGTTTCTGTATTCTTACCAGCAGTAAATGAGACTTTCACGTGCTCCCTATCCTTCCTGATATTTGGTGGCATCAGTGTTTGGATTTGGGCCCAGTCTCCCGAGATCATATGATGTAGAACATCTTTAATATGCTTATTTGCCATCTGTATATCTTCTTTGGTGAGGTGACAGTTCAGATTTTTTCTCCATTTTTAAATCGGGCTGTTCGTTTTCACATTGTTGAATTTTAAGAGTTCTCTCCTATCTTGAATAACTGTCATTTATCAGATAAATCTTTTTTCTAAGTTTTTCATTCTTTCATGGATCACGCCTTCGGTGTTGTGGCCAAAAAGTCATCGCCATAGCCACCATAGCCGTGGTTACGTAGGTTTTCTCCTACGTGATCCCTCCTGGAGTTTTATAGTTTTCCATCTTACGTTTGAGTCTATGGTCCGTTTTGAGCTAATTTTTTTTAATGGGTATAATGTCTTGTCTAGATTCTTTTCTTTTCTTTTTTTTTTTTTTTTTTTTTTTGTCATGTTGATGCCCAATTCCAGCTCCATTTGTTGAAAAGACTATCCTGTCTTCATTCGTGTTACCTATGTTTCTTTGTCAAGGTCAGTTGACATACCTCTGGGCTCACTATTCTGGTCTATTGATTATCTATTCCTTCACCGATACTACGCCGCCTTGATCACTACAGTTTTATACTAAACCTTGAAGCCACGTAGTGTCAGTCTTCCAACTTTTTTCTCCTTCACTAATGAGTTGGTTGTCCTGTGTCTTCTGTCTCTCCATATAAATTTAAGAGGCAGTTTGTCAAGATCCACGAAGTAACTTGCTGGAATTTTGGATTGGGATTGCATTGAATCTGTAGACCATCTTGAGAAGAACTGACATCTTAACAATATTGATTCTTCTTATCCATAAACATAGAATATCTTCCCATTTATTTAATTCTTCTTATTTGTTCCAAGTTTTGCAGTTTTCCTCATGTAAATTTTTTTTTACATATTTTGTTAGTTTTACATCTAAGTGCATCGTTTGGGGGTTGCTAATGTGAATGGTATTGTGTTTTAAATTTCAAACTTCACTTGTTCATTCCTGGCAATGTTGAAAAGCAATTCACTGTTACATTAACCTTGTAACCTTGTATCTTGCAACCATGTTATAATTGCTCGTTAGTTCCAGGAGTTTTCTTTTTGATTCCTTCAGATTTACTAGATAGATGATTATGTCATCTTTGAACAAAAATAGTTTTCTTTCTTTCTTTCTTCCCAATTTTTCTATCTTTTTACTTCCTTCTCTTGCCATATTGTATAGCTAACAATTCCAATGCGATGTTGAAATGGAGTGGTAAGAGGGAACATCCTTGCCTTGTTCCTGATCTTGGTAGAAAAACTTCTAGTTAATTACCATTAAATATGAATTCAACTGCAGAATTTTGTAAGTGTTCTTTGCAAGTTGAGGAAGTATCCTTATTTTTAGTTGCGGGGTTCTTCATCATGAATGGGTGTTGGATTTTTGTCAGATGTTTTTTCTACGTCTATTGTATAATCATGTGATTTTTCTTATTTAGTCTGTTGATATGATTGATAACATTAATCAGCTTTTTAATGTTGAACCAGTCTTGAATACCTGGGATAAACCCCATTTGGTCACGGTGTATACTTCTTTTTATACATTATTGCATTTGATTTGCTAACATCTGGGGTATGGAGGGTTTTTGCATCTATGTTCGTAAGATATATGTGTCTGTTGTTTTCTTGTGATGTATTTGTCTGACTTTGATGTTGGGGTAGTGTTCACTTCATAGAACTATTCCCTCTGTTTCTTTCTTCTGAAAGAGACTGTAGAGAATTCATATAATTTCTTCCTTAAATGTTTGGTAGAAATTACCAGTGAACGCATCTGGGCCTGGTGCTTTTTCTTTGGGAAGGTTATTAATTATGGGTTCAATGCGTTTACTATATACAGGCCTACTCAGATGGTCCATTTTTCCTTATTTGAGTTTTGGCAGAATTTGTTATACAAAGAATTGGTCTATTTCACCTAGGTTACCAAGTTTGTGGACATACAGTTGATCACAGTATTCCTTTATTATCTTTTTATTTATTTTTATAAGGATTTTTTTAATGTTTGTTTATATATTTTGATAGTGCACCGGCAAGAGAGAGCAGGAGCAAGAAGGGGAGGGGCAGAGAGAGAGGGAGAGAGAGAATCCTAAGCAGGCTTCATGCTGACAGGACTTGATCTCACGAACCGTGAGAAATTAAGATTCGGACGCTTAACCAACTGAGCCACTCAGGCTCCCCACTTTATTATATTCTTAGTGTCATGGGATCTGAAGTGATGTCTTCTCCCTCATTTCTGATATTGGTAATTTCTGTCCTCTTTTTCTTCATTAGTAGAGGCTTATCAATTTCACTTATTTTTTCAAATACTAGGATTGGGATATTTTTTTTTTTATTTTCTCTTTTGATTTCCTGTTTTTGATTTCATTGTATTCAGAATATGTTTTTAAAGAACTCTGAAAATGTAATAAGAATAAGCCACCCACGGTGACAGATGTTAACTATGCTTATCACGATGAACATTTAGTAATATATATATATATATAAATATTGAATCACTATATGGTAGACCTGAAAGTATAATATTGTATGTCAACTATGCTTCAATTATTTTTTTTTTTTAAAGAATAACCCAACGATAAAATGGGCAAAGAATTTGGACAGACATGTCTCCGAAGAAGGTATATAAATGGTGAAAACGCACATGGAAAAATGTTCAATGTCATTTCTCATTAGGGAACTGCAAACCAAACCCAATAAGATACCACTAGACATCATCAGAATGGCTGTAATCAAAAAGACGGCCAGTAACAAAAGCTGGCAAAGATGTGGAGAGATCGGAACGCAGCTTTGCTGGTGAGAATGTAAACTGGTAGAGTCACACTAGAAAACAGTTTGGCAGGACCTCAAAATGTAAAATATAGAGATATCAGATGTGCCGCAATTCCACTCCTAGTAACTGCCGAAGGAAAAATGAGAGCATATGTCCATGCAAAGACTCAGAAATGAACGTTCATAACAGTTATTATTCATAATAGCCAAAAAGTGGACACAACCCAAATATCCATCAACTGATAAACGCATAACACAAAATGTGGTATGCCCATACAATGGAATACTATTTGGCAATAGAAAAAAATAAAAGGAATAAAGTAAGTGTATGTACTGCAAAGATAAACTTCAAAAGTTTTGTCATGAAAAAAAGCAAGTTGCAGAAGATCAAATATTATATTATTCCATTTATGTAGTGTTCACGATAGGTGTATCCATAGAGATAGAAATAGGTCAGTAACTAGCTGGGGCTGGGGTGGGGGGTTGGGGTGATGAGAGGGGAATAGGGACTGATCCCTAATAGATACAGTTTCTCCTGGAGACGATGAAATTATCTAAAACTAGATTCTGGTGATCATTACACAATTCTGCAAATACAGGAAACACTTTGAACTGTATATTTTAAATTGGAGAATTTTACGCGATGTGACTCCTACCTCAATAAAGCTGTTATTAAAGAAAGCATTCCGATACAATAAGGAGATTACTAAAAACAGCCCTTCTTCCCATAGATCTGGCATTTTTATCAATCCTACCACATTACATGCTTCTCCATATGCTTGGTTTAGTTTTGCTACTCGGGGATTCTTACAGTAAAACATTTCTGGGCAGCCTCTACCGCTTTATCTAGATTATATGCAATATTTCCCAATAATAGAGACTATTTACATCTATATTTCTGAAGGAGATGGATATGATTTCCTCATAACACTACAAATATAAAATCTTCAATGTCTTTATGGACAGTCTGACGAAACAATAGGACTTCAATGGTTAACTCATTTGTCTTCTCCCTTCAGGACAATACTTCAGTTTTAAAAACGTCCTCTGCTATATTCCCCTCCCCCCAAATATGCATTCAAAATGGCTTGTGAAATGTATGTTAAATAAATCTTTTTCACTATGTTGAAAGTTTAAGTGATTTAATAAAAATAGAATCCAACATTTTACAACTTGAACAAGCTTTCAAACGCCACATTTACTAAACTCCATTCTTTCGGTGATGGAATCATCTGAGAGTTCAGCCTGAGACAGGCTCACCTCCTACGTAACTCCAGAGGAACTGTGTGGGATGGGAGCCTGGCCCTGTAACCTGGTAAGGCCATGAAAGCTTAATTAATTTTCAGAAAACAAAGTGATTTGCATGGTCTAATTAGCCTACATCTCTGAAACATACCCCAAACAAAGCTAAGTGATACAGTTTTATGCAAACAAACAATAAAACCTAATCACTCCCCACGTTCACACACCACCATTATTATAGTTGTTCAACCTTTTTTAACTCTCCATTGCTTGGAATAATAATAACCTGTTAGAACTTTGAAATGAAAATCTTTCTACCTGACAAATGCTGATGTTTTTAAGTATTTCAAAAGCCAGTGTCAAACAGGCTTCTTGTGATTTCCATGTAGGTTTGTGCTTGAACGTTAGTGAAGTTATCAAGAGCAAAGGGCCTCAGATTAGCCCCTCCTCCATAATTCCCCAATGTCAAGCAGCAGGGGGAGCTCTCCTATTATCTAAGTGACCACAAACAAAGCACGGAAGCATTTTTATAGACTCTCCTGGGGACAATGGCGAGGGATTTTTTTCTAAATGGATGCTTGAATCCGAAGACCATTAATGCAATGATTTGCTCAAAGTTGGGAGCTGTACTTCATTCAGGGTCAAGAAGGTATTTCCTAAAACAGCCTTGTAAATTGATGAGGATGTGCAAGTTGTGAGACTATAGAAAATTGTCCCATTCCGAGAAGGAACCACACCCCATCACTTAAGTGGAACACAACTTAATTGTATCAGAATCTTAATGGCCATAATGAGCATCATCATCTCCTTGATATGATGGAGTGTTTAGAAAGGTTAGAAAAAAGATAAATTCAGACTAATAGATTTTTAGACTTTGAAAAAGGTGGATTTCTGCCATAAATTATATTGCAGGATGTACAAAAAGAAAAGAGCTTCCAGAAGTCTTAGACTCTTGAAAACAATTTGAGATTTTGTTAAGTTAAATGAAATGATGTCATGGTAAGGAAATGAATGATATACCCAGTAAGCTTTTCATGTAATTTATGAAAATAATACTATCACAATTAAAGAGAAGTTTCTATCATTCTTAATGATAACTGCTGAGTTAAAGTAACAATGCTCTTTCAGATGCTACACGGTGAGTATCACAATATGGTGAATTGAAGGCCATAAAATACAAAGCGGAGCTACCAAGAGGCAACAACAGCATGAATTTTCTGTTTCAATGTGAATACATCCTCCAGCATCATATTGCTAAATGTGGCAGAAACCACGGACTGGCCCAAGTACCTATTTGCTCCTCTTCTCTCTATTAATAGAATTAACACATTTTTGGCTCCTCAGAGGAGAAACTACAATTCCCAGGCTTCCTCGTGGCCAGTAGAAGGCAGATGACTACATTCTGGCCTATAGGATATGAATGGAAGTCAAGTGATAGGAGCTGAAGGGCCGCGAATGGTAGAGGACACATTGGGGAATGGAGCATGCTCACACCTACCCTTTCTCCTTCCCACCGGCAGGAAAGTGGATATGAGAATGAGTCACCTCAGATCATGTGGAGAGGACAAAATCCCTGGGAGTGAAGCAGTAAAACAGAGGGAACTTGTGCACCTTACAACTTGGCCAAGCAGAACCACCATGCTGGCTTAGATCCTTATGTCAGAGGGGAATGTGTTGTTTAGACCACTACTATTTTGTGTTTCTGTCTCCATAGTTTAATCCATATCCTAACTAATCCCTAAAAGTTTATTTTTTTCCATTGTGGACTTATCTAAGAGTTTAGCAAGGGAACCCAGCACCAGATTGTTCTAGTGTCAAAAATTTATACAGAGACTTATTGACTGGTGATCCAATATTTGGGAGCTAAAAAGATGATAGGTAGGTAGATAGACAGATAGATAGAAAAGAGAGACACACAGAGACACACAGAGAAAAATGATATATTTCCCCTATGAGCAAGAATTAGGAGGGCAAGAAGCAGGTGTTGCAGGAGGAGGAGAAGGAAGGGAGAGGGAAAAAGAAGAGAGAGGAAAAAAAGACCGATCTCAGTCTGGCCAGGATAGTTCCAGTTACATATGTGGCATGATGTAGTTAATAGTGCCTCCTTTTGGGGCTCCTGGGTGGCTCAGTCGGTTGAGCATCCAACTTTGGCTCAGGTTATGATCTCACGGTCCATGAGTTCGAGCCCCGCATCGGGTTCTGTGCTGACAGCTCAGAGCCTGGAGCCTGCTTCAGATTCTGTGTCTCCCTCTCTCTCTGCCCCTCCCCTGCTCATGCTCTGTCTCTCTCTGTCTCAAAAATAAATAAAAACATTTAAAAAATTAAAAAAAATAGTGCCCCCTTTTGCTCTAAGGAGAGCCCTGACAAGGACAACATACTATATGGCCACTTTTTCCTTTGATGTACTTACAGAAGACCCCTACTATCTGAGACAGCCTGAGGTGGACTTCGTGTCCTGAAACCTGAAAGTACCTAACCGAGGAGAACATGAATATGCTAGGAGAGAGAACAGGGTCATGGATGACACCAAAACTGAAAGAATATAAAATGCAAATTGTCTAAGAAAAAGAGTATTGCAAGTAAAATGATAAAAAGCATAGGACTTCATCAAATCAAAATTCTAAGAAAACAATCTTGGTAGAAATGCTTTTGATAAGCCCGAATGAGAAGCACAGGAGGGAGCAGCCAGAGAAGGTAGAAGGGAAGTCGAGGGAAGACCCACTGCGGGTACACAGTGAGATTCGGGGAGCAGGAGCCATCTTTCCATCAGCTCTTGACTTCCATAGCATCAACTGTATCAATAACCAGTAATGAATTACTGTGTGAAAGCTACTCAGAAAGTCTCTGACCTTGTAGTGAATACCCAATTCACTCTACCCTAACATAAAACTATGGAAGAACATTGGAAGAACATAAAGTGGGCAAGAAGTAGCCTTCTAGGGGCATTTTATCAATGGCTTTCTGTTCTGTTCTGTTCTAAGAAAACAGATACATCTTCAGGCTAACTGTGCATCTCTTTATTTCTTATGAATTCACGAAATGTCAGGGTTCCTAGTCAAAATTAACATTCGTTCAGCGGGTATACGACTAACCTCTTTCATCAGACCCAAAGTACACTGACTTTGCTGTTCACAAGCACGAACACCAGGCAAGATGATCAAACCACACATATGGCCAGCCGCCTTTGTTACCTGTGATTCAGAGTGACCAAGAGGGAGAAAAGGTAAGTGAGAAACCACTCCAAGTTCACACAATGTGCACATAATGCACACTTCTCATCAAAAATTTAAGAGACATAGCAGATCATTCACTGAGGTGCCAGGATTATTTTACAGTTTTAAATTGGTGCTTCAGCTAATTATGATTTTCCCTAAAACCCAGGAATATTCACGTGTTTATGTATTTGTGTATGATCTTCACAGACTCTTTGGATACTATGAAATTAATCACTCATAGAACACAAAGTTAATTCATGTGAAGGGTGGCAGGGGTTTGTTTTATTTTTATTTTTTATTTTTGTCTTTTGGGTTTTTTTATGTTTTCTTGCTGCACTGATCTATATTTGGAAGCACTGGGAAGTTGGGTGAATAGAAGCAGAGGCTAGGGAGACAGAAGATGTCTATTCCAGACTATTTATCCAAATTAGGAACCGTTCCAAGGGCATTTAGAGCTGAGACCAGGGGGGTGCACCAAAGTGTTTTCTTGAACATGAGAAACCTTTTCCTCTAGGACAGACTGGGCTCAGGTGATAGGAGAAACTCACCACACTGTGGCTGAGGGTAGATACACAACTATTGTCTTCATTATGGTTTAAAGCAATAGCCAGACAATGCAGTGAATTTCCTGGTCAGGGAAAGAGTGTGTACGAAGCACGTAGCTTGTAATGTCAGGGAAAAAATAAGCTGACTTAATAATTGGAAGTCTTTGGCATCAAGGTCACCTTATTGGGGCAAGTTAAGTGTTAAGGAATCTCATTTTTTCTTACTGGTAAAAAAAGAACTAAAAGTCTTCAGGACCCTCTTCCCAGTAGGAAATGTAGATTCAGTGAGAACTGGGACAGTGGCTTGTGTCTCTCCAGTCCAGTGCCAGAATATGTAAGTCTTCCAAAAACCACCCACTCTGCTCTATACACAGATGCGCCCTGGCTGAAGAAAGCCTCACTAATGCAGAAGATCTGAAAGGCATACAAAATTCAAGAAAACAAATTGTGACCAAGGGAAGTTGAACAGGCTGTGTAAGGCTGCATTACAAAGCTGGCTGACGTTCATGACTGGAGAACAGTATTAGCAAAGTGCCTGGGAGAGATTCTTACCATGAAAGCAGCTGAGTCACTGGACCAAAGCCTCAGGGGCTTGGCTTGAAGCTGTACAGAGACTTGGAAAATAAGAGGAAAACCACACGATACAGCAGGCTGACCAAAGGACAGCAGGGACGATCACCAGTGTCATCAGTTCATAGTTTTAAAAAAGCAATCAGTAAAGACATTGGGGAACTTCAGGAAGCAATAAGCATAGAACTATATGGTCAGAAGAAATTAAAGACTAAGCCTGATCTTTTCAATTGTCGACACACTGGTAGGACATTGTCTTAGGTATAAATGACTTACAACCTGTTCGCATTGTTACATTTTAACTGGAGGCATGAGGACTTTATCCTAGGATTCAAACAGAAGAGGGGCATGCCTGGATGACCCCATCCACAAGATCTTTAAGCCTTTGGCGATGGTTTCCTGCTCTGATGAGCCAAGCCAACATGAGGAGGTGGGTAAGTGAAAGACCATTTATGTGTTAGCACAGTTTGTCTGACACAGAACGTGTGGGACACGACTGTGGTATGTCTTTCAGAAAGACTCTGTTGACTCTGATATCAGGATCACCTATACTGATATTTTATTCATTGGACATGGTGAACATTATTATTTTAATATTAAAAATATAAGTAAATATCACCCTGTTTATTCATTTTTATTCGCTTATCATTTTACTAAGCACATTGGTCAGCAATTCTTAGAAAAGCACCTAACAGTTTTGTGGGTTTTTTTACAGTGTTTTAAAATAACTATCCATGGGGGGGCCTGGGTGGCGCAGTCGGTTAAGCGTCCGACTTCAGCCAGGTCACGATCTCGCGATCCGTGAGTTCGAGCCCCGCGTCAGGCTCTGGGCTGATGGCTCAGAGCCTCGAGCCTGTTTCCGATTCTGTGTCTCCCTCTCTCTCTGCCCCTCCCCCGTTCATGCTCTGTCTCTCTCTGTCCCAAAAATAAATAAACGTTGAAAAAAAAATTTTTTTTTAAAAATTAAAAAAAAAATAAAATAAAATAACTATCCATGTGTTTGGTCCTGCGCTTCTCTGATCCAATTCTCGGTCCTCAAATAAGCTTACTTACCGGGTGACAGGTGTCCTGGACCAATATTTCCCAACCTGGGAGAGTGTCTAACAGGCAGTCCTGCATAAGTTCTTTTTTGGCGTGATGGTAGACACGACACTGGCTGTGTAGGACATTGTGATCGGCTGTATTCGGATGGTTTTGTTTGCCTTTATAAACTACAAGTTCAGCACAAACTCAGAACTACCCTCCGACCGGATGCCGAGTCTGCGGAGCCCCCGGATGGGGTTAGCAGCTTCCGGTTTCCACCCCTGTGTGGAAACAGTTCCCACTGCGTGCGCACCATTTTCTTTCTCTTAAAAGCCATAGTTTTTTCTTTCAAATTTCCCCCAAGGCCTTTTCTCATTGAAGGCAAGACCAGGAAAATTTTTAATAGCTAATGTTTTCCGTTTAGCCAAAATGGAGTGTTTCAAAAGTTTGGACTTTTGTGCATATTGAAGCTAAGTAAATGTGTTTCAGGAGTTCCCAAAAGTGAAGTTTTGAGAGAAGATGAAAAATAGGGAAAAACTTATCCTATGAATATTTTTAGTTTCTTTTTTCTTTTTTAAAATTTTTATTTTAGAATATTATGAGAAAGAATTAAGGATCCATAGTTGTACATGGCCAGAAGTATCCACCAAACTGAATAGAAAGGAAGATACTATCCGCCTTCGATATTAAATTCTACAGGTGTGTGGAATATTTGCCTGTTAGGCAGATAGGACTCTCAGGCTTCTAGAGAATTCTAGACCTGTCAGAAATGGTTACAATGAAAAATATTTTCTCCCCCTGGGAAGCAGAAATATGCTAATGCCAAACCAATTGCATACTTTCAAGTTACGTTCAGGCAGGATAGAAAGCGCCCATCTGAAATTCAGACCCATTTTTACCACATCTCATTTTTAATTATCTAGACAAATATGGCAACTTCTAGTTCACTTTCACTGAGGCTATCCAGTGTTAGACTTTCAAAAGCAGCTACCCTTCACAAGGACGTAGCAGCCGTTGGACAATTCATAGGCACATTCCACTATAATTAAAGCCAAGAAACAGTGGAGAACCATATCCAATTGAATCTGAAAAGAGAATGTTAGTCAGCCAGAACATCCTCACTCAAAATAGACTAGACAAAAAAAAAAAAAAAAGAAAAAGAAAGAAAGAAAGAAAAAGAAAAGAAAAGTTCAGTAAACTTTAGAATTTTATAAAAAAAAAAAAAAAAGCCTACCAAAACAATGACTATACTAGAGAGAAAAATTGCCGTTAACTTTGAATGACACCCTGTAATGATTTTATCAAGTTTTCACGTCTATTAAATTATAGCTTGAGATCACTGGGCATCCCAGCTCACTTTAGTGAGAAACCCAAAAGCAAGCTGCTACATCCCACGTCAGCGTCAGTTTTGAGTTCCAAGCAACCCCCGAGGGAAGGGGCCAGGTCTCGCCTGTCCGCAGGTGCAGTCCTGGGTGCACCTGCACAGAGCCTGTGCGAGGCCAGTACACCTGCCTGGGTGTCCCGACACCGCTTCAGAGATACACCGCGCAGAGGAAGAACCCCCACCCGGAATCTGGAGACAGAGTCCTTCTGGAGACAAGCAGGGAGTTAAATGGTGTGTTCAGCTTTGGAGTGCTTGGTCCAAAGTGGTCAAAGCAACAGTGCAGAGGAGCGTGTTGGTAGCACCTTCATGTCGAATCAAGGCCAGGGGCTCAGGCTGGCAGGCCGAGAAGGAACACACACAGCACGTGTGCACCCTTCCATGCAGCCAGCCCGGCACCCTGCCCCTGGAATAGTGCTCACCAATGTCGCCACCTTTGTCCTCTTAACGGGTCACATCATGCTGTCATCTAGTATTCCAGAGACAGGTTTCGGATTGTTTTACTGAGAAGTGGGCCATAGTTTATACCATTCTCTTTATATCTCCCGCTCTTCATATGTTCACACGCACGTGAATGCTTTGTGTTGAAGACATACATTTAAGTCAGAAGAGCCTACAAGAGGACCCAGTAAATACAGAAGGGGAGCACGAGCAGATGTGCACTCAACTGGCTACGGGGACACCCAGAGCCTGGGGACAGAGCCCTAGTTACTGCAGCAGGACAGGGAGGGCCATTGTACCTCTATGGCCCCATGTCCTCAACTGCAAAGCAAAGACGTTGAATTAACGTCCCAATGTCTCTTTGACTTTTAAAAATGGTCAGGGCACCAGGGTGGCTCAGTGGTTAAGTGTCCGATTTCGGCTCAGGTCATGGTCTCATGGTCTATGGGTTTGAGCCCCGTGTCAGGCTTTGTGCTGACAGCTCAGAGCCCGGAGCCTGCTTCGGATTCTGTGTCTCCCTCTTTCTCTGCCCGTCCCCCACTCGCGCTCTGTCTCTCTCTCAAAATAAATAAACATTAATAAAAATTAAGCAAACAAACAAAAACGTACTGGTCACCCAGCATTCCTGCTGGATTTAGTGTCAGGAATCCCAGAGAGCCAGCAGCTCCCCGTCATCTGCACCTGTGACTCAACCTTTCGGTCAACCCCTGACTCAACGTCCGTTTTCTCCTCGTTGTCCACACTTGCACGGATGTTGCGGGTGGGGTGGCTTTCCCTCAGAGCCGGCAAAGTCTTCTCTGCTGAGAGGAGAATGAGGGCTTCCCATGACTGCCCGCTCCCATTCTGTAGAGGAGGAAGTGTTTGGAAGAGAGACATAAAAAGGAAAAGTCACAAATGAATGGAAGAGGCTTTGGTGGTGTATCAGGCCGCTGTGCAGACCTTCCCTTCAGATGCTTCCTCCGGGGTTCCATTTCAGGTCACCTTATGCCGTGGCTGGGGTAATGAGGACGCCCCAGTGGAACTTGCTGTTTCCCTGAGACCTCTCATTAGCAGTAGAGCCCCTGCCTGCCAAGGAATTGCCAAGGAGGCCCATCTCTATGGGAATGCCTGCACCTCATGCTTTACGACACAGAAGATGCTTAGAGGCAAATGGGAGTTTTATGAATATAATGTTAATAAAAACTGATTTCCGAAACTGAAGCTGCCTCTTTATACTACCTGCAAGGTAGAGAAACAAGCCACTTGAGGGGCGCCTGGGTGGCTCAGTCGGTTGAGCATCCGACTTCGGCTCAGGTCATGATCTCGCGGTCCGTGAGTTCAAGCCCCACATCGGGCTCTGTGCTGACAGCTCAGAGCCTGGAGCTTGTTTCGGATTCTGTGTCTTCCTCTCTCTCTGACCCTCCCCCGTTCATGCTCTGTCTCTCTCTGTCTCGAAAATAAATAAATGTTAAAAAAATTAATAAAAAAAAGCAAGCCACTTGAGTGATAAATGCCTGCTTTTCCCAATCATCATCGGCCACATACTTTTTTACTTACACAAGCTCCTGTTTACCGTAGACAAAATAGTAGTAAGTAGAGCAATTAGCAGGTTCTAGTAAGACTTGGGAGCTTACGTTTGTGAGGACCAGGCCAGAGCGCTCTCCGCCACGTCTACAGGTTGGTGGGTTGTCCCCCAGTCTCCTTGCCCTGCTTCCCACCCCCCGCAGAAAGGCTGGGATGCGAACGGTTATCTCACGATGGATGGCGTCCCTTCTTCGTGACCTACCACACTCACATGATTTAAGCCATGGTTTTGGATGTTGTTGATGATTTATTGTATGAAAAATGCAAATGATCTGGATGGCAGATGTTTTATATTTTCTGACCATTCATTTTCAGTGGGAATGTAATTAAAATTTATGAAGTGTATCTGCTGAATTGCATTGGCAATTGATGATCTTACTCCAGGGCTGTCTAGGTAGAGATGATGAGTAATTGTGGACGGTGAGATGTGGTGACAAGGGCGGGGCGTGATGCCTCCGCCACAGTGAAGCCACCTGGGCAAAGGACGGAGTTCCTTTGTCTTACGGCATGACCCCCAGCCCCATCCAGGCACACAGTGGCAAAAGGCAGGAACAGGGTCTGTCCCTCCTTTTGCAGAGTTTAAAACTCTGTGCCAGGCTCCTGATTTCTCTCATTTTCCCTAAGTACTCTCTTCTGTAAGTCATGTTATAGGCCGATGCTGGGGACCCAGGGTATAGTCTGAACCTTCAGAGAAAACCCACAGAACTAACTTTGGCAAATTCCAAGTGTCTCCAAGGGAGTTGCATTGTTTGTCCCTTACGTATGATTTTTCCAGATGTCAAAAAAGTAGTCAAAGCCTATATACACACCTCCACTGTACGTGTTCTATGGTAGTGTGATTAGCAGTTTCCATGTCTGTCTCCCTCCTGGATCGTGAGCTTCTTGAGGTCAAGCACCTTGTCTTTGGTTCTCAGTATCTCCAAAATCTAGCCCCCATCCTAGAGCAGTGCCTGCCACGTGAATTGATTCTGCACTTGGTTGACCTGTATTGAGGATGCTTCATCTGGGGTCAGAAAGAGAAGAAAGCCAAAGAACCAGAAAATTCTGTATCGTGGGATAATTAGCATGTTTTTTTATTAGCTTATTACCTTTTGTGATATCATTTATTAAAATACCAAAGCTTTACAATGGATATCATTACTATCATGCAAAACCCCTAGATTATTCCAATGAATGTCCACAGTCTGAATCCAAGTAAGCCACGTGATTGGATGATATAAAGGAAGGAAGTAAACAAGAGTCACAAAGTCCATGGTTAATGGTTTGGACACTCCCCATATAGAAGCCTTCCTTTAGCTTCCACTTGCTCTGCACGCAAATTTTGACCTTGCATTGCACAACTCAACGTGTGCATAGGTCAATGAAGGCGTGCTCTAAAGACGCTGCCGCCAGTAGCCCGGGGTTCCAGAAAGATCGATCCCTATGACAACTAGCTGAAGAGTCTGAGGGGAGCCACGTCTTCTATCAGTTCACCCTTTTCCACCGGAAGCCCATTTTTCCCGTCGCTTCCCCCGTCCGCAGACCTTTATATGACCAGCGCATCCATGCATTATCTACTAGGTACTTTCCTAGCCATGCATCCCATCTTTCACGATTATTAACATGAGTACTAGGCCGCTTTGACAGCTGCTTCTTCTCACTAAAATGGAAAGGAACGGGAAAATTCTGAGATCGTTTATTTCTACTCAATCAGACCCAGATTCTACAGGTAAGCAATCTGGCAATTTCCATTTTAACCTTCGATTTCTTCACCTACACCGGCCCTATGATCCCATCTGAGGAAACTACCCTAATCATCTCTAATCAGTACAAACATTTGGTACAAGGATATTCATTGCAGTGTGTTAAATGTCGAAAGATGGGAAAATACTTAAATAAATTATGGTGGAGCCACAGGACGGGATATCTGCTGAACATAACAAAACTGTGTTTTCCTTCTTTGACCCTAAAATTCTACTTCCATATATTATGTCAGAAATAAATCATTAGGAGTATCCATGAATGTTTGGCTACACGTTATGTTTGTAGCTTCATTATAAATCACAGAAAAGTAACAAGCCTCGATGTCTGATATCAGTTTATCTATTAAGTGAACTATTTAACAGTGGACCATTATGCAGTTAATATACATAATTATATAGATTATAATTCACAAGAGTTATGTAATACTATTTATTATAAAAGTAAATTATTATGTTCCTAAATTATAAGTGTGCGTATATAATTATGTATATAATTATACTATTTTCATTCAAAATGTATCTGAAAAGACAGTAATAGGCATCTCTCTTTTCTATATTTTTACTTTTCTTAAAAAGAGTATCTAGGCTTGCACAATAAAGAAAAATAAAAGAGTAAAACCCCCTACTTCAAAAAGAAGTATAATTTTAAAAGACAAAATCAGAATACAGCTTTCTAATTAAAGCATTGCCCAAATTTTGTTTTTGACATTTGGAGGATAATGTATACACTTCAGATAATACGGATACGTCTATGACAATTCCTAAGGTTTGGGGTTTGGGGCGATTTTTATTTCATTCTTCATACTGTTGTATCTTCCAAATGTTCTACTGAAATCACATATTCTTTTTTTGCAATCACATATTTTAATCACAGAAAACAAATAGCAATTATAGAGTACATATGGATAGAATTTGAGGTTTCTTTTTTAATTTTCACTAAAGGGCTAAAAAAGAAAGTAAAATGTTGAGTGAATTTGGGGAAATCTGCAGGAAAGCGAGCACCTCTCATGTCTTGCCTTTAAACTTTATTTTCGAGCTGCCCTTGTACTGTCATGTTTACCAAACTCAGTGCTAGGATTTTCATTGACAACCACAAGCTTGCTGAAGCTCTCTTTCCTGTGAAACTTGTCATAATAAAAAGACATTAACATTTTAGTATTTGGGCAAAATGTTTAACACTCAAACATTTGTATTTTTCCTTCAGTTTTCAAAACAACTTGAAATCTCTCTTTTCAAAACAGTGTTAAATGATGTCACTCATTAGCTAGCAGGTGGCTGGGAGTGAAGAGCGGTATTCAGTGCTTCCGTTTCCTGGGGACCCTGAGACACAGACCAGGGGAGGGTGTCGGGCAGGGGCTCAACTCAGGACCTCCGAGAGCCTAGCGGGGAGCCCCTGGGCCGACGCACGGGCCTCCACGGCCACACCAGCGTGGAGCAGGTGACATCCCAGCTCATGCTTGTCCAGAGGGGGCTGATTCTGGGGAAATCAGGCTGCCTCAATGACAGGACTGGGGTCGTGCCGTGCAGGAGCCATGTGCCCCACAGATGAAACCGTTCTCAGAAGCCCAGCTGTCACGTTTAGGGCCGACTGAAAAAAAGGAGGCGTCACGCGCCTGGAAGGAAAAGGGGGAGATCCTGAAGTGCACGTGACAGCACAGAAAGAGAACGTGGCACTGATAACAAAGTTCGCCTCACGCTGGTGACGATGTTGGGATAATACCGTAGTCGAGGGGGCAACGGTGACAAAGTGCAATCAAAGGGGTGCGTAGAAGAAGCAATCTTGCGTCCTGCCGGGACCAGCCCAACGAGGCTTCCTGCAGACAGAGGCGGCCGAGGCTCAAGGTTTGGGGGCCCGGCCTCGCGGGGTGGCGGAAAGCGTGTGCCTCTGCAAACGGCCCCGCTGAATCTGAATGGCTGGTGTGGGACTGAAAGCCTCTCGTCAGATGCACTGTAACTGCAGAAGCGAGCGGTGTGTCAGCGTTTCCGTAAGGATGGGATCCCTTTGGGCGACAGCGACACCCTCGCTGCCACGTTAGGCCCTGGTCAGCTTCGCCCGCCAGCCTTGCCCCCGGTGGGTCCCTCCGATCGCGTCAGTGGCCCGTCATCCCCAAGCTGATCAGCGAGACTTGAGGGAGGGAACCGAACCAGCCGTTGCCAGAGCCAGAGTAACTGGATTAATGCCTCGTGGACCCAGTGCTAGGGGTGTGGACGGCCCAATCTCCAGGCAGGAGACACTCCAGATAATGAGCGACATTGTGGCGTCGGGAGTCACTGAGCCACTGGGATAACAAATGCATGACAAGACTGTTGCGAAAATTAAGTGAGAGACTACGTATGCCATGCAGGGGCAGTGACGCATCAGTGCGGGCAGCACACTCTCCATGGACGTGCGTTATCAAAACGTCGTTAATAGCATGTGCTTTATATTTGCTCCGCCTCTCAGAGGTTTCAGATCAGTTTCAGGAACACTTTCATCCTTGCTGCTCATCTCAGTCCCGAGAGAGAGAGATACAGGGAGAGAGACGCAAAGAGAGACAGACAGAGAAGTGGTTTCTCGGGTGAAGGACTTCAGATCTCGTGGATGTTTGGGGTTTGGCCCAGGGACAGTATTCCAGCACTCTCTCAGTTACTCAAGCCTGTGTTTCCAGAATCATCAGCACCTACTGGGGTTCCCTGGTGTCATTTTGAAAAATCTAATGACTTATAAGCTCTGAAGGACGGCGTCAAAGCCACTCTTGCTTAGGACTGTTTTACTCAGCAGTGATATCCAGGCAGTGGCGAGAGGGAACACCCTCCAGGGTCTTGCTCCGGAAAGGTCGCACACTGCTACAGTCATCCCTCGGCGAGGCCTTCTGTAAGCCCTGACGTGCCCTGTCATCTAGATGCATCTTTCCATCCTGGCCGGGACCCCAACAGCCCCAAGTACTCACGAGTTTCTCAGAGGGCACCCGGGTGGCTTAGTTTGCTAAGCATCTTACTTTGGATAACAGCTCAGGTCATAATCTCTCGGTTGTGAGACGGGACCCCGCGTGGGGCTTGGACCTGAGGGTGGTGCCTGCTTGGGATTCTCTCCCTCCCTCCCTCTCTCTCTCTGCCCCTCCTCTCTCTCTCCCTCCCTCTCTCTCTGCCCCTCTCCTGCTCTCTCTCTCTGTCTCAAAATAAATAAACATTTTTTAAAAAAAGAGTTTCTCGGGCAAGCGAGGGGATCCTGGCACAATATTAATAACAAAAACAGCATGGATTGCTCTTCAAGGAATATTCGCTGTGCCAAGGGAATGATGTAAGATCAGTGGCGGTATTCCTACATTTAATCCTTATAATGACCTTTGACAAATAAGGAAACAGGGCTTGGAGCACCGACAAGCTGACAGAAGCAGAATGTGCACGAATGTGCACGGTGTCTGATCTTAGACCCAAAGCTCTCATGCGTGGTGCTCATCTGTCTCCCTGTGGTTGGAGTCGGGGGGCCCCACGCCCAAGCAGCCCTCTGCCCCGCTGCTACCTTGGGCCCCCACACAGATTCTGCAGACAGGTGACCTTTAACCTCCAGGTATCAGCTGGTGCTCTGTCTCTTTAATGCCCATCACCACGGAGTCCTGGCTTGGGACCCACGCTACCTTTCTTGTCAAGAGTTAACTTTTTAGAGACGCCTGGGTGGCTCGGTCGGTTAGGCGTCCGACTTCCGCTCAGGTCATGATCTCACGGTTCGTGGGTTCGAGCCCCGCGTCGGGCTCTGTGCTGACAGTTCGGAGCCCGGAGCCTGCTTCGGACTCTGTGTCTCCCTGTCTCTCTGCCCCTCCCCTGCTCTTGCCCTCTGTCTCTCTCTTTCTCTCTCCCTCAAAAATAAAATAAACATTTAAAAAAAGAGTTAACTTTTTAAACAAAAACAGATGCAGGAGGTTTGGTAAGTTGAACCATGTTTCCACCCTGGTAGCCAGAGAACGGCCCTGTGGGGTCTCGGGGGCATCCGTGTGGCCACTGCTCTCTCCTTCCCCCGGGAAGATTCGCCACCTCAGCCGACCCCTCCCCTCTCAAGTCTGTTCATCTCCAACCCTCCTTCCAGCAGCAGCAGACACGCTGGGGAGCAGGTGCTGGCCGCCTGCTGGGCCACGGGGACACCGAGGTGGGGACTGCCACAGTGCTTACCGTCTGAAAGTCCAGTGATGCCTACAGACATTTAAGATCGAAAATGTGGGGGTGCCTGGGTGGTTCAGTCGGTTGAGCGTCCGACTTCAGCTCAGGTCACGATCTCACGGTCCGTGAGTTCTAGCCCCGCGTCGGGCTCTGGGCTGATGGCTCAGAGCCTGGAGCCTGCTTCCGATTCTGTGTCTCCCTCTCTCTCTGCCTCTCCCCCGTTCATGCTCTGTCTCTCTCTGTCTCAAAAATAAATAAATATTAAAAAAAAAATTAAAAAAAAAAAAGATCGAAAATGTGGAAGAAACACATTAAAGAGAAAAACCTTGGTCTAGGAGTCTCCAGCCGTGCTTCAACAGCACAGGCTTGAGTATTCCCACGCATTCTCTCTCATCCTGGTAGTCAGGACTTGATCAGTGTGAGTCTCAGGGGAACCACTTCCTGTTACGTGCTCCCTGCCCACCCGACCACGCCCAGGACAGACGTGCGCATTCAGTAGGCGCTCAACTCAACACCTTTGTACTGAAGAGCCTCAATGTCAGTGAGCTACTACGAGTGGGTCATTAACCAACCCAAAACTCGAGGCTGGACGTTGGCAATGCTAATTTACTATTTCTTACCAGCCTTCGAGTCGGTTGTGCAGTCGTGACGATTGGGGCTGGTGGACTGGATTGGGGAGTGGCTGGCGGACGTGGCATCGACTGGGATGGTTCGGCTGCCCGGACGTGCCCCTCCATGTCCCTAGCAGCCCCAACCTCCCATGGTGCCGGCAGGTGTCCAAGAAAGGAAGCCAAAACATAAAGGCACACCTTTTAACTCACCTTGTATCAAATCGGTCCCATTGACCAGGGCGTCACCTGGCCGAGGCCAGCGCTGGCGTGGCAAGGCACCGGCCAAGGGGAGACACGCAGAGGCAGGGGTACAGGGGCTGGGAACGCAGTCACTAGCACACTCCACTGTTGAGTTGACGTCTTCTTCTAGCCAACTCAAAAGCACTGTGCTTCTGTTTCAACCACTTTCATCCAGAAACAAGTCAGTTTGTCTCAAAGGGACGTTATGACATCAGTTCCACCAATGCAGACACCCGGGCTCACCGGGCAAGCGGGCACGAGACGGACAAGGATGGCACTCTGAGAAGAGGGCCACAGGGATGTTGAGCGGGTCGGAAAGCACGGAACACGGTTCCCATTTGGAACTTTCCCTTCTCCAAAGAATGTCACATTTTGAGTGGAAAAGGGGAAAAAAGGCGGGAGCCCCAAACGTAACACTCTGAAGTCAGTTATTTTTCTCTCTTGACTAATTAAGCTTAACCAGAATGGTGGGCCTGTCAAACTTGGGGAACCTTTCCCGAGAGAAAAAAGGAGGCGGCTCTCCAGGTGGGTTTTCCTGACTTTGGCTGGCTCCCACCACAATATGCGTTTGGCATCCATGACAGCACCATCAAAAATAATAGCTAAAAACCTCACTGTCTGTCACCATGAAATAATTATGTATGGGGCTTTTCTTCCACTTGAGATGGATTATATATTTCATTGAGGAAAATATATGTGGCTTTTAAAAAGAATGTAATGCATTGAGGGCACTACTGAGATTAATAGCCAAATAAAGATTTAAAAAAAAAAAAAGTTTTCTGTGACTGTGTGTGTGTGTGCGTGTGTGTGTGTGTCACTCAGGAAGAAATGGAGGATGTCATTCCTAAGCTGGTTAATTACAAAATGCATTAATGTTTTATTATACCCTTATCAGTAATTAATCACCCACTTTGATGTAAAGTTCAGCCTCGGAAAAGTATCATGAAATTGTCCTTCATGTATGAGTGAGGTTTTTGGGGGGTGAACAAAGATGACGACACAGATAGAAGTTTCTTCCCCCTTGGAAACAAGAAAGGGATTAGCCTTGCACACGCATCTGACACCCGGCGGGCTCCCGTGAGGTGTTTGTAAGACCGAAACCATGGGAAGTGGGAGGTGGAGAGAAGGAAACAGAGGCCCAGACAGAGACAGAGAAAGAGAAGGAGGGAGAGAGACTGAGAGACGGAGACCGAGAGACAGACGGCCGGGCCGAGAGGGTCTCAAGCCTGGGTGACAACGCCGGGTGGGGTTGCTTCCCTCCGTTGTTGTTCAGGTGCGGAGCTTGAATAAAAATGCAAAACAGGAGGCTCCCGTTCAGTAAATATTATCATTTTTATTCACTCATTAATTAAGTTGCTTAATTGCTGCTGTCAAAAGACTCTTGAGTTGGTGACTAGGCTGCTGTGCCGTTTTGATAGTAGCTGGAGAAGCCAGCAGCGGCGCTGGGGTGGCTTTCCCGGGAAGGCAGCCCGGGGGGGGGGCGATGACGAAGGTCCGGGGCCGCCGAGCGGCCCGCACTTCAGGGCCAAGCGGCCTGGTGCTCGAGTCCTGCCCGATGGCATCCCCCTACCCTGATGGACGCCTGTCGCCAGCGTATTACCATTTCAGTCCCTGCTCTGGGAAAATCATCTTTATGCAAACTATTTCCCTCTTTTAATCTGAGTTCCCAAGAGGGACAGGAGTGGGAACAGACTCGGGCCTTGTCAGTCGACCCTTTGTATCCGTTTCAGCGACGTTACTTTGGCCTAGGTCAGCGCGCCTCCTGTCCGGCGGGCCGCAGCCTGCGTTCCCGGGGTCCCCGGAGCCTCCGTGCATAATTCTCCGTGCGTGTCCTCGCACGGGGCCGTCCCCCGTCCCACGGAGCCGACGCCAGCCTGCGGCTCAGCAAACACATACCACAAATAGCCTGCAAAGTGTGTTGGTGCTGACATTTGATTAATGTTCCCTGGCCTTTGCGTACTCAAATATGCTTTCTTTGAAATATTTGAATAACCTTTGAGCACACCCTTACTAACGTGTCACCCTGGGCACACCCAAACATCGCAGGCTAATCCGGCAGCCACAGCGCCTCCCGTCCCGGAAGAGGTGGCTTCCCTCCCCCGACGGGGGCGCGGGCAGGCCAGAGGAAGGGCGCACGAGCAGCCATAGCGTCGCTCCGGAAACGTGGCCGTGGCCGTGGCCGTGGCCGCCACGTGAGCCAGGTCCTCTGGCTTTATTTATTTATTTTGTTTATTCTCGTCTGTGGAATAAACGTTCCTCTTTGGCTTTTCTGTTATTCGGCGTAGCTACTCCACCGTCCAGCGGAGTCACCGTGGGTGCGCCAGCGGCTGTGCGCACGGACGTGGGCGAGGATGCGTGCGTGGTGTGTGGTCCGCGCGCCTGTGTCCCGTGTGCACGCATGTGTGTGTCGGGCGCGTGTGTGTGTCGCTCACGCGTGTGTGTTGTGTGTGCACGCGGCTACTTCCCCAGGATTTTCTCAGTGGACCCAACCGCTCCTGACGCCAGCCTCTGACATGGCAAGACCAGAAGTCCGCATCCTGAAATGCAGACGTGGCCTGTAGACCCTGAGCAAACGCTCGCTCTGCTTTGCCAGGAGCAGTGTAAGGTGCCAGACAAAGGGAGGAGAGGAGGTGGGGGAGAGAGAGGGAAGAGGGACCATCGGTGATCACATCAGGGCGTCCTCCTTCCTCCCTTCGATTCTCTGAGAAACTCTGCTGCATTTAGGGCTGGACGACTCGCTTCTGACCTCCACCGCGGTCGTGCCGGAAGGTGGCCAACACCTGTTCCACGCTTACTTTAAAAACCCGATATTTTTATTGGGTCTGTCAACCCCAACTCTGTGAAGTGTGTTTAAGCCATCCGATGGCCCGTCCAGGCCTACCGACCAGGTGGCCTCCCAACCAGGTTCCCCACCCATGTAAAGGGACCACCACGAAGCATCTGTGTCCCTTCACGGGCACACAGAGGTGCTGAGGCGCACGTGCCCCACGAGGCCCAGAAGCTCTGGAGCAGAGACGAAGGCGGTGGGAAGCGGGAAGGAGAACAGCCAAGGTTCTAACCTGATAATGCGGCAAATTTATGATAAATTAGGAGCCATGTTTTCATCATTACACTTGCAATCACATTAAATGATTTCAATGATCTCAAGCTCCTGAAAATAGCAACATGAACACGAATGTTGATCGCAAACAGGAACATTACAGCATCCTGCTAGTATCGAAAACCTTTTCCAGGAAAAAGACAAAACCACAGGGGGGGAAACGGTTTTACACTCGATTGTGCCGGTCTTGTTGCAAACACTGATGCAGATAGTCTTTTCTGGAGTAGAAGATCAGACGAATTCATGCGGATATAGGTAATGTTCTGGAAAGAGGTTCTAAAAAATCTACACTTCGACTTCCACACCAAAAGCCAAATTTTCTTAAAAACAAACAAACAAACAAAATCAAGAAAGAACCATTTGGCTGACGGCTGGCGTTAGTTTTTCTATTGCTGATACAACAAATTACCCCAAACGTAGTGGTTGACAACAGCATGGGTTTATCGTCTTGCTGTCCTGCACATCCCAGGTCCCACATAGATCTCACGGGGCTACAATCAAGAGGTCTGCAGGTGCGCCCCTTTGTGGAGGTTCTAGGAGAGAATCCACCCCTCTTGTCTCTTCCAGCTTTCAGGGACCAACCCACAACCCTAGTCTTGTGGCCCCTGCCCCAGCTGCTCCCTTCCCACACTGCTGTCTCTCTCTGGCTCTTTCTCACTTGTCTTCCCCTGTTGAGCACCCTCATAACTACACCGGGCCCACCAGGATAATCTGCCTGCTTTAAAGTTAGTGGCTTTGATTCCCTCTGCGGCCTCAACTCCCCTTTGCCACGTAACCTACACAGTCACGGGCTCCAGGAGCAGGACGCGGGCATCTCCGGGAGCCACCGGTCTGTGTACCGTGCTGCTTTTAAGACATGGAGGAACCAAGTGGAGATGAAAGCCTGTCTAAGCGGGCAGGGATGGCTACGTCGGGTCGGGTCGGTCAGACCCTCTCAAGATACGCTGTAGGAAACGAAGACGTTGTAAAGTCAGGTACGTCCGGGAAGTGTGAGATAACCATATCCCTTTCTTAGAGGTTTGAAGGGTTTCCTGTGGTTTTTGTAGCAAAGTACCACAAACAGAGTGGCTGAAAACAACAGGAGTAGTCTCCCTCACAGTTCTGGAAGCCAGAAGGCTGAAATCAAGATGTAGACAGTACCATTCTCCCTCTGAAACCTAAATGAAAATTCTTCCTGCGTCTTCTAACTTCTGGTATCTTCAGGAAATCCTTGGTGTTCTTTGGTTTGTAGATTCAGCACTCCAGTGTCTACCTTGGACATCTCATCTCATGGCCATCTTCTTCCTCTGTCTCTCTCCTTAAGGATGTCTCTCTCTCATAAGGATGCCCGCCATATTGGATTAAGGCCCAGCTACTCCAGTATGGCCTCACCTTAACTAATTACATGTACCTATTATTTCCTTAGAGGGAATAAGGTTACCTTCATAGTACCAGAGATTGGGACCTGAACATACCTTTTGGGGAGGGGGACAGAATTCAATCAGTCCAAAACAAAGGATTAGTTTTTGAAAACATTACTCGAATAAACAAAGTTTATAATTTTTTTTATAAAACTTTTTTATAAAGTTTTTCCATGTACTTGAGCTGGTATTAACATATGAATATTAGAAACATAACGCTATATTTTATGCCTGTGTCAAATTATTCCATATTCAATCTGTCCTGAGATAGAGTCCAACTATAGCACAAGTTTTACATATTCTCAGGATTAATTAAACCTGCAATATACCCATATTCACAAGGGTTATGACAGAGCAAACCAAGTACAAAATGACTGGAAGTATTGTCATAACTTGAGACCTTAAAAAGATGGAAATATACTCGTATGTATGATACTAAATTAGGAAATGGCTCTAGAATCCAGAATCCAGGTGCTGTTAATAGTTTAAGGCAGCCCGTCAGAATCAATATACATCAATACATTTATCAATTACGTTCAACGAGTAACTACAAAGTGATGGTTTCCTTTCTATTCAAAATTCTCCTCTCCTAGAATCCGTAAGGAATTGGACACAGAGCTCTCCTCTGGGGCCAAGTGCTTCCTGGAGGCTGTACCTCCCGGGCTCTATAATCTTCCCAGGGCAATCCCCTCCACACACAGGACTGGGCCTGGCCACCACCCCAGGCCCTCTCTGCTCTCTGCCTGGAGGCTCTCAGGAGGTGGCAGGCTGCCCGCCAGGAGGGCAGGACCCAGCCAGCTGATGCCACGGCCTGACGCCTCTGCCCTGGCTCCCGCTCCATGGGGCCTTTTGGGCTAACAGAGCTCTCAGTCTTTTCTCTTTGCCCCTGAAGAAAAGCATCTGTTAGAACGAGCTTTAGTTCCCTGCATTTACTGTGAGTCAGGGAGAATGATAGGAAACCGGTGTTGGGGCAGGTCTTTACTGGAGAAGGGCCCGGGCCGGAGACCCGAGGTCAAATCCTGGTGTGGTCAGAGGGAGGCGACACGCCATGAACCCCCAACTGCCCGCCCCCCCCCCCTCCAGGTTGTCTGGCCAGGCCAGCGAGCACTGGGGACGAGCGCCCCCTGCAGGGCAGCCCTGGCCCTCCGGGGCAGCGCCCCCCCACCCCCCTGCCTGGAGACCTTGGCTGGTTAACACCTGCTGTTTGAACAGGAGGGAGGAAAGGCCTTTAATGTCTCAGCACATCCCCATCCCGACCTTTTCTTATTTTATGTTTTTATTTTTCATTTTTTTACATTTATTTTTGAGAGACAGAGAGACCAAGTGAGAGCGGGGGAGGGGCAGAGAGATGGGGAGACACAGAACCCCAAGCAGGCTCCAGGCTCTGAGCTGTCAGCCCAGAGCCCGATGCGGGGCTCAAACCCCCCAACTGTGACATCATGACCCCAGAGCCCAAGTCAGAGGCTTAACCGACGGAGCCCCCCGGGCGTCCCCCGACTTTTTATAGGAAGAGGGTGCTGCCAGCCCAGCCGCCCCTCTCTTCCCGAAGTCTGCAAGGTCCCGGGCACAGAAGGGCTGACTCGGCCTCCCCTCCTGCCCGGGGCCTCCTGGAGGGCCTCCCGTGCTTCTCCCTCCCAGGACTGGCGCGCGCTTTGGGCACAGCGTTTCCCGCAAACCCTGCAAGGGCTGGCAGGTGGCAAGTGCCCTTCGCCGAAGCCAGGCGGCCTGGCTGGGGCTGCCCACAGGCCTGCCGCGTGTCCAGGTGGGCGCGGGCCTCGGCCCCCAGAGCCCCACCTGCACGCAGGGACCACGGCAGCAGTGGGGGTGCGGCCGGGGAGGGGGCGGGCAGGGTTCAGAGGCCTCCTGGCCCCTCGGAGGCTCTGTTCACACTTCCATGTGTGTCCGGGTTGAGTGGGAGGTCAGGAGGTGAAACAGAGTTCACCCACAAGTTGACTGATAGCGCGGGGTGTGCGGGCGGGGGCGTCTGGCCGGGGCCAGGGCGCGGGAGAGAAGCTTCTCTCAGCGGTGGCTCCGTCACCGGGGTGATGGATGGGCCCGGGGCCTGAGCAGCTGCGGGGGCCTCCGCAACAGATGTGGGCGCCCGCCCTCCAGCCCCCGCCCTGCGCCTCCTCCCAGGGCCCCAGCACCAAGTGGGGCCCGGAGCTGGGAAGCAGCATTCTGGGCGCCTTTCCTTATTTATGTACCCACTCAGGCAGGAGGAAAAAGTCATCCAATAGTGGCATCGCCTGCCCAGGAAAAGAGGGTTAGCTTTTGTGGGAGCAGAAGGCAGCTCTCTGCCCCCACCGCGAGGGTGTTGCTAAGTGAGCTGTAGTGAGCCAGCTAGAACTTTCATAGGGAGAGGCTAACGGCAAGCTGACCTAGGAAGTCCTTTCACGCCCAACCTGTGTCTAATCCCTGGAGTTAAAACAAAAAACGAAACCGACCAAGCAACCAACCGAAAACCACCTTCAAGAAAGTTCAGGTTGGAAAGGGCCCCCCGGGTCATAGGGCCAAGGTCACTTCTGCTCTACGCGATCGCGTGGATTCCTGCACGTGTTGCAAAGAGAACACCCTGCTTTTGAAACGGGAGGGCCTCCCAAAGGGTCTTGTCTCCCCACCCCAGGCCCTCCCCACACCCACACCGAGGTTGAAAGCAAAGAGGTGGGAAGTAACACAGTCCTGAAGTCCTCCTGCTTGTGGCTGAGGTGGTGGGTCCCGTCTGCCCTTCGCCTCCGGGGCAGAAAACACGCCGGTGGAGAGCTCGCTGGGGTCTCTGCAGCTCTGAGCCCGGCCTGTCGCAGGACGGGCCCTCCTGGCTTCAGGGCCTCGGTGCCGTCACACGTCAGGCCACGGCACCGTCAGCTTTGCGGATTCACCTGCTCCCCTCCCTCCCTGGAAATGGAGACGAAGCAAAGCTATACTGCTTAACGTCTTCAGAGAACAGGGAAGCCACAAAGTGTCCCCGTCAGTGAGCCTGACATCAGTGCCGGGGGTGCAGAACATGCTGCCTCCCCTGTCCTCCAGCCCTTCTGCCTGTCCCCATCCCCCGGCCAGGGCTACAGCTGCGAAGGCCGCTCTTCTAGAATAAGCCAAGAGCAGCCCGGGGAGGCTTCTGAAGGGAGTCCTAGACTGGGAAGAGACGTGAGACCACTGCCTGTAGACCACTCAGCTCCCACTTTGGGGAAGAAGCAAGCAAGCCGGGCACCTGCTCTCCTGGGCTCCGTCCATTATCACTCCTGACTCCATTTCCAATGTGCCTTAAAGGGGGCAGACCTCTTCCTGTAGCTTCAAATCCTAAAGCCCTTGGGAGTTCCACCAACAGTCTGAAACCTCTTCAAGTAACCCGGCTTACCAATGGCGATTTCAGTGGCGACACCCCCAAACAAAGACAACGTAAACACCTCAAAAGATGCCCTGCTTGCTTTTTAAGGCGTAAAGATATGCTCTGCTTGGCCAGAGGAGAAAATTAAATGTTTATTAAACGATGAGATACAAAAGTAAATGTCTGGGAAATATGGGATTCTCAGCACATCTTTTTCTGCTTTTCTGTTGCTACCATTTTCTCCGTTGTGAGAAAAACGTGCTTTTCGGCAAACTTCTTCCGAGCAAGTGCTGTGTGCTAGAAAGTAGAGATAGATAAAGGTTAATAAGTACCGGAAATTGATGGAAAGCAAAACCGACGTTCTTGGAAAGGACCAATAAAACAGACGAAGTAAAGTGAGAGAGAGTGAGAAGGAATACAAATATCTATTACCAACACCGGATGTGGGAAAGGGGAGAGCAAACAGATAAACATAAAAATGTTTAAATCATGAACAAAATAGTGTGTGCCCAGAATCATTCCAATCATTTGAACAAAGCAAATGAAATGGATCATTGGTATGGAAACATGTTACCAAAATTATCTTCCAAAAGGGAGACATGGTAGAACACGAACACCTATTACACTAATAGTTTTAAAAGAAATTTAAAAGATTCTCAAATATCTACCACAAGAACTTTTCAGGCATGGAATTATTTATCAACTTTCAAGGGACTCAATAATTCCTTCTGTCGGTTAAACTCTCTTATAGCTTGGAAAACCATAGAGAACTTCCCAGACAAATTTATGAAGGTAACACGAACAACAGAGCCAGGTAAACACAGGAAAACTAAAAAATATAGTTTCAACTCATTTATTCATATCGGTTTAAGAAATTCTAAGTATCAACCTAGTGAATCCAACAGCAACAACGACAAAAGATAACACAGTACACAGAAGCAAGTTCATTCCATTCTATAATTCAAATGTAGGAAATCTATTAACATGATTTATTGCATTAATTGTTAAAAGAAATTACCTAAGCATTTCATCAGATGCAAAAAAAAAAAAAAGAAAGTGAAAGAAACAGAGAGACATTGAATAGAATTTAACAGCGGTTCCTGTTTTTTAACAATATATAGTAAATTAGGATAGAAAGTTCTCGAGCAGGCTGGGAAATAGAGCTTCCAAAACTCACAGCAAATATTTTATAGTAAGTGGCGAAACATTAGAAGTATTCCAGTGAAGTCAAAATATGAGAACAACTAACTTTACTTTTTCCCCAGTATCATTTTGGAATTCCAAATCAATGCAATAAGATAAAAATATATTCAGAAGAAAATTATCGGAAAGGAATACATGAAATTATCATCAGTTTAAGATGATTTTTACTACATAAAAAAAGAATCAAATTAGATAGTTCATTAAAGTGACTAAATACAAGTCCCCCCCCCCAAAAAAAAAAAAAACAGTAAGTGCCCTCTTTCTGCAAGGACAACAAATGAGCAAAGGAAGAAGTAAAAATCCAACTTCAGGAAGTCAATGGGGCCAATCCAACTGAGGAAAGAATAGACCTTTTGACGAAATGGTATTGGGACAACTGGATATCTACATGGAAAAAAAAATTGACTTAGCCAGACCCCTCACTCACACCATACACAAGCATTAATTCAAAATGGATAAGCACCTAGATGTAAGGTCTAAAGCTATAAAATTCTTCAAAGAAATACAAGAAATACAACATCTTTGCGATGTTGAGTTAGGCCAAGAATTCTTAGAGAAAACATCAAAGGCATAAGTGATAAAAGAAAAAATTGACAAGCTGAGTTTAATCAAAACTTAAAACCTTTTCACTTCAAAATATACCATTAATAAAGTAAACAAGGTAAGCCACAGACCAGGACAAACTATTTGCAAATTATATGTCCTAAAAAGGACTTGTATCCAGAGTACATAAAGAACTCCTATAATTCAATGCTAAGAAGGTAAAGAGCTCAAAAATACGCAAAAGAGTCAAACAACCATGCTCCCAAATGCAATGCACAAAATGACCAATGAGCACATGAAAAGATGTTCAGTACTATGAATTACTGAGTAAGCATAACTAAGAACCACGGTAAGATACCATCTCACTCACACCCACTAGGATTGCTGTAATCAGAGTGTTACACAATACTACATTTCGGTAAAGACGTGGAAAATCGGTCCCTACATACGTTGCTGGTGGGAAGGCGAAAATGGCCTACCCGCTCTAGAAAACAGTGTAGTAGTCTCTGAACAAATCAGACATAAATGTAGCTTATGACCCAGTAATTCTATTCCTAGGAAAATGAAAACATATGTTCCCACAAAGACTTTTATACAAATGTTCGTAGAGACATAATTCATAACCCAAAGTGGAAACAATCCAAGTACCTATCAACTGACGAATGGATAAATAAAATCTTGAGTATCGATACAACAAACACTATTTGGCAATAAAAAGAAACGGCGTACTGATAACCTGCCACAACACAGATGAACGTCAAAAGCATTATGCTAAGTGAAAGAACCCAAGCGCAAAGGACCACACGTTGTATGATTGCATTTATATGAAAAGTCTAGAAAGGCAAATCTGTAGAGATCTGACATAAATTAATGGTTGTCTGGGGCTGAGGTGGGAATCGAGGTTAACTGTAGAAGGGCACGAAAAAATGTATTGGGGTGAAGACAAATTCTAAAACCGGATCATGGGGCACAATTTAGTAAGTTTGCACAATTTAGTAAATATAGAAAAATTATTGAATTGTATACTGAGATGAATTTTATGGTATATAAAGATAACTCAGTAGAGCTGTTAAATAAGATAGCAAGGGGACTTCTATTTACAGCCCACCTTTTGGTAATCTCATAATGCTGGGGAGAGAAAAACTGGACTTCGGAACTTCTAAGACAATGAAAACTTAACAAGTTAAGATACTTTAGAGAAGGAAGGTTCAGAGTAAAATACCCAATATCTGTAGGATTTCCCCTCAAGGCATTTGCTGCATCCCTCTTTTTAAATACTAACTTTCAATTTTGAAATAACTTAGATTTGCAGAAAAGTTGCAAAAATGGTGGGAGAGTTCACGTATCCCCTTCCCCAACTTCCCCCAGGTTCCCCCAGCAGCATCCAGTGCCCTCCACCCACTAGACGCCAGCGGCAGTAGTCCCCCAGTGCTGAGAATCGCAATGTCTACTGACATTGCCCAATGTCTCAAGGGCCAAGACGGCCCTTGGTTGAAAGGACTCCTCCAACTTAGCAATTTATATAAGCATTATCCAGCTATCAAAACTGGGACATTAACAGTGGTATAATGTTATTAACTAAAATACAAATCTCATACAAATTTCCCCTAGTGTCCAT
This sequence comes from Leopardus geoffroyi, assembly GCF_018350155.1. Taxonomy (NCBI): domain Eukaryota; kingdom Metazoa; phylum Chordata; class Mammalia; order Carnivora; family Felidae; genus Leopardus; species Leopardus geoffroyi. The sequence continues at coordinate 91,086,262 of NC_059339.1, read as the reverse complement.
TTTCTGTTCCAGGATCCAATCCAAGAATCCACACTGCATGTATGTTGTATCTCCCTCAACAACTCTACTCAGGGATGGTTCTTCACTTTCCTCATCTTTCATGACCTTGATTCATTCGATGAGACCTGCTCAGTTCATTTGTGGAATGTGTCTTGATTTGGCTTATCTGATGTTTGCATAGGATTAGATTGAGGTTATGATTTGGGGCAAGAATACCATAGAAGTGTTCTCTTCAAGGCATCCTACCAGGGGGAATATGTTGCCAAAATCTCTTATTACTTGGGGTGTTAATCTCTTGGTTAAGGCGTTGTACCCTATTTCGCCATTGTATAATCATCATTTCTCCTTTGTCGCTCGTAAATACCTTGGGGAAGAGCCTTCAAGTACATGCATATATTCTGTTTCTCTTACAAGCGTTGCCCATCGAGTTTGGGGGCCATCGGTGGATCTTCCTGCATTAATTATTACTGTGGGCTTTGCCTACGGGTGATTTTGTATCTCCCTCATTTCTTTTACATTTATTAATTTGAATTATTCTGTAGGGAGGATTCGTCACTTCTCTCCCATTTATTCATTTATTCATGTTTTATATCAGCGTAGACTCATGAATATTAATTTTATTCTATGGGTTAAAATCTAATACATTTGTTTTTATTTTGTTGCTCAACTTGTTCTAACTCTAGCCATTGGGGACTTCTTCACATTTGCTTCTGTGCCCTTTTGACAAAACCCTACCATTTTTCCATCAACTCCTTTTTTTTTTTTTCTGCATGCACCAGATATGCCTGGCTCATGTGGTATGTTCCATGCCCCACGTCTGGAACTGACCAGTTTCCCAGAAACCTGCGGTGCCTTTTTTCGGAGATGGTATTCAGAAAGCAAGATCCAGGCTGTGTGTGCTCATTGCTATGAGTTGTAATTTCTCCCCAATGCCCTCAGCAGACAGACCTGGGAAATACGTGTGTGTGTACTGACACATGCACCTGTATTTATAATATAAATATAAATATAAATATAAATATAAATATAAATATCTGTATTTATTTTTACATCTATCTAGCTGGATGTATATTTAAAACCAAAAGTTCATACTGATATCTCCAATTCCAATTCAAAAACTACAGCACATACTTGATTAAGAACATACTATGGAATTGTAATGCATTTGTTGGCGTCTGTGATATTTGCAAGTTTTTATAACTTTGTAATTTTTGTGATTTCCTCTCTCATCCTAAGTGTTGACTTCAGTGCTTAATTAAGCTTTCACAATTCGGTGTTCTTTTTTCTTCAAGTTGGCCTTAAAGTTGTTACTAAACTGAAATATGAAGTTGAGGAATTTTGTCTTATTACATGCATTTTCCAAAAAAAAAAAAAACCCATTTCTGTAAGTAGACATTTTTTTACATTTATTTGTTTATTTTGAGAGAGAGCGCGCACACATGAGCAGGGGAGGAGCAGAGAGAGGAGAGAGAGAATACCAAGCAGGCTCAGTGTAGAGCGGGAAGCGGGGCTTGATCTCAATAACCATGAGATCATGACCTGAACGGAAATCAAGATTCAGATGCTTAACCGACTGAGCCACCCAGGCACCCCTACGGGTAGACATTTTAAAATAGATCCTAAAGTTTGTAGTTCTCTTGCAAACATTCTTGTTCTTTTTTCTGCTTTATTCAGCTGTTTGAATGATAGATTAGGAAAAACTAAAAGTAACTTTGCAGATATAATTTCCCTGTAAGCTACAAAGCATCACTTAAAGATGTCACCATACTTTAAAACATTTTTATAAGATTAAATATTGGTATACAAATAATGCCTAAACACGATTATGATACCGACTAGTACCAAAGCGTATGAAATACTGATTTGTAGATTTTAGAGATTATCCCTGTGATGAAAGACGAGGAAGTGAATGTATCCACTCCATTTTCAATTTGGGAAAAGCTTTCCCAGAGTGACCTAAGTAAAGTAAATGTTACAAGTCTTTTATAACCGAGGAGTGTTTTTTATTCACATGCTTAGTCACCATTGTACTGGTCTGAAATTTTAAGTTCAAATTTTCTTCCTTCAGAATTTTGAAGATATTATCATTGCCCCTTCGTATCTGGTCACACTAGTAAGGTAACCTGATATCAATTCGATTTTTTTCAAGGAACTTGTTCCAAATCATTGTTTTCTTACCCTTTGCCGTGGGGAGCTTTATCAAAGTAAGACAACTTGAACAAATTATTTGCCTTAACAACTGAATGGCATAAACGGGAAAATCCTGGCAAACTGTCTTTCCTGGTTTATTACCAGAAGACCTTCCTGCATTTACTTGTGGGGAGACAGGCTGGAATATTTTGTATCATCTATGACTCGGGCTAGTCAACTACAGCTGAAGTCTTAGATACGGTACTATTAATGTCTAGTAACGGTATTAAATTGATACTATTAACGGTATTAAAAATGTCATCTCACTTAATTTTTTTTATTTTAAGCAAAATGTATTAACCTATATTCACTCACCAATGAGGCCCAAGACATTTTTTTCAAGTTAGATTAATTATCGGGGTTTTTTTTTTTTGTTTTTTTTTTGGTTTTGGTTTTTGGTGTTTGGTTTGTTTTTTGTATAAACCATACCTTGGGTTAAACCTTTGTGTTTGCTTTTATACATTTAAAAAAAATTTTTTTAATGTTCATTTATTTTTGAGAGAGAGAGAGAGAGAGCAAGCAGGGGAGGGGCAGAGACAGGAGACACAGAATCCAAAGCAGCCTCCAGGCTCTGAGCCATCAGCACAGAGCCCAATGCGGGGCTGGAACCCACAAACCGTGAGATCATGACCTGAGCTGAAGTTGGACGCCCAACTGACTGAGCCACCCAGGCACCCCATACATTTCTTGAAAATGGAAAGAGAAGGAGAAAACTTGCAAAGCCATCTCAGTGCAAAATCTTAGACTTTTAACATTAAAAAAAAAAAAAAAAAGTAGCTTTCTTGTCCACACTTCAATCATTGGCAATTTCTTATCAACTTGACTTTACTGAGTCTTTAAAAAAAAATTCAACCTACTTTTCAAAGAAAAGTAACTTTATTTGGTTCACATGATATTTTATTAAATAATCTAATTATAATAAGAGAAAAAAGCCATAAACTGTTTTCAATACACTTGTCCATTCATAACCTCTCCTCCACAAACTTTAACCATCCGACAATGGATTTGGGGAAAGGAAACTTTTTTTTTAATGTTCCAAAATCATTTCTCAGGCTTTGTATAGAGTCGTCAGACATTCAAATCTTGAAGTGTACTAGTTCACAAATAGTTAACAATGGATTGATTTTGTGTTACTTACTGACTCCCAACCAGATATTATACTACTAATGAAAATATCGAACTCTGTGTAATGTATCAGTAATTAACTTGCTACACTTTTTGAACACTGCTCATAAATACATATAATATCAATCTATGATCACTGTTTACAAATTCAAGCTTTCTGAAGGTTTTAAATATGGCGATAGGAACATTAAAGACAGTTACATCTCATAAAATAAGCCTTTATTTTCTGTTCTGTGCATATTCTATTTTGGCTATTCATGATTGATTTTAATAAGAATAGGCTACCAGAGACTCTCCGTAATGCAGTCCTTGTACTTCATATCAGCAGAACATGTTCATTCATTTATTTTATAACTTCATTAATTTGTTAACTCATAACCCACACATGTACCGTATATCTTCTATGTGTGCAGCACTGTTCTTGGGTTATTGCTAAAATAATTCAAACGTCATAGGGCTTCTCGGGTCATCGATCATCCTCTTGGTCTCTATCTCTGCCCTCATGTACCTCGGCATTGTCCTTTTGGGAAGAAGCTTATTTGAGAAAGGCAGCTGGGTTACCTTGGAAACATGTGGAAGAAGGGGCTTGCTAGCTGCTTCTTAGAAAAGTCCAGGGATGGGGCGCCTGGGTGGCTCAGTTGGTTGAGCGTCCGAGTTCGGCTCAGGTCATGATCTCACAGCTTGTGAGTTCGAGCCCCACTTCAGGCTCTGTGCTGACAGCTCGGAGCCTGGAGCCTGCTTCAGATTCTGTGCCTCCCTGTCTCTCTGCCCCAACCCACTTGCATTCTGTCTCTGTCTCTCTCAAAAATAAATAAACATAAAAATATTTTTAAAAAGAAAAGTCCAGGGAGATAGAAGGAAAGGCTGAGGGCTATACAGCTCTGAGCTCAGAACATCCCAGACTAAGAGACAGGAAGTGCAAAGGCCTCAACTTAATGGGCTTGGCAGGTGTCAAATACAGAAATAAGACCCAGGGGACTGGGTACTAGTGAACAAAGACAGACGGGGCAGGAGGGAATGTGAGGAAGGGGCAGTGGGGTCCATGGACTGCTCCCTAGACCAAGACTCCAGGCAGGAAACAGCAAACACACCCAAACACCTACTGTAAGGAAAAACTCACATACTGTACAAGATTTCAACATTAGTACTAAATTGTGGAAGACTTAAAAAAAAACAACTAAGCTAATCTCTCATAATAATACATTTACTGTACACAAAAGCCTGAGTTTTGCTATTTTTATTTTTTAATTTGTTATTTTTTGATGTTTATTTATTTATTGAGAGAGAGAGAGAGAGACAGCGGGTTTAGGGCAGAGGGAGAGGAAGAGAGAGAATCCCAAACGGGCTCCGCGCTCAGCATGGAACCCATCTCGGGGCTCGATCCCACGACCATGAATGCGATCATGACCTGAGCCAGAATCAAGAGTCAGACGCTTAACCGCCTGAGCCACTCAGGCGCCCTTGTTGATTTTTTTTTTCTTTTTTCTTTTTTTCTTTTTTAGATAGTGAAGTTTTCATCAATAAAGAAAAATTCATAGATATTTCTAGAACTCTGTTCCCTCTCCCACCTCATCTCTTTCTCCTTGATGGCATTTGGGAAGATTTGTTATTTTTCATAATATATGGTTTGGGTTTGAAATATTTTTCTTTAATTTCCATATTCCAAAAATTCACAATACTATTTATGTGGTCATATCACTACGAATACGACTCCGTGTCGCATAAATAGTCATGTAACTTTTTATGTTGTCTCCTGCTTATGTAGAGGAGTTTTCAGAAGCCCTATATTATAGCCTTGTTTTAGACCCACTCCCCTTCTGGGGCTGGTACCGTAATATATGGATTGAAGCCTGCTACTCTGATGCCTTTGTCAGCCTGAAACCTTGCCTTCCAGTGTGTATCAAACCACGGGACACAATAAATCAACACATGTGTCTGCACAGCTATATATTCTTTCTGTGGCTTTAAATATTTTTATAATCACGGGTGTGCTATAGGACTCAGGGGACCCTTTAAAGCCAGCATTTGAAACAGCTGAATGGAGATTCAGAAAACCTGTGTGTTATGCAGCTAAATTGCAGAAAAACTTCTCTGAACCTTTGATGTGTGTAGGGGGGTGATTTTCCTGGGAAATACATTTAGTTCTACAATTATCCATTTCTACCATAAGCCCTAACCCTGTGTTCCACTGGGTGACCTTCCTCCTCCCCACATCTCTGAAGTAGGAAGATGTACAATTCACATGAGACCCCAAACCGGCCCATGGCCTCAGGAAGTAGACACAATCACACTTCAGTTAGTTTCGTTGGTTCCCATAGAAGGGATGGGCTCATTCAATTGTCATCATCATTATTATTCTCTAGTTAGAGCAAGTTAACTTGGGGAAAGTGTGGACTGATCTGAAATAGACCACAGGTTCAGTGCTAGTCTCTGGATCTCAGGGTGGCTAACTCTTGCATGAAGACTGCCTCTGAAATTATGGGGGACCCATCAGGAGAGGGAGCTGGTGGAAAAATCTTGGTGGTCGAGAATTCTCAATTTACATATCAGATTTATTGGGGCACCTAGGTGCTCAGTTGGTTAAGTGTCTGACTTCAGCTCAGGTCATGATCTCACGGTTCGTGAGTTCGAGCCCCGCGTCGGGCTCTGTGCTGACAGCTCAGAGCCTGAAGCCTGCTTCGGATTCTGTGTCTCCCTCTCTCTCTGCCCCTCCCCCACTTGCTCTCTCTCTCTCTCTCTCTCTCTCTCTCAAAAATAAACATTAAAAAATTTAAAGATTTGTAATAAGCCATTTGTTATTGAACAATATTGATCCGGGACGCCTGAGACATTTTAAATGCATAGCCTCAGAAATCATCCTCACGGCTCCCATAACTACTCCTGCCACATCTCGCACTTAGACACGGGCCAGTGCGTCTCTGGCCCTGCTTCAGAGACTTAGATGGAGCTCCCCAGGAGTTCCACATGATACATCTAAGAACATGACCTTTCTTATTTCGTACTCTGGGGAAGTCGATGGTTACAATGACTCAGTCTTTCCCTGTGGCAAATCACTCAACTAAAGTGCATACAGTAGGTGAGTAGCAAAGTTGTATCCAACAGATCAAATTGCACTGGTATTTGAACTCAGGATGTATACTGGTAGACCTTTACCATTCACGAAGCTTTTCCTACATGGCTTTCATGAAGATCATTTTTCCATTTTGGGTATAACGTAATCCACTCCCGACACCTTCCCTCTTGGGCTTATTCTTGATCATTTTTTTTTTCCATAGGGTGCAGCTCGTCCGCACAGGGGCCACCGTGGCCGTGAAGAGCTGGTTACCAAATTGCTAAAGCAGATAACTCACCGCAAGACCTATGGAGACACTCCATACAACTGTTGGGTGTTTTATAACACCGGATCCTTAATTAAGGAGGCTTCCACAACTTAGCAGAGCCTTTGCACCAATGTGTGTGTTAGCCACAATGCCCCTTGTGTTCTGAATGTTTCCGGAGGTCCACGCGAGGTTGTGTGGGTATAACATGCTTCACAGTCGCCTTGCCAGATGTGCTGGGCACCAGCACAGTCCCGGGTTGGGCTGCGGGGAGCAAGGCACGCCCCATTAGCTCCCAGTGGAGGGGAGAGAACTTCCTTTCCTTTTCATCTCCATCAGCGTAACCGGGAGGCCTCCCCTCCTTATCCTATCCTTTCTAGACTTAGCCCTGGAGGCCAGATAGATGCAAAATTTTAACTAGCTCACCCGTCACCACAGTGTTGTGATTGCAGTTGACTTTGGTCATCAGCTACCACAAGCCCAAAAGCCTCCTTCCCTGGCCAGCACTCTGGGATGAAGGTCTCCAGGGACTGACGGAGAAGGTGAGCCACCCAAGTATTTTGCAGCTCTGTATGTATATATATTGTTTTCTTTGCTTTGCTTTTCTATCAGTGATTAAAGTCACGAATTTAGTTAATGTACAGAGCAGGCTTTTTGAATAAATCCAGTGCCCCTCCCCGCCCCACACCCCATAATTACTTTTAAATGCTGGAACCATCCTCAGACACTGTCATCTGTTTCTCAGACACGGGACTTCTTCCCCTCCCCACGTGCACCGAGTCCCCCACCAACCTTTGGTCCTGGTGGCAAATTGAAACCCCCAGAGCTTTTCCCACCAGACCCGGCATAACGTAGGCCAACTTTCGGTGTGGCCAGCCTCTCCAGTTGCAATTTTTGCCGATTAAAAACAAAAGACATGACCAGTAATGCTCATAAAATACTGTGCTTACTGGATATTCTCCCTCAAGTTCACAGCACAGACACAACTGCCCAGCCATATATCACTCAGAAATGTTTTACCGATCTTCTGGAAATATGTCATCATTTAGGAGTATTCTATATCTTTCGAAAATCACTTGCGATTTATGGCGGTGACTTGAATTTCCTTAGAACTACCTGCTCCACACTTTGGAATACCAAAGAAAGAGGAAAGATTGCTCTGTTAAGGTAGCAATGGTTATGAAGAGGCCAGAAACCTGAAAATGTCCTGAGATCAGACATGAAGCAAATGAGGAAGCAGGTCACTGGAATGGCGAGGAGCCTCTGGGATTCAGAGGGACCCATCTCCTCTCTGATCAAATCGGCCCCACGTGTGTCGTGAGCCGTGCAAGGTCCATCCTTACCTAATCAGGTCTATCGCTCGTTGGCTGTTCCTACCTTGAGATTCCTGAAGGTTTGGGGGAATGGTGACTCCAAACTAAATCTCTTGCCAAGGCTGCTTTTTGAATTACCTAAAAAGCCACAGACATGTGGAAGGATTTGCCTCTTGGATGGATTGAATCCTGAGGATAAAGGGAAGGGATGGGTAGGAAGGTTTGACCACCAGACAAATCAGCAATAACCTATGGGACAGAGTGAGTAACCTCCTTAAAAAAGGCCCTGGTGTCAGGCCTCCGTCAAAGGTAATGGTGTCCCCACCTCTTCAGCACCCCTCCCCCGCAGAGTGATTTCCAAGGAATTCTGGTAGAACTTTCCACAGAATCAATGGGCAGCTTTCCATGCAGGAATGCCGCTTGCCCTCAGCGTCCCAGGTAAGGCATTTTCCTCTGATACGGAGAGGGATAAAGGAGTACTGTTGCCATTTCTGTCCCCTCACTCCTGTGACCAGTGACCCACAAGTTTTAAGAAGCTCACATAGGGTGAAGATGTTGCCTGTACAGCAGACCAAAGCTAACTGGCCTTGGATTTGAATGGAAAAAATTAGCCTCATCACCAAAAACCAACGAAGCCAACCTGTGCGTAAATTGATCAAGGTCATCATCGGAGGGGAGGTTCCCAAAAAGCAAAACCCCACGCATCATCAGCAGAGAACAGAACTGACAAAAGGGCTTTCCCTCTGGGTTGGGTGGCTGGGTTCTCATTTGCGCCCAGCCTTACGACGGAGGAAAACGAATAAAATGCAGTGCCTCTTGAGAGCCAGTGGATGCCCATATAAGGTCAATTTTCTTGTGGAGAAAGCCCCAGGGGATCATACATTACCCCCCAGGATAACCACTTCTCCTTTTTAGCATGTGAGCGAGGCTGCTCCAAGGGATAATGGGACACTTGGGGACGCAACGCCATCAATAAGCCGACAGTGCTCAACCCTGAATTTCATCTCCCACTCCTTGCCTGCTTACGTATTTTACCCAGTTCCCTGATGAGATAAATACTAGCCTAGTTCAATGGGGACAGAATGAAGGTGACGCTGAAGGTGAAGTTAATGTTTAGTGCATTTTTCCTAATAACTCAGCACAAAAACCTGCTTAAATGGAAAAATATGTTTAGTGTCTGGGCCTCTAGAGTGTTAGGGAGCATTTTTTAACTTGATTTGCTCAATACCTCTTATTGCATCTTGTATCTGTGTATATTTGCTTCATTTTGAAGGGCGAGGGAGACAGGTGAACATCTGCGGGTAGATATTCACATGGCAGAATGGTGAACCAGCATCCAGCTTCCCAAGAAGAAGTGTGGAAAAACTGGCAAAGTCTACAGGTATCCTCATGGTTGGGGAGTCCTCAAGGGGATCCTGTACTGGTCAGCTCCGACGACTGAAGTGATGGCCTCCAGCAACTAGTGTTTGCCTCTGTGACCCCCAGAGGGGCCCTCGTCGGGAACTGTAGACAATTAGGGGATCTCCTATTGACAATGCAAATGTCATCTCCTGCCTCTGATGGCTCCACCTGTCCAAGAGAGACCTTTATTTAGAAATGCAACAGTGGATACATGGAGATTAGCTTATCACTGTCGACTCCAAGGTTTGTAGAGGGGATCCTTGTAGTAGGAGAGATCTTGCAAACTCTTTCTGGGTGCCTTCGGTCAGGATGGAGCCAGTCTCAGTAAAAGGCAGTGAGTCAAGTCTCCTGCCTCGTCCCCAAATTGTCCCCTGACTAGCATCATGAACGCTGCGGCTGAGTGGGAATCATGACCTCGGTTGGTCTGCCTGGGGCTGTCTTTGACTGTCTCCTTTCCACTTAGACTCAGAATCTTGGCATCTCCTACAGTCTGTTTCCTGCTTTTAAAGAACAACCACATGCCAAAGATGCCCCAATTCGTACTTTCAGCCTAAACACCTGCCCTGAACTCCAGACTTAAAACTCTCTCACCTTGACATCTCTACTTGCATGTTGAATAGCTGTCTCAAACTTAACATATCCCATACTGAGTTTCTCATATCCTCTCTTACCTCTTCCCTATCACCATTAATGGCAACTCTATCCATCTGCTTACTCAGATCAAACACCTTGTCACCACCCTGGGGGCCTCCTTCACTTCCAATCCACATGGGGTAAATCAGCAAATCTTGTTTGGTCTTCCTTCCAAATATGCCCAGAAACTAGCCACTTCTTGCCACTTCCTTTGTTCCCACCCTGCTCCAAGCCACCAATATCTTGGCCTGGGTCATTGCAGTCACTTCCTACAGTATACATTTCTTGTTTTCTTTTGACAGTTTCCAGAGTGAACTGATTTTAGACATCCATGAGATCCTGTCATTCCTCAGCTTAGAAAGCTCCAGTGGCTTTCCATTTCATCCAAAGTAAAAACCAAATGTCTCTGTGACCCTTAAGGGCTACATGAGCTCACCTCTCTGCTTTCACCTCCTGCATATTTTTTCTGAACCATTTGGGAATAATTTGGCAACACTGGCACACTTCCCCCGTAAATGCTTGAACGTGTATTCACTAAGAACAAAGACTTTCTCTTACATGACTAGAGCACAATTATCATGTTCACAGAATTTAACTTGAAACACTTCTATTATCTAAGCCACAGTCTATATTTGAATTGTATCAATCACCCTAATGTTCTTTAAATATCCCACCCCTGTTCCAGAAACCAGTCCAGGATCTCATAATGCATTTTGTTTTTATGTCTAGTCAGGTTCTTTTCATCAGGAGCTGTTGCTGGGCCTTTGTCCTTCTTTATCTTAATGTTTAGAAGAGTATAGGCCACTTACTTCATAGATGTCCCTGAATTTGGGTTTGTGGGCGTTTCCTTGTAATTGGATTCAGGTTACGCCCTTTTGGCAGAAATTCCACAGAAAGGCTGTGTTCTCATCACATTATATGGTACTTCTCTGTTCCAATATTAGTGATACTGTATAAAACAGAATTCACTAGGTTTCTGAATGTGAAGTTACTATTTCTCCATTTGTAATTAATAAGTAATTACTGGGGATATTTTCAGACTATATAAACACTTGTTCCTCATCTAACTTTCACCCACTGGTTGTAACATCTACAGTTGATTTCTAATTTCATCACTGTTTTATCCACTCAGCAATTTTTTTTTTTTTTAATTTCAGGAATTACATGTTTCACCCTAGAATTTACATTTCTTTTTACTGCTTTTATTTCCCTGCTGAGTTCCTGATCTGTTCACTTATTAAAATCATATTTTCCTTTACATCCTTAAACATATTTACAGATGTTGTTTTCAGGTCCTGGGTTGCTAAATCCATCCAGATATTATTGGTATTAATGTCTATTGACCCTGAGCCAAATTTTATGGTTTCTGTGCGTGTCTAGTGATTTTTTTTATTACGCCAGACATTGTAGATGCCCCATCTAGAGACTTGGGATTATGTTGCATTCCTCAAAAGTACACTGATTTTTTTGTTCTAGTGGTCAATGAACTTGACTGAACTCACACTCCAAACTCTGTCTTCCTCAACGTGGGCTGCAGTGGACGCTCTTCAGTCCTTCCCGTCTTGTAGCTATTGCTTTTTCATGGAAATCCTCTGGTCCCCCCCGTGCATATTCAGTTCATTAGTCAATCAGGACTAAAGAGTTTATACACAGAGTTGGGGCCTACCTCTTCTGTGGTTTCCTGATTTCTAGAATTCTCCCTTCACTTTCAAGCAACTATGAGACCCAAACTATGCCTGATGATTTCTTAAGCCATTGGGGTCTGAATCTCTCCTTGAGTTCTATCCATGTTTCCCTGTGCAGATTTGGGACTACCCTCACTCAGTATCTCCTCCAGTTTCCGCCTGCTTTTTATTGTTTTTTTTTTTTTTTTTTTTTTTTTTAGTGTCTTGAAAGAGTTTTTATTTTGTTACCTGTGGAAGAGATATTCCAGTGTAAGCTATACCTTCACAGTAAGAAATAGAATTTCGCAAGGCACCTGAGTGGTTCGGTCAGTGGAGTGTCCCACTCTTGATTTCTGCTCAGGTCACGATCCCAGGGTCATGAGATCAAGTCCCATATCAGGCTCCACACTGAGCGTGGAGCCTGCTCAAGATTCTGCCCCTCTCCCTTGCTCATGCTCCCTCTCTTTCTCTAAAAAAATAAAGAGAAAATAAAGAAATCAAATTTATCTAATAATCATTTTGTTTATTTCCTTAAAAGTTTAATTTTTTTGAGAGAGAGAGTGGGGAGACAAAGCATGAGCCAGGGAGGAGCAGAGAAAGAGGGAGAGAGAGAATCCCAAGCAGGCTCCATGCTGACAGCACAGAGCCCAGCATGGGGCTCAATCTCACAAACTGTGAGAAATCAAGAGTCAGGTGCTTAACCAACAGAGCCATCCAGGCACACCTCATCATTTTAAATTCTAGAAACTCTCATGGTCTCTTAGAGCTTTAGGCTTCCTGTCGGTTCTTTTCAGGACACTGTACACTTTCCATCTACATTTATTTTTCTTTCTATGATATAGAACCCAGGCTTTACTCTTCTACTTATTGTTACAACTTACATGAGTGGAGCACCTGGGCATAAATTCTTGAAGAGTGTTTCTGTTGGTTCGGGTTGAAGTTACCCTCTTTAGCAAATGAGAAATCTAATAGGTATGCAAATCACATAATTGGAGCTATGCGAACTTGGGCGGTGGAGAAAATGAACATCTCAGAAGGAAATCTCTCTCCTTTCATCATAGAACACATGCATATTCATGTATATGTATGGATAATTTAGGAAACCAGAGTTCAGATAGCTGCACTGTTATATGCCTAAGGAGACTTAAAGTCTGCGCCATAACTTTAAATATACCCAAGATACTTTTCCAAGTGTCTCCACTCTATTCTGCCAAAGCCACACAAATTAAAAAAATAAATAAATAACAGTCCAAGTACACACTGTCCTATTTAACTCTCTCCTCAAAGTGCCGTTCACTTCCTCAAACCTTCCTTGAGACAAACAAGCACGCGTATTCAAAGCACACCCTGCCTGTGTGTGCTCAGTGTTCCCGTTTCTGTCAGGAGTGGCCTGCATCCTGGGTCTGTTTCCTTCCCTGTCACATTTAGTTCCTGGTGCTGAGAGAACGTGGTCTCCTACCCAAAGTCAGCTCCACGCCTACTCGTCTTCAACTAGTGCGTGAATAATTCACTGAGTTCTGGTGGGAAGGGAGTAGACTGGTTAGCAGAGAAATCTCGAGTACTTCCCAAATCTGAAGAGAAGGTACAGGAAAACCTCTGGGTTGAGCACAGACCAGAAGGAACTGGGAAGTCATTGCTGGAAAGAAATTAGACATGCTTCTCCCCGCAAACTGAAGTTCCATGAACACTCGGTTGCCACCCTACAATTTATTGTCATCCCTACTTGTAACTCTAACCTAACAATGTGTCATCCTTACTTTTCATGTTATTTATTTACAAGTGCATTTTCAGTATCAACCCCTTCATTCATTAATCCTAATGTGGCCTTTTCCAATGTCTACTTACCATTTTAAATACTTACTATAATTTACAGGGCTTTCTTGAACACATCCAAGGTATATTATATGGGGCTAGCTTAATGGAAAGTCTTGTATACCAAAGCAGGAAAAAAACACATTTAATTTATGATGGCTTTGAATTTTGATCATAATTTACTCATGGAGACCTATTCATACAAAGCAATACCATACAATTTTTCAGAAGCAATCAAAAAGTAAAACAATAAATGCTGATCTTTTTAGGTTTTTTTTTTTCTGAAAGCTCAAACATATTCCATTCTGAAATTACACAAATTGTATTTAATATTGAATACTTAAGGTTTTTATAATTGCTCTTGAACTAATTCTGTTAGCTTACATATTAGAAGCATTTAAGCCACTACAAATTCTCAAGTTTCTGACTTTCCCTTTTCTCCTTCAAGAAAGTGCTGAAGTTTTACCCAGGTCAAGTTTGAAAATGCCACAAGAAATGGACATGGGATTTTTTTTCATGGTTCAAAACATTAGACCCAAAGAAGAAATGTATTTTGCAGGCCTTTCATGTGACCCCCTATTTCTAATCCATACACTGGAGTCTCACCTGAATGAGGAGAAAACTCTTACAAGGATTTTCATGGAACAATGGATGCGTAAAATGTCCCTTTAGGGAGCCAAGGAGACCCTAGAAAGACTCCTGTTCTTTCTCCCAAAAGAAATGAACAAACCATTTTCCAGGGCTCACCATAGTGAAGGACGTTCTTACAGTAAGCGAAAGACACATCATGAAGAAAAGGTCCTTGATGCAATGGCATTGGAGTTGAAAAGAAAATGAAGCATCTAAGAACACCAATAGCTTCAGGGCACATAAACACCGTGGCAAATGTCTCCAGGAGGCAGCTCAGCGGCGGGTTCAGGAAGCCCAGAGGAAGAGTCTCTACGGAGATCAAGAAAGGCTCTCGGAGGAGGTTGTGTTTGAGCTGGGATTCGGGTAGAAGAGTTGATTGTTCCAGGCAGAATTACTCATAAGCAAAGAGTACCATAGGAGAAACACTAAAAGGACAGTCCCCCACCGCCCCTGCAGGACCAGAGGGAGGTTACGTGAAGGTGAGTGAAGTTTGACATGGCTGCAAAATAGATTTGGACCAGATATATAAGGAATGGCCCTTAATTTAAAATATTTAGGCTTATCCTGGTAACCAATGAACAGCCAGTCCCTGAAGGTGTGAGGGCTGTCTGAGCATAAGCGCAACATGATTTAGAAACAGCTAGCAGGTGATGTTGAGAAATCGCTGGTTTGATGGAGAGCCTGTGGAGTAACCATTGTAATCATGGATCTCCAGGCAGTATTGAGGGTCTCTGGTGGGGCAGAGCAGTGGGATTAGAGGTGCGGGTAAGAAAAGATGTAGAGAGTGTTGTGAAATTAGAACAGGGGGAGTGCAGGGGTGCAATGACCAGCTGACCAGAAGGCTGGAGGTGCCATTAATAGAAACAAGGAAGCCACGCAAATGGCATGTCTAGAGCAGCAGGGCTTGGGGGGCCAGTGGCTTTGTGGCTCACCAGGAGGAGCTTTGCCTGTGGTCTACAGGGAAATGAGCGCGTGTCAGATGGGAATGAATGAACATACAGAAGGAAGTAGGCAGTGACGGACAGCTCCAGGAACCATCTAGGTTGGGGTGTCCAGGAATAAGAGAAGGAAATGCAAAGCCAAAATAACCAAAGTGAGGCCCCATAAACACGGTCATGGTCTAGAAGGAGGCTCCAAGCAAAAGAATTTTGGAGTGCGGGACTCTGATGTGGGTGAAACTCTGGAAGACCACACGGCTACTGAAAGGAGCCCGGGGTCCGGTCCTCCCCAGCAGTCAACACACGTGTGTGTGTGTGTGTGTGTGTGTGTGTGTAGGACCCACACCAGAGCTCGGGGGCCTACAGCTATAATGGGACACATAAACTCAGAAAACAAAGCCTGGCAAGAAGTCCGGAGAAAAACCAGATGACCAAAGTGGAGTGAGAGTCTAGAAAGCTAAACCGGGAGCAGGGAGTCAGGAGGAAACCCAGTTGAAAAGAGTCTGAAAGCCAGCGAGTGACACAGAGAGAACGCCCACACCGCAGGCTCTATGCAGCGAAGTGGGATCAGCTCCGCTGTGCCCTCATCCCCCTGCCTTCCTGAGCTCCACCCTTAAAGGACCATCTCTGGCTTCTGACACTCAGCCCCTTAGAGTTTGGAAGAATCTCCATCAACCAACGGTCTACCTCTCCAGGGACCATGCCGTCGTCCTTCAGAAGCATCAAATCGGTGGTCCGCACTTCTCTGCAGTGCCTGCGACACGGCTGCCCATCGCCGGGAGGACGCACCCCCCAGCAAGCGCCCTCACGACGCCAAAGCTGGCATCACCCTGTTGGGCCTGAAGAGTCCCTTCCCTACGACAGATCAGAGAGAAACTTTTCTTTCACACGTGTCTGCTTTATTTTTAAGGGGTGAAAAATGAGAAGAGGAAGCCGAAAGCAAAAACCTTTGCAGTATCACAAATCCCTAAATATGGCAACAGGAGTCTCCAGCCAAGCGGGTTAACAGAAAAACCTGGACTGTGTTCAAAACAACGATTCCTCTCCATAGAGAAAACCCAGGGAGAAAAGAGGGGTTAACCTAACGGAGGCTCTAATGAAAGGCCCCTGATTATTAATCCTCCGCTGCTACTCGGCTCATAAATTGTGGGAACTTTCATTCTCGTGCCTCATAATAGACGTGGGAGGAGCCCAACTGACATAGGAAGACTGCAGCACGACATAATAAAAATCACCAAGTGGCATTTTTAAACACCTACATATGGTTATGGTGCTACCCTAAGCACAACCAATGCAGGGGGAGTGATCGTTCCAATGCTTGCTTCACTGTGTAACTCATCCAGCCCTGTCTGGCTGCAGACGCCTCAGTGAAAAGCCCAGAACTCTAGGAGCGCAAGGGCCACAGACACCCAAACGTGCAACTCCAGGAGGGAGGAGAGAGGGGAACGGATGTGCGGAAGCTGGAAAACACGGAAGACCGTTCTCGGAGTGGATCTCACATGGCCTTGCCTCGGCGGCCCACATTACATCAGCACATTCTTCTGGCTGGAGGGAGGGCAGGCCTGGCTTAACACACCACAGGGTTTAAGTTTCCGAAAAAGAATTTTCAGAAGATGTGCGGGACACCGTCAGGCAAATGTTTCAGTACAATCTCTAGTTGTTTGAAATGGACTACCTAAGATCTGCTGAGCCGTGTCGCCTTTGCTTCGGTCTGGCCCTCCAGTCGATCCCCAAACCTGCCTGGAATTGAGGCCCAGCTTTCCACTGTTGATGCACAGAGAACCGTGCTCGAGGATGTGTCACGAGACACCCAGCTTTTCCCGATGAACGGTGCTTCCTCTGAATGCAAGTTCGCATCTGGTCATCTCGCTTGGACCTCCCGGTAATCTTGCCCAATTTGTAGGGATGAAAACTCGGGCCTGGAGAGGTTAGGTGAGCTGCCCAAGGTCATGAGGCAACTGGTGGTGAGCCAGGACTTAATTAACACCACCTTCACTCTGTCTTTGGATCATCACACATTCTTTCCTGGGACGGCAAAGGTACGTGGAGGTAGAAAAGCCATACCAGCACTCAGACGCGTCTTGGCATGAACTCCAAGCTTTTTGGAAAACCGGAAAATTGTATCTTTTTTTTTTTCTTTTGCTCTTGTTCATGACTTTTAACTTCCTGTTGCTTTATACACACACACACACACACACACACACACACAAGGAATTACCGTGTTTTTCTACCAGTGAGCTGATTTGCATATGATCTTCAGCAAATCTTGATTTAGGCTTTTCTTCCCCTAAGCCTCCTTGACAGAGAGCAAATTCATCCTGTCTCAGCCCTGACCCCAGTGGTCACAGAGGGGGCCACGTGCTTCACAGAATTGGATCTAGTCCCTCCTACCAACATGACCACCACCATTTTTGAGCAGGTGAAGGTTTGAGGACCTATCAGAAATTAGGGT
Source organism: Leopardus geoffroyi (assembly GCF_018350155.1). Lineage (NCBI taxonomy): Eukaryota > Metazoa > Chordata > Mammalia > Carnivora > Felidae > Leopardus > Leopardus geoffroyi. Next base: position 91,068,787 of record NC_059339.1, on the reverse strand, counting down.
TAATTTTTAGCTCGTTTTTCCTGTACTCTAAATCACGGTTGAGAATTCTAGATGTTATCCCGCACGCGTGTGCTCCTATCAGCTGCCAGGACTTAGGACCTACCAGCACCCTTTCTCTTTCTTAGGACGCCACCCACCACCAGCCCTTGCCCTGTGTCCGTGGCATCGATGAGACCCTGCCTACTGTGGTTCACTCTTCTCTCTGGGGAATGAGACTCGTCCTCCAGTTCGATGCAGGAACTCGCTGAGGGCAAGACCACACTGCTCCCTTCTGTGCCTTAGCACACGCCTGAGCTATTGAGCTATTGATTTGTATTTAATACATGTGTTCGCTGTTTGTTTGATAACAATTCTTTTATTAGGCACCTGCCGTGTGTTTTGCACAGTAAGCACTATTCTGGGCAATTTTGTTCAGCACCCAACACTGTTCCATGTCCATCATAAGCTTCTACAGGTCAGGACTGAGAACAAACCTATCTTTGGCAGGCACCTTCAAGAAATATATAAATATATATATTTACTATGGAGGTGATGTTGCCGGCATCTGGTGTATGCATTAAGTGCCATTTTCCATGAAATTCACGTGAAAATTTACATGGGGTTTCACAAGAGCTACAAGAGGCCACGGTGTGGCTAATGGCTACTGTTACCTCCCTGAACCGTAGGCTTTCTCCTAAGATGGGTCTCAAGCAACCTCGCTCGTTCAGCCTTGCGTCTCACAGCTCCATGGTGTTCTTTTTCCAGCAGAGCCTCTCTTACCTTAACGAACTCTATGAATAACCCAGGAAGCCCGGATTTGAAATTCAGTGAACAAAATGTGGGACTCCTGTGGAGCGTTTCCTTAGGCTAAAGAGAACTTACTCAAAAAATCTGACGGGGAAAGAGGTTTATGCGTTGCCTAGGACCAAAGGAGAATTCCAGACTATTTGCTTTCATTGAAGTATATGTGGTCGTATTTGTTTTTATTCACGAAGAAGTTCACAGAAGCATCTGGCCATCAGACCCAAAGCTTGCGTTATGGAGACAAGGTTACACATTCTCATGTGGCATCATTGGGTCGGAGAACAACTCCATAAACCTCAGAGTTCTATGTGTCTGGAAAGTGCTATAGTCTGAACATTTGCGTTCCCCTAGAATTCCAATGTTAACTCCTAACGGTAGATGCGAAGATATCAGGAGATGAGACCTTTAGGAGACCAGTAGATCACAAGGGATCCCCTCGTGAACGGGATTCCTGGCTCCAAGAGATCCCTCACCTTTTCTACTTTGTGCGGACGTCATGAGAAGTCAAAGTCACTCTTCTGGAAGAAGGCTGTGACCAGAACCCGACCACGCTGGCATCCTGATCTCAGACTTACAGTCTCCTGGACCGTGAGAAATTACACTCGTGTTGTTCATAAACCACACAGGCTGGACTGTTTTGTTACCGCAACCCACACGGACTAAGGCAGGAAGATTCCGTCTGCCCTCGTAAAGTGATACCCGGATCCTCCAAGGCTGGCAACAAAGAGAAAAACCTCACAGGGACAGGATGCCAGATGCCATGACCCCAACTCTTGTATCCTCAGAGTGAGATCAGGGAGAATTCTCATTGCTCACTGCTGTGGCCACCACGCAGACTGGAACGTGCACACAGACCCCCACCCCCAAGAGAGCAGCTGAGAGCAGCTGGGACATTTGAACACGACTCTGCAGGAGGGGCCGGGTACCCAAGAGGAAACACACACAAAGGAAGTGCCCCTGTGGGTGAACGGGTCACCACATTTAGTGTATGGACCTTGGTGCTGGCTCACGACAGACATATCTGCCTGTCTAGCCCTAAACCTACAGACCCTTCCTTGGCCCCTGCCTCCGAGCTCCCCTCCCACACATCCGACTCCGCGAAGCCCAGTGGAGATGCCATCCAGGGGTGGCTCTTCTGTCCACATACTCAACCTGCTGGGAGAAACTCAAGCTGCACTCCGGGAAGAGAGTGCCTTCTTCTTCACTACAGGCAAGAGTAAAAGTCGCAACCGATGTCTATAGTTATTGATCCACGTTCATCGATGGGCAGCCCATTCCCACTAGGGACTCCATCATATGGGCATTCTGTTGGCAAAGACGATGAGGGTGACCAACAGTTCCTGGCAGGGAAGCTTACGACCGGTGTTAAATCAATGAGTTTGAAGTCCTGAGACAAAATTTCTGCAACACACCCCCTCAATCCCTTCAACCGCAAAATAAACACATTCCCGCACCGTGTTCCTGCAGCACAAGGGCTCCGTGCAGAGTTTCCAACCAGGGAAAGATCTGAAGGCCGCAGGCAACCTTATCCCCTTCCTCTGTCTTGCTCTCCGTTGCTTTTCCTTCTCACATTGTAAAGGTAAGGTCCCTGAAGTGCTCCAGTCCTCATTAAGGTGTAGCTAGCTGGTCCTCGTACAAGGTCTAGAAGGTTTGTGCGTTTCACAGGTAATTGTTGAAAGGGGACTGGGGTCCCTGTAACACCCCACATTTTATCAGCCAGCATCTAAGTAAGTGGAAGCCTAGGTAAACGGGCGGGATGTGAATACCCCTTGTCCGACGCTAACCGGGTTAGTGTCCAGGCTCCCTCAAAAGCGGGAAGGGCCCGTGACGGGGGAAGTGCCAGCGGCTGTCCCACATCCCATACTGGGTGATGCACCTGCTCTGCCAGGTGCTACAGGAGGCGTGAGGCTCCTGAGTTGAAGGAGGCAGCGCCTCTCACTCATCCCCTCCCTCCCATCCTCCTCATTTCTTCCATTGTTTTTCAAGTCCAAGGTTAACCCGGGAATGAAGAGACTCTTCTATATCAGGAACCTATTGAGTTAACTGAACGATCAGACCCGGGCAAAGTTTCAAAGGCAAGGGAGTTCGTCTTCTGGGCCATTCTTCTGTTTTCATCAGCTGCTTCCTACCCATGTGCTAAGCATTTTCATGTAGCCTCATCTGTCTTTTCGTAAGAAAGCCAGTTGATAAACTAATTCACACTCAGGTGGGCTGTTAAACCACAAAATGCTGGCAAGTGAAACAGCACTTAATAATAAATCACACGACGGTGAGCTCAGCAGCCAGTGGGAAGATGTTTGGGGTATGTATAATCCCCATTATTCCATGGATCATACAGCATAGACATTGGAAATTGCTGTGCCTCCAAAGCCAGTCCTGGGCATGAAACTAAAACAACTTCTTTCCTATAACATTCCAGGCAGTAGAACAGGAGCTTTTTTTCCTTTTGATCAATGCTCGCTGGTTCAAGGACCATGTTTCTGCTCAGAACTTCACACTTAACCTCTTGTGAAATACTATGCGTCTGGGAGGTTTAGTATCTTGTGTTTGCAGGTAGTAATTGGGGGCACACTGAGTCCCAATATCTCTGCAAGCACTTCGTTAAGACTCAGTGACATATGTCTCAACAATAATGAAATCACCAATCCCATCTTCTTTAAAAGATTTTTTTTTTAATTTTGTAATGTTTATTTATTTTTGAGTGAGAGAGAGAGAGAGAGAATGAGAGACAGAGTGAGAGTGGGGAAGGGACAGAGAGAGAGAGACACAGAATCCGAAGCAGGTTCCAGGCTCTAAGCTGTCAGCACAGAGCCCGAGGCGGGGCTCGAACTCACAAACCTTGAGATCATGACCTAAGCCAAAGTCAGACGCTTACCCGACTAAACCACCCAGGCGCCCCCCACCCCCGCCATCCCATCTTCTTATAACTAGAGTGAAGACGTTAGCAGTGTTAAGAAATCCCATCTTTTCCCCTTTTGCCTCAGTACTTGGCTGTCTCAAGGCTGGAGGCCTATTAGCCTCAGGTGGATCATTAAAGACAGAAGTCAACCCAGGTAAGTCCATCTGTGAAACTGGATGGCTGATACATACTGTGCAGCCGCCCCTATAATCAGTCGAGCTTTGGTCCTAAGAACGGGTGCCCTCTGCTTATGAGAAGCAGCACCGTGAATTACTTAGTGGTGCCTGACCCTCCTTTCCCGTGTGGATGGACACGGAGGGGTGGGGGTTCTCTGAAACGATTGATACAGTGGCTTTGTCTAGTTAATAGCAGGTAATAGCGAGTCCTCTTTTCCATAGCTCGGTGCCCCTAATAACATCAAAGAAGTAATGTCCCTCCCTGTGCACATAATCTGCTACCGGAGAGAACCATCAGCCACAGGAAGACTAAAACCCCATGTGAACTATTTTCTCATTCGTCAGTTCCTCTCAAGAAAATCATTTTCTTTCATTTCCCCACGTCTTGAAAATGTATTTCAAATTCTTTAGCCGGAGAAGAGTTGGGGAAAGTTGCTTTGGAGGCCACATATTTAACTGGCTGTTTGTTTCTCCTTCTGCTGAATGAAACCTCGTTCCTGGACTCCTATCACTCCCACGGCCCTCTCCCCGACTAGATTGACTTCCATGGACAGAATGTTTTGCTTGCGGTCTTTTGCCAATTATCAGTCAATATGCTTTCTTAGGAGACCGTGAAATTCAGCATCAGCCGCACAAGACTTCTTATAAGTGAGTAGTAACTTCCGCTAAACTAATGACCATATGGTATGATCTGGGAGAGTTCCCTCGGCACAGTGTCAAATATAGTTTTGAAAACTAAAAAAATTCAGTCGATGATGTGGATACTAAAATCATGTTGGAGCCGTAAAGCCGGCCTGATCACAGTTCTCTTTGATAACTCACTTAGGCTTTGACTGAGCCTGAGAAACCATCCAGCACAGCACCCTCAACTTAATAAGGAGCTCTGTTTCATAGAATTTTCTGTGAACCTGCCTTTCATTTACACTGATACTCAAAACCCTGCATGTTAGGGTCTCAGAGTTATTTTAGATGCATTACCTTTTCCTCAGCTAATTGTATGACTCAGTAAAAACTGACCTTATTCTTACTTTTCTTCCTGAAGCATGACCTTAAATATATCAACTCATTATTTATTTTAACAAAGAGTCGCTTGTACTATGAAGCTTTAAAGCCAGACGTTGTAAACAGTACCTGCAATTATCTCCTTTTTCAAGGTTTGAAAACGAACACCATATTTGTGTGTCTTTCCCTTCTTGGTTCTTTTCTGCAAGACTGTTACTGCTGGGGACTCACAGGAGAACACGAGGGGTGTTTGGAGAACCGGAAAGGATAAACGTAGCAGGCGCACACCTTTTAGAAGAGGGTAGAGGATAATCTCAGCAATTTCAAAAAATGATTCTAGAACATTCATCAAGCAATCAATTTGCAGCTGCCTAGTAGAGTAGGGATACTGAGCTATCGAATTATTTTGTACAAAGGAAATTGGGCCGGAAGAAGTTAAGATCCTTCCCTGACGGAGCGTCGGGCCACACAGATAAGTGGCGTGGACACAGAGGCTGCAGTGAGTGGCTTCCTTCCACCCGAGTTCTCCGGGAGACGGCCAGCGTGGCCTCGACGAGGGCCTACAGAGCTCTAATTGCCTCTCAGAGCCAGTGACATGGGGCCTTCTAAAAGGTAAACCATTTCATAATGAGTCCCTCCTGGTCCTTTAGTAAATAAGTCTCGTGGGAAGAAGGCCAAGAAACCTCAGCCCTTCTCTGAGTTTATTTCTAGAGTGATTACTGTCGTGCTTAATTAAGGTCTCTGTGTATCAGATAGGTGCACAGTCAGTTAGCTGGAAATGTTCTCAGAGGCTTAGAGGCAAACTTGGGGGAGGGAGGGGCGATACGAATTTTACTTTTTCTTCCATAGATAAAAATTCTTCCCTCCTCCCACTGCAGGCGTGTTGTCTTTTGCAATGCACCCAGCCTCGCTCAAAAAAATAAACATAAACATAAAAAAACCCACAACGACACTCAATCACGTGGGCAGCCACGTGTCAGCTCCCAGCAGCAAGGACAGAGCAAAGCCCTTCCAGAGTTCCACTCTAGAGCTGTTCATAGTCCGGGCGTCAAAACTGAAACAAACAAACAAATGAAAAAATAAAAGTCTTATTACCAACACCCTAGAAATAAGATTTCAACTCCATTGGAAATTGAATTTCTTCCATATTCAATCAATATTTAATAAAGAGAGAAAAGGATCTCATTACCAAGACCGTCTTGTTTCTCCATAAGTCATCAATGTGAGTTCCAGAATTTCATGGAGCCGAGTTCTTAATTGGAACATTATATATTCTCTTTGCAGCCAGTGAGCACGCGCCCCTTCCCAAGAACACACCTCAGCCACACCTTCTCCGGGTCCTCGCAGAGATTTTAGAGAAGGCCAGGCCTGGGCCTGGAGATTTTAAGAGAAGGCTTCCCCGTGGGCAAGCGGGGAGAGCCAAGCTAACAGGGGCGCTGGGTTTACGGCGGGCTGAGTGAGTAGCAGGCATGTCCTCGGGTTTTATTTTCAGGTTGGGCATTGCTAACTAGTCTGCACCAGTCACAGGCTTACTGTGGGGAGTTTATTCTATATCATCTGTGTTCCCTCTTCCTTAGCAGGGCTTAATGAGTTGAAGGGACTGGAAAGTCGTTCCCAGCCAAGCCGATATCCTATGAGTTATAAATGACATTTCATCCACATATGCAGATTTCCTGCACCGGAGTGAATTATTTACAAGATAGAGCTTGTGGGTTCCAACAATCAGCTGCCTGAGATTTACACCCACACTCCACAGTTTCTGCTCTCCTGCTGCGCGAATGTGAAGTTTCCCACTGCCCTGTAAGATCTGAAGATTTAACAGGAGCAGGCTCCCTTCTCTGGGAGCAGAAGCCGGAAGAGTAAATGAAGCCATTCCAAGCCTGGCTTCTTCCCCCTCTCCGAAGAGGATGCTTTGTGTATGGAAATGCAAATGAGGAGCACCCAGGAGAACTTAAATTCTGGGAGACCTTTCTGTCCCGTTAGAAGTGATTTCCTAACCTGGAGTTTCACTTAATTAGTACAATCGTTTCCTCCAGAGTGTGTGGGAATCTGCATTCTCTCCTAACAAAAGCACTGCAGTGAGCTCTCCCTTCTGGGTAAGAGAAGGCCCAACGTGCTTCCCAACCTCCAATAAGGATGCTAGAAAGACACAGGTCCAGAACCAGACAAATCTGCGAGCAGAACAAAAAGCTCAGAAGCCAGTTCAAGTATATTTACGTCGGCAATCTAGGATAAAGGGGGCATTCCAAATTAGTGCAGAAAGAATTTCTTGAAAAAAATACTTAAAATGGGGGGCACCTGGGTGGCTCACTTGGTTGAGTGTCTGACTTTGGCTCAGATTGTTATACCGCGGTTCGTGAGTTCGAGCCTCGCGTCGGGCTCTGTGCTGACAGCTCTGAGCCTGGAGCCTGCTTCGGATTCTGTGTCTCCCTCTCTCTCTGCCCCTCCCCCGCTCATGCTCTCTGTCTCTCTCTCTCTCTCTCTCTCTCTTTCTCTCTCAGAAATAAATAAACATTTTAAAAAATGTAAAAAAAAATACTTAGAATGAGAACAATTGACTACCCATGGGGAAAGAGCAGGGAACAATTGCTACTTTCTACCACAAACAAAAACATATTCTTGTTAAATCAAAGACCCAATATAAAAAATAAGAACCAAAGGAGTATTGAAAGAAAATGCGGGAGAATATCTGTGCAACCTTGCCATAAGAGTGAACAAACTGAGACAATGACCAAAATGACCTATTTGGCTACAAAATACTATAAACTTTTCCCAGTGAAATCCAGACTAAACAAAATTAAAAGACAAGTGACAGACTGTGAGGGGAAACATTTACATCTAAGTATTAAAATCTCGTATTCAAATAAACTTCAGCAGATCAAAAGAAAATGACAAACGGTTCCCTCAAAGGGACAAAGAATGCGCATCGGCAAGAAGTGGTACGAATGGTAAATGTCTACGAAACGATGCCCCACCACACTTCTGATTAAGGAATATGGAAGCAAATCCCAATAAGACACCCTTTTCCCAAATCAGATTTCGCAACTACCTATTTTTTGCTACTGAGGATACGACCAAATAGGCATCGTCGTAACTTCTGGCAGGAATAGCCAACTGGTACAAACTTTGGGGGATCAACTTGGCATTGTCAATAAAATATGACATTTGCATGCCCTTTGGCCAGAGAAGCTCACTTTTACAGTTCTGTCAAAAAATAAAAACATAAAGACACATGCACAGGGACGCTGGTTGAGTATTGTTTGTAATAGGAAACATTGCCCACAGCCGAAATCTCTACCAGGAAGAGAATGGCTTGATAAATTACGATAGATTCATTAAACAGAAACGCCGTATTCCCATTACACCTGGATACGACCACGTTTCCGTCGGTAGGAGAATGGGAGAGTAAACGTAGCGACCCCATTCCATTGACCGTTACGTGTGGAAGTTCTGTTCGGATTTTAAAATATCCGGTCGCCACCTTGGCATACATCACACGCCACGGTCTCCTCATCTTCCTATTCTCGCCGTCTTCAAAAACGGAACCCAGGTGTCAGCAAGGAGCCCTTGCCCATCTCAGCAGCGAGGGGTTTGCCCACGAGGCTGGTGAGCTGGAGGGTCTCCATCCCACCTCCTGGGATGACCCGACAAGTTCTCATCACCTGTTTCCATTCCCCAGAACACCCCCCGGCCTCAGTGGCTACCTGAGCTCTCTTCTCTTGACCCGCACCCCCAGAGCCCCCCTTCTTCTCCCTCCCTCTTCTGATGGAGAAGTAGCACCAGGGCAGAAGCAGGCACATCAGAGCATGTTGTCAGCCAAGGGCCCCAGGGCAGGTGTTCTGTTTCATTCTTTCTCGTAGCCTCAGGCCCCCGCACAGCACTCTGCATGTGGCAAGAGCCCAGTCAATGAAGTTTTATTGAATAAACAGAAAGATAACTCTTAATATAAAAGAAGAGACTTTTTTGAGACCCAGGCACCGTGTGAATCTTTCCTTAGTGCTCAAATATTTTCATTCTTTGGTAACAAATTTTATTGCTCTAATTTTATTTCTATAATTGAACCCATCAGGGAATGAACGCAGATAGTCATGCTAGAAAATCTCATTGAGTGTGTGCGTGTGAGACGGAGAGAGACAGAGACAGAGACAGAGAGTTTCTTAAAAGTTATCATCCTAAGCAGGTTTAAGCCAGGAATTTGATTCTTTGAAAAATTAACATTTTGTGTTTGTTTCCTAAAGGAAATAGTATGAAGAACACAGCACTTGTTTGGAGGTCTAGGTGTTGAGTTTATCTCATTAATTCGTTAAATGTATTTGGAATGTCTACTCATCCTTGGTCTAGGAAAGCAGGGTAATGTATTGCAGGAGGCAGGATGTGTTTGAGGATGGGACCAAGGGAAAGGAGAAATCCAAAATCAACAAAAGACCTTATCTAAAGAACCAGAGGGAGCCTGGAACCAGAGGGAGCCTGGTATATCCCAGAAACTGTAGAACGTGCTCTGTTCAGTCTGGAATGTCGATTGCAAAGCAGGGGTGGGGTGGTAGGGGAAGGACGCAAGAGACACTGAGAGATGAACGTAAACACATCGCGCCTCACCATACGTGGCCATGTGTGTCTGGCCCCATCCTGAGAGCACTGGGAGATATTGAAGGGTGCTAAATACTTAAGTTATCATGGATCCCCGCTCTGGATTCTGGCTCTAGAAAGACATTTCAGGAGCAGCTCGGAGGGTCATTGGAAGGGCAGGGTCAGAGGCAAGCTGATAGCCAAGTGTCTTCTCTAACACACAGGTCAGGCACCATCGATGCAAGTAGGGTGGTTTCAGGGCAGACCACAAGCATAGATAAAAGGAGAGTGAATGGTATTCAGATTTTGCCGTGTGAGGGCCTGGGGGGTGGGTCGGGCTTGGTGCAGAGACAGAAGTGGGGACAAACAGGTGCCTGGCACTGGCTGGGGTTTCAGAGGTGAAGATGGGAATAGAGGGGGCCTTTTGGAGGGAAGGTGATTGGATTCCATCTCATACTTCCTGAACCTAGGGTCTCCAAAGGACACTTCCTTGGGTAGAGTGGCCAAGCAGCACCAACTGTGAAGGTCTGGAGCCCAGACGTCACGAGCTCCCAGTCCCAGTGTGTCCCAGAGTCCGGACAAGAGGAAGCCCAGGATGGGGAGAACAGATAGGCTGCATCTGAACCCAAAGGTTTATGGACATGGTGAGTGACAAATTCATATGTTGCAACTCTAGCCCCCAGTGTGATGGTATCTGAAGACGGGGCCTTTGGGAGGTGATTGGCTTTAGATGGAATCTTGAAGGTGGCCTATGAGGGGGCCAGTGCCCCTATTATAAGGGGTAAAGCCCAGAGCTCTCTCTTCCTCTCTCCTCTGTCTCTCTCCCTGCCCCTCTCTTCAACCCCGTCTGTCTCTCCCCCTCCCTCCCTGTGGCATGTGAGGACACAGCAAGAAGGTGGTCGTGTGCAAGCCAAGAACCAAGAATCGGGTCTCACCAGGAACCGAATTTGCCAACACTTCGATTTTGAGCTTCCGGCCTCCAGAACCGTGAAAAATAACTGTCTGCTGTGTAAGTACCCCAGTCCGTGCTGTTTTGTTAGAGCAGACCCCAGCCGGCTAAGATAGTTAGACCATACTGGATCTGAAAACTAGTTGGGATTTGAATAAAAGTACGGGCCGGGCGACATTCTAACAGAAAGAACAGCCCAGAGCCTGGAGGAAAAAGGGACAAATCGAAACTGATTTCTGATCAGCAAACAGATATCACTAGGAATCTGCCAAGTGGGTTGGGTGAAGCATTTCCACGTCGAGGCTCCCGTAAGTCTATGATTAGTGCTCCTGAGACCCTTGGGCCCCGCGTGCAACAATGTGCCACTGTGGCTAGGGGACCAGCTTTGTGGCCCGGGGGGGCCGGGACCATTTGTTGCCGTTTGATGCCAGAGCAACACGTGCAACTCTGTGTCCGAGGGCCCACTGATGCTTCCAAACCCTGCTACCTTCTCAGATGACGGCCACCACACTAAAGTTGCCACCCAATTCCCAGCAGAGTCCAGCAGTCTTTGCACAAACCAGAAAGATCTTGCCAGAAAAAGCAGCAGGCAGCAAAATATTCTTAGTACGTGCTGTGGGGATTCCCTTTCCTTCAAAACCCAGTTACAGGCTGGCAAATAGAGATCTTACTCGACTTAGGTTTTACATAGCAATTTGCTATTTTACTTAAGGGCTTACTTTTAATTTGCCAGTGTTTTCCCTTCCTTCCTTCCTTTTATAGCAGAGTTGCCTGCACTCAACTATTACAGAGACTCAGAATAAGGACACCGAGAATCCTTCTAAACGCTGTTTGTTTTCAGATGCGCCTGCCCTCTCTTGGGAGATTGGGGCTTCATCTGTTAGAGGCCAGAGAGACGGAAGGGTGTTGAACCTGGAACCGGGGCTGTTTGGAAACTCGCTTGGATGCTCTGGCGTCCAAGTTCTGTGCCAAAAACCAGTCAGTCGGCCCCGAGCAGCAGGACGCGTGTAATGATTCGATTTCTTATAGCCACCCTCACCTTCATCTATATATTTGTGGTGATTTATTAATACTGGTTCCACCTGTCTCGGTCTGCAGGAGACCTTGTATCGTTGGGTTTCCTCTACAGAGTGGAGAGAAATGAAGGGGGCAGATGGGATTATGACTTATTTTCCAATGTTGAATTTATAAAAAGATCTTTTGTCAGACACTGTACAGCAGTTTGTGGCATGAAATTAATCCTATGAATAAAATTGCTAACCTCACCTAAAACAGGTGCTTTATTTAAAGAAGGATCGATGAGGCTTGCTAAATATTATTTTTAGTGTTGATAAAAGCTTTTCATAATCTCAGGCTGCAAACATGGGAAAAATGGACAGCTCTGGATGTGGCGCCCCAACACGCGGGAGCCAGCTCACAATGTCACCCACCACGTCGGTGAGACTAAGCCGGTCACCAGGCCCTCAGTCCCTCTATGTCAAGCGCGGAGCGGGAGAAGTGCTTTGTCTTTAGTGCACGCGAATCTGCAGTTTGGACCCATTTCACAGGGTCAGCTCCCCAGGGTCACCACTCGTGACTCAGTCAGCAAGACACTTAGCTGCGTAACAAAAGTCAGTCTTGAGGCCGAACAGCCACACCTCCAGGCTGTTTGTTCCTTACCCAGCCGTCGTGTGAGTTCTGACTTTAAGGGGAACACGGACGGTCTATTGTTTTGCTGCTGAATCTTTGTGAAGCATAAGCATAAACATCGTTAATTTCACATACACTCGACTTTGACCTGTGTCCCCCATACAGGACAGGTATGGGCTGCAAGAAACCAGGCCATCTGCATCACTATTTTTGCGGCCTGTGGTTTTAGGGTCTGGCCTTGCCAGAGAATGATCCCAAGACTCCTCGGTACCCTGCACTTGAAATTCCCGATAGCATCAAACAGTGCTAACTCTCACAAGCCAAATCCTCAACCTCTAAATAAATACGTGAATAAACAAACAGACGGAAAAGTCTAGAACGTTCAAGAACATGTTCATTGGATAAATATAAACATTAAATTTTCTTCTACCGTGGGGCACCTTGGTGGCTCAGTCGATGAGCTGACTGTTGTTGGTTTCGGCTCAGGTCATGATCGGTCATGAGATTGAGCCCCGCGTCAGGCTCTGGGCTGAGTGTGGAGCCTGCTTGGGATTCTCTCTCCCTGCCCCTCCCCTGCTCACTCTCTCCGTGTCTCCCAATTTAAAAAAAAAAAAAAAATTAATAAATAAATAAATAAATTTTCTTCCAGTGTTTCGATTAAATCATAAAAAAAGGGGGCGGGAAGTGCATTTTTCTCCCTTTTGTCTGTGTAACTCTCTAAGTTTGAAGTCTCCTCAGCCTGGAGTAGAATTACAATAAATAACACTACGTTTCTCTCCCATTGAGCATCCTATGACGGATTTTCGTTTCCTACGATACACAGCACTGCAGGGGGAGAGCAGATTGTACAGAGATTCGCAAATCGTCTCTCACTTTTTAAAAAGAGCCCCGAGGAGAGAGAGGAGGGTCTGCAACTTCCGCAGTAAGAGTGTCTGCTTTGCTCTTCACCCTCACTTTGCCGCTTTTCTGCTCGGGAACATTCTGGAGAGCTGCAGAGGCCACCCAGCCCTGCCCTGTGAGTGAAACGGATCCAACGGTGCAAAGAACTTCATTAGGACATCAAGCCCGTAGTCATATTTTCAATCGCTGCTGTAACTTTTTTCTCACAAGTGCTTTCACTTATTTCGGGACCACCTAAGGCTCCGTGGAGTACACAGCAACACAGTTTGAGACATTTCTGTGATGTTCCGTACTTCATATAGTTGCTAACAACCTGTCAAAGTCATCCTGACACCAAACTGAGAAGCTGATGGTTTGGGAAACATATTAGAGGAGATGAGAAAAAAAGGTAGTCCTCATTACTGTAATAAAACCAGCAGAGACACACGGAGAATCAATTACTGATTTGTGACCTAATGAACTCAGCCTCAGCCAAGTAGAGAACTGCACCGAGCCTCTTACATTATCAAATGATTTAGGATGGAGTGCTGTCTGAAGACGGGCGACAAGTCGAGGCAGGGCCTTTCCTTAAGTCGCAGCTGACTTAATTACCTTGTTCCCGAGAGCAGGGATCAAATGAAGCCACTTAAGGTGCTAACGCTCTGCGCCAGCTGGAAATGAAAAGGAAATAATTAACACCCACGCGAGCTACGTCGAAGGTTGTGACACCTCCTGACAGAGGCAAGGACACTCAAAGTTCATTCGGCACCGAGTCCACCGCCAGCCCTCCGGCCGCCACGGCACTTTGTCCGGCTTGGCTGTGGCTGGATGAGCGGTGCTGAGGACACCAGAGCAGGTGCACCTGAGCCCACGTGAGCAGCCTGCAGGGCTCGGGGACGAGGCGCAGGGACCGGGAGGGTGCCTATCCCACCGCCCACATGTGTGAGTTTCAGAGACAAAGATTATAAAGATAATTCTAATTGAACACACACACACACACACACACACACACACACACACGCAGAGTTCTTGTGCCTGATGAAGAAGTTTGTTTTCTCTTTCCTTCCCTGGAACCACGTTCCGATGCAAACGGGAGACCATTGCCGACAAACGCGAGGTGGGCCACCAGCTTAGGGGAAGGCACGCGGCACCTTTGCTTTGAATTAAATTCTCCGGAGCCATCTTTCAGCTCATCTGTCCCTGCAGCATCCTTCTCCTTACACACAGGTGACAAGGACACCAAACCACAACGTGGCAGGCTCCTTTGTTGGCGAGTAAGAGATAAGATCCTCGGCCACCAGCCCCCACCGTCAGGGAGGCGTCCAGAAGTAGCAGCAGCGACGAGGACAATGCGGGCAATTTCAGGTCTAAGTTCTCACCCCTCCCATGCACGTTCTGCTCACGCCCAGAGGACGTGGCAAGGCTGAACCTCTCTGTCACCTGCATTGGTCCACAGGAGCTGGGCGTGGAGGGACTCCGCTGTGTCAACACAAAGCTCTGTGAAGCCAGCTCACGTGCTCTCACATCAGAACGACTGGGACTCACGTCTCTGCATCACCGGTGAGTCAGCCCCCTGGGTTCCACATGTGGCACCATTAGACTTTGATGACTCTTCGTGAAGGGGTTTATAAATGATGACTCATCACCAGAAGAAGGCTTGCATACAGACGAGTCACAGCTGGAAAAGCGCGTGGACAACAAGCGTGGCTTGTGGGGTCTCTGTAGAAAGTCCGTGCATCCGGGGGAGCAAGAAAGCCCCCGACTGCAGGCGCACACCATGAATCCGGTACAGGGATGCTCAGCGCCCCACCGACCCTGGACAAGTCACGGAAGGCAGCGCTTCTCCAACTTGAACGTGCAGAGGAATCACCTACGTAAGTGGACGTTCTGATTCATGGGTGTGGGTGGGGCCAGGGGCTGTGCTCCTGGCCGCCAGCCTGTGGATGCCCCGTGGAACAGCAACACCTTAAATCCGCTGTTCCTTCTCCCTGGGTCCTTCTCAGTAGAGTGGACGCACTGCCTAAATCCTAGCAGGACCATCACGTTAAGTCCTACGAGCAAAGCACCAGCCCGGAAGAGGTGAATGGAGTCAAAGTCCTCCAGAGAGCATCCGAGCGCCAGACCCCTCGGCCGGCCCCAGGCTCAAGGCCCTCTTCTGGGCAGACCAGCAGGTGGTGAGGAGCAGGGCGGATCTCCCCCGGAGATGAAGGGCGGGATCCGGCCGGGTCCAGGCCAGCACAGCACGGCCGAGGCAGACCCCCGCAGGCCCCCGTACCCTGCCCTGGCTGTTCAACCCCTTCCATGTCGGTCGAGCCTGATGCAGAAGGACGGTACTGTCCCGGAGGGCAATTTTCCGATCAAGAAATCAGGCGTCGATTGTGACCACAGCTTGGCAATGGCTCGTCCAAACGCTTCTGCGTACAAAACTGACGGTGGTGCCCTGACCTGCCAAGGAGAATTACACAACCCTCCAAAAATGAGATAAAGAGGGAAGGCGGTTTGGCACAGGCGGCCACCCCCGCTAACCAGCATCTCCGTGGAACAGGAGCCAGGCGCCTGGCCGCGTAGCCGTGGCCCCCAGGGACGCCCGGCTGAGCCATCATTTGAGGCGGCCGCGAGGCTGCAGCCCTGCCCTCCTGAAGGCTGGGTGATTCATTGGATTTAATATTGTCCTGAGCCTTGCTCCAGGGAATGCTGCAGGAATGTTTTTCAAAAAAAAAAAAAAAAAAAGAAAGTCTCAGCCATTAAAAGCAGTCTGTTGGCTCCGTCCTATAAAAGAGGTTCTTTATTAACTACCGCAGTGGCAGCTGAAAGGTTCAGTTGCTGTGCGGTCACAGGGCACGCGGTGGTAAGGGCCACGTTTCAGGTTCTCTTACCTCTACTCCCCCTTCTACTGGGGCTTTAAGAATGAGGACTGATGTCCTCAACGTGAAGGGCCCAGAATGGGAGATGCCTCCCGCTGGCCTCCCCTCACCGACCGGGGCCCGGAACTCACCTCCCCTTAGCAGCTCTCGTGTCCTCCACTCGGAGGTCGGTCTACAGGATGGGAGGGGCCGCTCCAAGACCCATTCCCTTCATCTCCTCTGGTGGCTGCAGAACAGCCCCTGCAGACCTTTCCTGGCACTTACAATCCCTCCAAGTCTCTTCCTCCTTTGGAGTACGTTCAACTCCGCAATGGCCACCGTCCTGGTTCATCGACCCAGGTAGAAGGAACACCAAAATGCCCAAGCCATCCTCCACCTTGACATGTGAGAAGCTTCTTTCCATCTCACGCTGGGTTGTCTCCACCATCTCTGGGTCCCCAGGAGAGGTCTGGGGTAAGCTATTGTTATCTGGAGCAGCGTTATATATGTCTGTATAGTTAATTCCTTCCTGATCACATCCAAATTCTGATGAGTATTTAAAGCTTCTGGTTCCTTTAAGTGTAATCAGGAGAGCAAATCTTGGCAGGGAAACAGACAGTCCCTCAACCTAACTGTCCTTGAAGCAGGCCGGCTTCTGGAATGCTTTGTTTGGCCCACCCATTGCTTGGAGACAAGGAGCTTCGGAAGGAAGCCACAGGAGCCATCTTGGAACGCTCACAGTCCCTCAGAGTCTGACACAATACCCCATTCCTGCGCCGACAAGCTCAACCCTGCCCCGTGGCCATGAGCAAGTGTCACATTTCTGGAGCACAACACCATGATTCAGAAGCCCCCCACCACCCGTCACACATAGAGGGTTCAGTAACAGTGGGCCAGCAACTCCTGAACGTACTCCCTCAGATGCCCTATCAGGCTCCTGTGGTCTCCTGACATATGTCCTCCTCAGCCTTCCACCGCCCACCAGACTTGGTCCCTGGGCCCACCTGGCCTGCCACCCTCACGGAGGTCTCTCTCGCCGTCCTCTGTGGGGGTTGTCCTTGGCTTTGATGGCTTTATGCTCCCAGTAACCCACCTTACAGACACTTCCCGGGAGCGAAGCACGTCTTCGAGCTGTATCTTCTTCCCCCAAACAAAGGTCACTTGCAGAAATTGCATTTACTATTTGCCAAGGCAGACAGGTAAAAGGCAGAATATTTGCACAACAGTCAAGCGCACGAGGAACCCGAAATTCTCTGGTGATCCGACACTCAAAGATAAACATAGACACACCGTGCGGTGGGCTCGCTTTCCAGTCTTCCCAAATCCTAGTGCACAGAAAGCACAAGACCTGAGCGTTAGAGGATAGTCTGGAACATCCTACCTTTCCTGCTGTCATTCTGAATCTTCTGTTTTCACCTCTTGCACTGGATTCTCCTTCCTCACCCACTCCTCAAGTCTTGGCATTTGACCATGACACAAAAGGGTGCTTTTCTGGTCTTTTGTTCTGAGTCTATACTCTTTTTTTTTTTTTAAGTGTATTGACTTATTTTGAGAGAGAGAGTGGGGGAGGGAGAGAAAGAATCCCACGCAGGCTCCATGACGTCATCAAAGAGCCAGATGCAGAGCTCGAACCCACAAACCATGAGATCGTGGCCTGAGCCAAAATCAAGAGTCAGACACTTGACCGACTAAGCCACCCAGGCAGCCCCCATGGGTCTACATTCTTTTGCTAGACAGTACATCCACTCCTTTGGCTTTAATTAACTATTTCTAGATGCTAATAACTTCAGCTTTTGTATCTCTGGTTCTGGCCTCACTCCCAAATGCCAGAACCTTGTGTCATTGCCTTCTAGAACTACACTGAGTGTGGAGCTGGCATGAACCAACCACCCTTCCTACTGCTTTCCAGGCACCTGGCCCCTCGCCTCTGCTGAAACCATCATCCTGTTTCCCAGGCAGAAACCTCCCTTGACACCCCACGGTCCCTTCTTTACGTCCACAAGCTCACAAGACCCCGGAGCCCTGCCTCGGAAGCCTGCTTCGTGCCCACGACCACTGCCTTGGAGCAAAGTCTTCACCGGGTTCTTCCCTCTTCTTCATCCTTACAACTACAAATGTAATTCATTTCAACAGAAAAAAAAAGCTCAACACAAAGAAAATGCAAGGATAAGAACAAATATCCCTTGTAATCTTCATATACAGAATTAACTACTATTACTATGTGCATGAATGGTAGAAATTACTGTCCAAGCGCCTACTATTTTGTTAGTTACAGCCATGATGCTTCCCGGCTCATTGTATGTTTCGCTACATTGGGGTTTACTTGCTACACGGCATTCCATGTTATAATCAGCACATCATTCAGTCAAGCAAACCCTTTGCAGCGGATATCTATCAGCGAGGATCAAAACAGGATCTAAATATCAGCGAGGATCTAAATATTTAACACAGGATATTTAAGGCCGGGAATTGGTTACAAAGGTGAGCTAAGAGCTGGGAAGTAAAGTGGCTCAGAGGTAGCAATGACGGGAAACTGCCACCACCCCATTCATATGACTGGGCTTAGGTCCACTGTTTTTTGTTGTTGTTGTTGTTGTCGTTGTTTTAATTTTCTACCATCTGTCTCTTCTGGTCCCTCTGTTCTTCTTTTCCTTCTTGTGTTGCATGGATCCAATATTTTTAGTATTGCGTCTTAATTTTGCTATAGGCATTTCAGCCATACTGCTTGCGGAATTTTTCGGAGGAGTTCTAAGGATTGCAGTGCACCTTGAACATGCCACAGTCTAACCAGAGGGAATATTGCTCAGAAATGCACAAAAATCCTATGTTCCTAGCAATAGGATTACTTTTAGCGTTCTACCCATCCCTTGTGCTATTGTTTGCTGCAAATATCCATCTATATGTGTTCTCAGTCCCACAACATGATGTGATAACTTGCTGTAAACATTATTTATCTTCAGATAGATTAAGAAATTCACTAAGCTAATTAAGAAAATTAAGAGGAAAAGAAATAACAGAGCATGTATGCATGCATACCTGTTTGTACGTGTATATACATGTATGTATACACACATATATACTGCATGTCTATTTTTACCCACATTTACCATTATGTCTGGCACTCTTCCTTCTTTCCTGAATATCCAGTTTTTGTCAGATGTCATGTCCTTCAGCCCAAGGAACCACTTTCTTTGTCGAGCAGATCTGCTGGTAACAAAGTCTCCACTTTCCATTATCTGAAATGACTTTTTCTCCTCTTCACTTTGAGAGATAGTTTAGCTCGCTATAGAATGCTGGCTAACAGTATTTCCTTCTAGGACTCATTAAATAAGTTACCCTGTCGCTTCCTGGCCTTGTTGCCTTTTCTGCAGTGTCAGCTGCCTTCTGGATCATTGTTCTCCAGTATGTCATGCCCCGTTTTCTCCAGCTGCTTCAACTCTTCCCCTCTGTCTTTTGGTTTGAGAAGTTTGGACATGACTTGAATTTTTTTAACGTTTATTTATTATTTTTGAGACAGAGAGAGACAGCGCATGAACAGGGGAGGGTCAGAGAGAGAGGGAGACACAGAATCTGAAGCAGGCTCCAGGCTCTGAGCTGTCAGCACAGAGCCCAACGCGGAGTTCGAACTCAGGGACCTCAAGATCATGACCTGAGCCAAAGTCGGATGCTTAACCGATTGAGCCACCCAGGCGGTCCTTCCTGGACATGACTTGATAGGACTAGGAGCAATTTTCTTTGATTACCTTGCCTGAGGTCTGTTGAGTTTCTTGGATTTGTAAACCGATGTGCTGACACAAAATCTGAGATGCAAAGTTTCCTGAACTTGTTAGAAGACTGTGACAAATATTTTAGTCTCCCCTCTGTACGTGTAGCTTTGCTTCCAACCATCCTAGCTCGTGTTGCCTGCTTTCCGTCCCCCAAGCATGATGCACAAGTTCATGTCTCTCGGCTTCTGCTCTGATTTCCACTAGAAATGACCTTTCTGCCCACCCTTTATCAACTTGCTCATGTCCCAGTCGGAAGCCCAGTTCAAACGTCTCCTTATCTGTGACACTCTCCTGCCAAAGCCCCAGCAATGTGTGTGGTGGCTCCTTCTGCCTTCTCAGCACTCTGCACGCTCTATTACTACACAGGAAACACATTATTGTAATTGTATTTTTGCACATCTTCTCCCATCTGGGTTTGTCAATGATAAGAATTCTCCCTTCTTCTCCTTACAGCCCTTGTATCCAGCACAGTGCCAAGAGCATCATATGTGTTCGAGAAATGTTTACTGACTAATTGGATGAATACATGAATGAATGAAATGCATTTACTTACAACCATGAAGTAACGTCCCTGAAGCTCTTTGTAAGGAGAACCACAATGACATTTATCCTCAAAGTTTAACACCTGGGTAAGTAACAGTGTTTAGATTTTGATTGAAGATGGACAGGTTCCTAGAAATCTTCAGGGAAAAGCTCTCAGGTACCTCATGGTTTCTGAATGGAGGCCAAGAATGGGTTTTAAATCTGTGATAAGTGTATAAAAGTGGGAGCAATCCTTTTTTATTATATATTACCTCCCCAGTCATTATGAAATCATTTCGTATTCATTGTGATAACACCAATCATTAATGTACTCATTTGGCATTCATAGGACTCTCTTATGCACTTTGATAGGAATTCTGTTGTAATTAACCATTAGTTAATGTTAATAGTAATGGATGTTTAAAATAATGTGCTACCAAATAGGGTCATTGACAGCAAAGGGATCAACGTATTCAGGCGCGAGAGGCACGGGGGCAGTCCTTTTCCACCAGGAAAAGTTCCTAAGATGATAGAATGAACTTTAAGACACAGTGGACACTAAACAGGCCTGTTTGTGCTGGGACCTGAGCCTTGAGAAGACTTGATTTCAATTTAAGAAGGAAACCTTGACAATCCGTCGTGTGATTCGGTAGTTTTTCTTCCGGTGTGTATGCAGATCGACTGTGTCCTCAATTATCTATCTCGTATTTGTCTTATTTGCAGTCTGCGTTTCTCTGTTGGGGAGTAAATCTGATTTTCCTAAAGGATTGTTCTGGAAAAGGGATTGGAGGAGAATGTCAAGGTAAAATGCGCTTCATCTCCAGATCAAAGAAGCGATGGTCCTATTAAAAACAGTAGCTTGTTAAGGGTGAGTTGATGAGCTGCGTGTTCAACCTGGATCATCGTGCAATGCAAAGTGACCATCACCGCCTGAACTCCCAACTTTATTGGGCTTCCGTGCACTTTTGCGATGTGCTAATGCAGGTGGAGGTTGCTGCTTCCAGAACCTGCAGGGCTTCCTTTCCAACGTGGCCCTTGTTGTTACTGACACCAGCCATCACAGGGCTTGGCATCACAGATACGGGCTCTCAAATGCCCTCGTCCTCCCACTAGCTCTGGTGCCTGACATGACATTCCCTCTCAGGGAATTTCCTTCACCCAGGAAGAAGAGGAAAAGCCCAGCAGAGCTCTAGAAACACGTGGCTCCAGCTCCAGAGGCCTTGGCGTTGTTGTAGATCATGCTGGATCTTGCCCCCTACGAGCCTACACTGGCCTCGGACTCCACACAGAGGTGAGACACAAACTCCCCGTGCCCCTGCAGAGGCCAGGAGGGCCTTTGTCCCTAAAGTACCACCTCCGCGGTGTGAGGATGACTTATAAATCTACAAGGCAATGAGATTAGCTCCATCAATAACAAATCCACCTTGCACTCAATAGGCAGATATAAAAGACACAGCAAAGGTAACACATTGACTCCAAATGACACAACTGGGCCACCCATTGATTTCTGGGCCTGAGAAAAACTTGTCTGGTGGAGAAGGTAGAGAAACATTTGAGCACTAAAAAGGAAGGGGGAGAATCACCCCAATAGCGCAAGAGTGATGGACCTGCCCGAACACCGTTCCTCTGCATCAGGATGCACGGTTGCCTTCCTGGGTGACGGCAGTCGGGACAGCTGTGGGCGTGGAAGGTGCCAGAGCGGCTCTGCACAGAAAATTCCTGCCGAAGGAGGGGCACAGTGGCCGCAGGACTCTGGGTTTCCAGGCGGAAGCACAGATACAGCTCTGTGTTCCTAGGACAGTGAGCGCGGCCTGGGTCTGGAGAGGGGTGACAGGACTGAGCTGAAAGCAGCTGGGCTTTTGGTGCCCATGCAATCCCGGGACAGGCGGTCTCCAAGGCCCAACTTCCCAACCTTTTGTTTTTCCCACCCTGCAGCAAACTGGCATCTCTTCTCTTTATGGAAGGCCTCCCCTGGACAGGATCCGCTGAAGTCTAATCCACACCGGCACAGAAAAACCTAGGATGTTAGAGTTGGACGGGCCTCAGGATGGCCTTGTCCAACCACTGGATTTTACTGATGTGGAAACCGAGGCACCGAGGGAGAAAGCTACCAGGTTGGCAGCATGTTGACTGCGCTTGCCCCCGTGTGGCCCTCGAGGCATCATTTCTGCATATGTCCCCTCGCCCCAGCTGGCTGCTTCACAAAGCATTTCCAAATCCATAAAGCGGGAAGAATATGGCTGCGATGCTCAGCCAGGGTGTTCAGGGAAGAGACAAAGGAGGTGGTGGACTTTGGCAAGGTCTCAAGGCTGCAGCGTGCCCATGGGGAGGGGGTTCCTGGCTGCCATTCCGTTGCACCAGCCCAGCCCCCCCAGCCCCCCAGCATGCTGCCGCACGTCACAGGCTTGGGCCATGCTGTGCTCTGGCCCGACACGTTAGCCATGAGTGCCCTGGGTTCACCTCCTACTCTGTAACTGGGCGACTGCTCCAGGGCTCCCCCAAGGGCTGCCCTCCTGTGAGCTGAAGCTCTGTCTACACTGTGACCTGGGGCGCCAAAACCACCACAGCCACAAGCCTGCCTGCTGCCCAGCGTTTGGCCCTTTAAATCCCATGCAGCAAAAACACTCCCCACTCTATCCACCTTAATCATTAAAGAGGCTCTTCTCGCCTCTACCGTTCCATGTCTATAAAAACCATAAAGTAGAAATCTTTAATTACTCGGAAAGGTCAGGCTTCAAATTGTATATTTAATCTGGATTTAAAGAAGTGTGTTCTATGAAGAGTTATGCTGTGGTGTCCAAACACCTGCTGCTTCCATTTGTCAAGACACACGCGGGCACTCCCAGGCACAGACACACAAATAAGCCAGCTCTGCTCAGCACGGGCTACCTTTCCGTTCAGAACTGAAGTCAGGCGGACGACAGGTGATTCTTCCAGGGAAGAAGCAATTGCACCAAAGGAGGCTATTTCCACCTGCCTTGATTATTAGCTTGGAAAGTGGGGTATTGAGAGATGAGAATTTCTGGGGATCGCGACCTACCCGCCTTTTTCCATCTCCTTCCTTCCTTCTTCCCTTCCTCCTTCCATTTTCAGATAAAAGTTGGCCACACAGTTTCAGGAGGTAGATGAAGACACCAGCCAACAGCAGCGGCTGCCACCTGGGAGGATATCAGGTGGGTGGAAAGCAGCAGGCAGGGTTGGGAGACTGGACCCGTATGGTCACTTATGTCATTTATGTCACTATGACAGGAGCCAGGGCTTGGACTTTGGACCAGGAGGTGCAGATATGCAAATATTCTCTAGCTTTGAGGACCTAGGGCAACAACTGTGTCCCAGCAGTGATTATGCTAACCAGCTAGTTCTCAGTATGTGTTTCGTTTTGTTTTGTTTAATATTTTTTTTATTTATTATTTTTGAGAGAGAGAGAGAGAGAGCGAGTAAGCACGAGTGGGGGAGGGGCAGAGAGAGAGAGAGAGACACAGAATCCGAAGCAGGCTCTGGGCTCTGAGCTGTCGGCACAGAGCCTGACGCGGGGCTCGAATTCACCAACGGTGAGATCATAACCTGAGCCGAAGTCAGACACTTAACCAAATGAGTCACACAGGCGCCCCTGTTTTGTTTTGTTTTGTTTTAATTTATCTATTTGATTTTGAGAGAGAGAGAGAGGGAGGGAGGAGGAGACAGAGAGGGAGAGAGAGAGAGAATCCCAAGCACGCTCTGTACTGTCAGTGCAGAGCCTGATGCGGGGCTTGAACTCACAAACTGTGAGATCATGACCTGAGCCAAAGTCGGACACTTAACCAACTGAGCCACCCAGGTGCCCCTTGGTTCCTGGTTTTTAAATAAGATTCTTCCCTGAAGGAAGACGTTTCCTTAGAGAGATGGCTGACATCAGAGTAGGGAAAGAACAAGATGAACTTGGAATCAATTATTGTGCCAGAAGGAACAAAAATGCCCAAATAATGACAAAGGTATGTCAAAGGGACATGGGAGTGAGCTTGAAAGAGTTACTGCTGACCCAAACTAGAATCGTTAAGGAGTCAAAATTAATAATAATAATAATAATACATGGATTATATCCCATTGTATAAAATAGTGATCTAAGTGGCCATGTGGATAAATACATGAATAAATGAGGACAAGAAAAAATCTCTTCCTCCTAATAAAAAGCCAACTAATAAATGTGGTATAAAAATGGTGTAATTAGAAAATCACCATTTGGTACCCAACACAGCAATAATTCAGGTGAGAACCATCATTGGGTGTAAACCTAGAGCATGAAACATGGGTAAAGAAGGGCTTTCCACACCCTCAGGGTACCTCTCCAGAAAATGCTGGGTGGTGACAATGGAGGGCACAAGTGACTTTTCGGCAGAGGAGTTTGGCATGGGTAAGTCAGCAGCAGTGGGACGAGCTTGCCCCTGGGCTTCCAGGTAAGATGCAGTGAGGACACAGCACATCACTTCTGTGACATCCCAGCCAAGAGCGTGTGGCCTGGTTCTATCCGTGAGGAAACGTCAGACAAATCCAAAGTGAGGGGTGGCCTACAAAAATAACTAGGCTGTGATCTTCAAAGATGTCAAGGCCGTGGAAGCCAAGGAAACCATCGCATACTGTAGGACCCTACAAGACAACTGGGTGCAAGCCATTGTTGGGGCAGCTGGTGAAGTTCGAAAGGGTCCCCAAGCAACGTGTATACAGACATTCTCTATACCATTCTGGGGACCTCTAGGTAAGTCTGAAAGGATTTACAACAAGTAATCAGTTCCTCTAACACAGGCTGACCAGTCTATGAAGAGACTAGTATAGTAAGAATTCTCCCTTTATTTGCTCCCACTCCTGGTAAGCTTGTTCCTGCCGTATTGATTCCACAGAAATATTTTGTTGAAAAATACAATACCATGGAGGGTACTCAGAGCCGGTGAACTGACTTCTGGACTGAAAGCTCTTCCTTCGACTAACAAAAGGGAGCTGAGGTAACTGACAGCTTGATCTCAGCAATAAGTACATGATTTTTGCTTTTCTCGTTCACCACTGGGCAGGAAGGAAGGCACTCTCCTTCTCAACGAACATCAATGGCTGCCATTTGCCTACAGAATAAAGTCCATACTGTCTACCCAGAATTTGAGGCAGTAACATGACTCCTGGCCTTCAGTTAGAGGTTACAGTCTTGCTGGAGCCAAGCAGTCACACACTGGCCACCAAGCCATGTGATCTTCATAGAAACTTCTGCTTACCTGGTGCCTTCGTGAAGCTTCTCCAGTCTCGTGTTTCTTCCCCAGCCGGCCACTATTACTGTCTTCTTTTCACTCCCAGCTCAGTGCTTGTGCTTCTGTTACAACACTTAGGCGGGTCAGTCGGCTCCCATGGTCTGTTCCAGGCACCAGATTATAGGCCCCTGAGAGATGTCTTTAGTGCATGATTCCATGGGCCAAGGTCCTTGTATACGAAAGCTCCTAGTTAAGCAAATACTTTCAGTAGCAATTTATTGAATACCTACTATATCCCAAGAAACACTCATTACAGTTTTCAGAATGCAGCAGATGGTAAAATCCTACTGATTCTATCTTTTCATATCTAATAGATTCCATAAAAAAGGACTTTGGTCAAACACTCAAGGAATTATTGACCTCTGAAACAGGGAGTTTTTTAATTGTTTTAATTTTTCCTACGTTTATTTATTTATTTTGAGAGAGACAGAGACCGTGTGAGCGGGGGCGGGGGGTGGGGTGGTGCAGAGAGATGAGAGAGAGAATCCCAAGCAGGCTCTGCGTTGTCAGTTGCAGAACCAGACGCGGGGCTCGAACCCACAAACCGTGAGATCATGATCTGAGCCAAAACCAAGAGTCGGACACTTAACCGACTGAGCCACCCAGGTGCCCCAGGGAGATATTTTCAAACACACACATATACACACACACACTGGATGGGAACCGCACAAACTACTACAGTGAACTTTTTTTTTATTATTATTAAAGAGTTTTGTGTTTTTAGGCAGTTTTAAGTTCACAGCAAAACTGAGAGGGAGTAACAGAGATTTTCCATATACTCCCTCGTCCGCACATTCACAGCCTCCCCCACTACCAACGTGCCCACCAGAGTGGTTCATTTGTCACAGCTGATGAACCTACTGATACATTATCTCCCAAAGTCCATAGTTTGCTTTAGGGCTCTCTCTTGGTGTTGTATGTGATATGAGTTTGGACAAATATATATTGGCAGGCATCCACTATTATACTGTCATACAGAGTAATTTCACTGCCCTAAAAATCCTCTGTGCTCTGCCTGTTCATCTCCCCTGCCCCCAACCCCTGGAAACCACTGATCTTTTTACTGCTTCCATAGTATTGCCTTTTGCAGATTGTTGTAGAGTTGAATAGCACAGTGTGTAGCCATAGGTGAACTTTTCATTTGAGTAGACCAATAGAACGTCAAATAATTAGTAACAGTCATCACTTGTTTCACTGTTTATGGGGCACAAAATACTAAAGAAATTGTTCATTTCTGTATACAGTAAAACCTTGGTTTGTAAGTATAATTCGTTCTGGAAACATGCTTATAATCCAAAGCACTTGTAGATCAAAGAAAATCTCCCCATAAGAAATAATGGAAACTCAGATAATTTGTTCCACAACCGAGAAATATTCATATGAAAACGATCACAATACAATATATAATACAAAGTAACAAAGAAAATACAAAAAAATATAAAGAAAAATAAATTAATTAACTGGAACTTACTTTTGAAAACCTTTGTGGCTGGCGTGAGGGAGACAAGAGAGAGGAGGGTTATTGTGTAGGACAACTTTCACTATCACTAACTGACTCACTGCTGTCTATTGGCTCAACAGAATCTTTTCCTGCATGGGGACCACTGTATCTGCTCACACAGATGTTGACTACAGTGAAGTATTAATAAACTCTTGTCAGGTACTGTATTTAATGGAACTGGCAATAAGACAGCTGAGGAAACGGTCTCTATCTTCAGGCAGCCTGACCTAGAAGGAAGCAAAACATTCTTAAGCTCACTCTTGTCTGGAAAAGTAAAGGACTGTCCATCGGTGCTTTGAAATGACAAAAAACACACCAGTGCCAGTTGTGGGCACCTTCCAACGTTCTGAAAAATCACTGATTTCTGCCAAACACCGCAGCCTGAGACTGGGCACCTGAGCATGGGAGACGATCACCCACAATCTTGCAGAGAGAGAGAGAGAAAGAGAGAGAGAGAAAACGTTGGGTCAGTTGTGATCAGATGACGTTTTGTATCACGTACGACTCGTATTGCAAGACAGCTCGTTTATCAAGTTAAAATTTATTAGAAATGTTTGCTCATCTTGAGGAACACTCATAGAACAAGTTATTCACAATCCAAGGTTTTACTGTACTTTAGTGTAGTTATTTCTGTGTATTTTCCAGACTTATTATTAGTAACAAGGAAAGGGAGAGGCAGGAAAGGTGAACTTGGTATTCTAGCCAACCTGGATCACTGATCCCATCTGGCCCCACCAATACATCCTCCTTGGTTTCAGTTCAGTAAGTCAGTATTTAAACACAGCATGATCTCACTTATATAAGGAATCTAAAATAGTTAAACTCAGAAGCAGAAGAGAATTGTGTTTGTTAGGGGCTGAGGGGGTGGAAACAGGGGAGTGTTGGTCGACAGGTATAAAGTTTCAGTTATAGGAGATGAGTAAGTTATGGAGATCTGCTGTACGGCCTACTGCCCATAGGTAACTGTACTGGATGGCATACTTATGATTTGCTAAGAGGGCAGATCTTATGGTAAATATTTTTATCCTAGAAAAAATAATAAAAACCAAAAGGGCAAGGGAAATTTTTTGGAGGTGATAGATAGGTTGATGGCATTGACAGTGGTGATGGTTCCACCCGTGTGTTATTTCCAAACTTATGTATTAAATATGTACAGCCTTTCTATGTCAGTCGTACCACCATAAAATGGGTTGCTTTTTCGTGTATCAAGGGCAGAATGTTCAAGAATAACGTACTTGAAGTATGCCTGCAAATATTTTGGTTGCTGATGGAGGGATAAAGCCATCCCAAAAAAGCGTGTGGGGTTTTTTCCCCCTTTTTGATTTGAAAACAATACGGTGCCACGAGATATTTCAGCGAAAACAACCTTGGAAATACAGAACACACTCGCACCAGGAGAAAAACATTTTCTTCTGTGCAAGTAGATTATATGCCTATTCTCCACATTCCAAGCTGCATGAGAAGAGGCAGCATCTTGCGAGTTGCAAATGGCTTCTCCTCAGGGCTCCCGCCAGGACTATCTGGATTTGCCCTTTCAGGATCTAAACACCGTTGACTGGGACACAAAACACATACATCTGGTGCCAAACACATACACATCCTACAGTAAATGGTATTTAAAAAAAAAAAAGATTTTTTTTTGAAGGATTTGTTTGAGACTGGGATGGAATTTACATCAACGTCATCTATGAAGAGTGGGTTTTCTGTGCAAATGAACAGCATAAATACTATTTATATTAAAGGGAATTTCACTAAAAGAAAAAAAAAAGTCATCAAGCTTTCGGAAACGCATCGTCTTCACACACCATATTGTGAAACTGAATTGTAAGGGAAGCCAGAGTGAGAGTTACTGGTAGAGTCTTCGCCGGGCGAGGGGGAGCCTCGCGAGGCCACGCCTCAAGGTGTGCACTTGAAAATACCAAGCCTGCATTTTCTCTAAGACCTTACCACCTGGGAGTGGTCCACAGGCTGGCAGCATCTGCATTACCTGGGAGCCCCAGAACCCGCTCCAGACGCATGAATCACGTCAGTGATGAGCAGCTAGGTAGTTACCAAGCACACGGAAGTTTGGAAAAGAATGCTCTATCCTGCATGAGGTTCTGCTCTACTCATTTTTTAAGGTATTTTTTAAGGTTTGTTTATTTTTGAGAGAGAAAGAGAGACAGAGCCTGAGTGGGGGAGGGGCAGAGAGCGAGGGAGACACAGAATCCAAAGCGGTTCCAGGCTCTGAGCCGTCAGCACAGAGCCCGGTGTGGGGGTCGAACTCGCAGACGGCAAAATCAAGACCTGAGCCGAGGTGGGACGCTTAACCACTGAGCCACCCAGGCGCCCCTCTACTCATTGTTAAATAAGAACACATGTTGGGGGGGGTGCCCTGGGTGGCTCAGTCGGTTAAGTATCCAACTCTTGGTTTCGACTCAGGTCATGATCTCACAGTTCGTGGGATCAAGCCCCATGTCGGGCTCTGTGTTGACAGTGTGGAGCCTACTTGAGACTCTCCTTCTCCCTCTCTGGCCCTCCCCCGCAGTGTGTGCGCTCTCTCTCTCTCTCTGTCTAAAGAAACAAATGAACATTTAAAATCACAATGATAATACTGAGTGTATGGTTCACGTGTAGGATTTACAATGTTCTCAGGAAATCTCGTTGTTCCGCTCACAAATGGCTTGATCGAGGAGTCATTAACTCTTTCCACAAACGCATTTTGAGCTCCTGTCAGATACGGGAGTGCATCCAGCTCCTAGCTTACCTTCACTCCTCTCCTGCTGTTCCTTAACAGAGCCCAGCTAACGTGGCAGGGACAGACGGGTCCATCTGGCCGCACCGACACCTGACTCCAGTGGACGGCAGGTCAGGCTGCACCCCAGTTCAGCATCCCTCAGCGGCCGGCGCCCTGGGGGGGATTCCGACACCAAGCCGCTAACACAAAATCACAGCGGTCGCAGAGCAACCCTTGTCTAAAAGCACAGTCTTTGTACTTGACACACTACGGCCCTACTCACAACTCACCCGGTAAGTGAATCGTCGGGGTGATTCTTCAAGTAGCGTCTTCCAGATTTTCATGCAGGGAAGGAGAGAGAATGTTTCTTTCCTTCCTACAAATATCACAAAAAATTGTAACACAAAGAGGCCCTCTCCCATCCCAGAGATCTAATTATAACTGTTTTCTTATTCACAGTGCACTTCCTCTGAAATAATGAGCTTTTCAATACAAAGAGCCCCAAAATGGTGGCTGAGGAATTAATTCACCAGAGGAGAAAGCTCAGAAAGACAGAAGTGTGAGTAAACAGGACGCCAGTCCCCGAGGCTCAGAGAGGTGTGTCATCCATTGCTAAGAATCACGGGGACAAGTTGCTTGGAAAACTACTAATGACATTTCTGTTTCTTTATCATGGGTAAACCCAATGTTTCCGTAATTGGACATAAATGGAACACAGGCAAGGGTGGCCCGTCCACCCATGTTACACTGCAATGTTGGCCATGGGCTTGGTAGCACTTTCACCCAAACCATTTCCAGCCCAACTGCTCCCAAAGTCAAGAGAAAGCGCCGATGTCGTCTGAATGTGCAAAAATGGCTCAATGGCTCACGGCATCAGCTAACCGTGACCTTGAGGTTTGTCCACACAGCCAGCAGCTTTGGGTGTTCCTGAAGTTTCCAGAGATAAGAATTTAGGAATCTCGTGGATATAGGGAAGGACTTTCTATTTTTCACCAAGGTCTGTACTTAACAACCCTGGAGAAGACCCAAACTGTATCCCATATCATAGATCTCCAACTCCAGCTCGGGCTGGATTTTCCTCATATTTAGCTGCTATGCCATTTTATTTTATTTTATTTTATTTTATTTATTTTATTATTTTATTTTATTTTATTTTGTTTTGTTTTATTTCATTTCAGAGAAAGGGAGAGAGCACGTGCGAGCAGGGGAGAGGGGCAGAGGGAGAAAGAATCTCAAGCAGGCTCCACGCTCAGTATGGAAACCAATGTGGGTCTCAATCTCATGACCCCGGGATCACGAGCTCGGCCGAAATCAAGAGTCGGATGCTCAACCAAGCCACCCAGGTGCCTTGATTTTATTTTTTTATTTTTTTATTATTTTGAATCACCTCCCTCCTGACCTGGGACGGGGGTGGCTTCCCCACGGCCTGTGCTGAGGGGTGCTCTGCCTTGCGGGTGGCTTCTGACATCAGCTTCCCTCCCAGCATCAGCCACAGTGTGGGTGGACTGCGGCCAGATCGACCCCAGAGGGCCTTTCACGGAGACCTCTTCCTCCGGGCCCGGCTGCACTTGCTACGTAAGACTCGGGTTCCAGAAACCGTCTCCTACCACCAGCTTCTTGTTTGTTTGCGTTTTGCCACCAATTTAAAGTGCCCGCAAGTACCCAGCGGCCGCAGCCTGGGGTCGGCAGGCAGCAGTAGCATTCAGGCGGGTCAGGAGGCACCCCCTCACTCTCAGACTCATTGCCACCTCAGGCCGGAGCCCTCGGCGGGCACGTGGTCATTCCCCAGCTGCAGGTGCGGGCAAGGCTCAGCTAAGCCGGCTGCAGAAACCGGGGCGGGTCCACTGGGGACAGGGACTGGGCTGGGAGGGGCTGGCGGGGGCGAGGAGGGCGCGCTTGTCACCCCGGGGAGAGACTCACGCCTTGCCCTGACACCCCGGGTGGGGTATCAGGTAACCGTGGCAGCTGTCCAGGGGCGGCAGGGACAGAATGCTGTGCACCTGTGTGCCACCCGCTTCATTTTCGTCAATACCAGCGAGGTCCTTAAGGAGAAAGCACCGGTGAAACACGGCTGCACAGGAGAGAATGCCCCGCCAGGTGATACGGGGAGTTTTACATCACTGGGGGTTATTAGACGCCGGTGGCCAACCCAGGGGCCTCCCAGAGAAAGTTCCTGATGCTCTCGTGTGGTCAGATCCATCAGATGTTTCTGCGCTCGTTTTGTCTGACGATGGTTTCTCGCTAAGCCCATCGTTTCCCCGTGGTTGCTTTGAAGGTTGTTCCCATTTGTCGGCTGGCTGGCTGCGTGTTTTTTCATTTACTCACCGTCCCGTCTCTCTACCTGGCTCTCCTCTGTGAGGAGACAGTCAAGGCCGTGCTCAGCTGGACGAGTTGCCAACAAGGCGTGCCGCTGAGAAATGGTTTCTCAGAGGCAGCCACACGCCTTCACTTAGCAGTGCCGGGGGAGAGGTGGCAAGGCACAGCGCGACCCGCGAGGGGACGGGCGAGGCCGAGGAGCGGCCTCCTCCTCCGCGGGCCTCCTGTTCACACCAGCTCCGGGGCGCACGTCTGCCAACGAGGTGCACCTGCCATGCACCCCGGCCCGGACGGGCGGGGACTCTCCTTGGGGAACGCACGTCGTCCCGGGAAGCCCCCCTCCCTCTTCCTCTCCTGGCTGGGGGCGTGCGGGTCCAAGGGCAGGGCCAGGAGGCACAGAGCGAGGCCGGAGCGCGTCCGGCTCCCAGATCCCAGGCGTTGGGGGCGTCCCTGCGATCTTCCCCTCGGGAAGCAAACAGTGCGGCTTGTCCTTGAAAGTGGCAAAGAAAAGCCTGACGCCGAAGCCCAGCCACTGGCGGCGGTGGGAGAGGTGGTTTCCTCCCGGCGAAAACCAGACCTCACTGACAAATTGTGTAAGTGATTGATTTTAACTTTCCCCCTCTTTGCAGCAAGAGGGAAGGTCTGCGAAGTTTCCAGTCAAAATGGCTCATGAATGGGTAATCACAACAACGCTAACAGTCTTTTGATTTCCTGACAGATCCGTGGTACTCGTGAATTTTGCATGATTGATGGCTGTTGACTGACAATGGGTTTTATGGAATAATGACTGGAGTCCCAGACGGCAAACGGCTGAACGCACAAATGAAACACCCTACCCAAGAGGAGTACACAAGTCATGATTAAAGAGCCTAGCTTTCAAAACTGCTCCAAACAGGCCCAACCTCAAAGAGGCTGCGGCAATTCCGTGAGCCCCCGAGCTGCTCTGGACGGTCCTCCTTCTCACGGATCCTCTTACAAGGGCTCCGTGTGAGCCCGCGACGCGCCCAACCCTCGGGTGGGAACACTGCGGCCTCGTGCTACAGCCGTCTCTCCGCGGGAAGCTTGTAATCGTGGTCAGTAACCGCAGTCACGTCCAGGACCCCCGACCTGTGTTCGGGCCACCTCGAATCAGGTGCTGGGGGAAATATGCAGGCCCACTCACAACCTCAGTGAAAACCAAAACCTGTGTGCTTGTAAGACCCCACCGCGAGCAGGAGAAGAGAAGCAAATGGTGCCAAACTCACACATCGCTCAGGAGCAGCCACGGCCCCAAGTCTGCATTTCTGGATGCGAGGTCCCTTGTGACTCACACTGGACTCCATTGACACGCAAGGTGAGTTCTGCCATATTGGGGAACCCGGCTGAGCTTGGCCCGGGTAAGGGGCTGGTGGGAAGGGGCCGGCCCAGAACGGAACTCCCCGCCCCCCAGGAGTCCGGAGCAGGTAGGAGTCGGGAGTCCATTCTGTTCGCGGAGGGTGGGACCCTAGGTCACGGCCCCCAGAGCAGGCTGCTGAAGAGACGGCTTCTCTCAGAAGCACGCAGCAGGCCAAGTAGCCCAGCACCCAGAAGCGTGAGCCGGGCACCCTACAGGGAATCCCGCAGGAAGCAGAGTTCCGGGATTCAGGCAGACAGAACACCTTCAGCAATAATGGCGCGAACGAGGAGAGCACGCGCTGAGCCTCGAGCATGCCGGGTGTGTGTAGAGTGCTCCACCCCTGCACTCAACCACCGTCCAAGTGGCCTTTGCCACCGTTGTCGTCACCATCCTCATCGGAGACCCGAGGACGGGTCTTAGAGGTCTAGAGTGATTTGCCAAAGACTCAAACCCAGGCCTGTCTGGGTCCCGGACCAGAGCCAGTAATGGCCCCCGAGACCAGCTTCTCACCGCTGACGAGGGGGGCCTGGGGCACGCAGGTCCTCAGGACAGTGGTGCCAGCAGCAGGCTGGGTCCTACGCTGGCCCCAGGACGGCTGCCTCCAAGACTGAGACAACAGGACGAGTGGGTGTGGGGAGTCAGGTCCAACCCGTGACCCCACGAACTCAGGGCCGGGCACAGATCTCCAGGAGGGGAGCCTGGACAGGGCCAGGGCAGGGCAGGGCCCAGCCTCACTCCACACCAGCCTCCCCCCACCACGTGGGAAGCACCTCCTTGCCTGGCGGGTAGCTCCGATTGGATGGTTTCTCACAAGGCTGCAAGTCCCATCTTAAAAGCAAGAATTCTCAGCTGCAAACGTATGAAAAATGTATGCAAAGCAAGTCCTGAGAACATTCGCCGTCTCTAACGGCTGGTTACTTAAAATGACCTTTGAGGGGCACCTGGGTGGCTCAGTCGGTTGAGCATCTGACTCTCGATTTCAGCTCAGGCCATGGTCTTCCCGTTCGTGGGTTCGAGCCCTGTGTCGGGCTCTGTGCCGACAGCGTGGACCCTGCTTAAGATTCTCTCTCCCTCTCTGTCTGCCCTTCCCCTGCTCCTGCTCTCTCTCTCTCCCAAAATAATTAAAGAAACTTAAAAAAAAAATGAACTTTGAGATCATTCAGAGTCTCAGTTCCCCGAAGGAAGAGCGTGGCTGTGTCTCCGCCAGAGGGAAGGTGGCCAGGAGGGATCCGTGAGCAAGGCGGGCGCGTACACAATGGCCCGGAGCGGCTGCGGGAGCTGTACGAGTGCTGGGTGAGGGCCGGGGCCCCGGGGAGAGGCCGCCGACCTCACTTTGCTCATCTGTGACATGGGGAGAAGCGCCCAGGCCAGGTGGCAAGTGCCCACGAGTGTCAGCCCTCGGTCTAGTTCGGTCTCCTCCCTGAGGAGGGGAATGGAGTCTCCTCCCCGCAGGTCAGAGCCACAGAGGATCCCGCCAGTAACGCAGCTTCCTCAGTGTCTCCCCCTCTGGCTTCCTTGGGGAGTGCATGTTTCTCGCTCGGAGAGGCGCAGAGGTCCGCCGAGGGCCTGGTGGCACCACCTGGCCACTGCCTGCTTTGAAAGCCAGACCCACGCGCCAGTTCATCCTGAGCTGTGTGTGTGTGTGTGTGTGTGTGTGTGTGTGTGTCGGGGCAGAGACGAAGGATGGCATCACGGATGCTCAGAAGCTTCAGGAGATGCTCTCCCGGCCCGGGCAGCAGGCAGTGTCTCTGGAGCCACGACTTCTGCACGGGAATCGCAGCTGCTTTCAGATCGTGGGGTGTTTCCTGAGCTCTCTGCTCCAAGGACCTTCCTGACACGACAGCTGGAACCCTGGGAACAAACTCGACAGCTCCAGCCAGCGGGCTGGGAGAAGCCCAAAATGCAAGAGCCCCTCCGGAGACACTGTGGCCTCAGCGAGGTGGCCAGTGCTCGGAGGGGTATTGGTCACACTGGGCTGTGCAACAGGGGCCACTGCGCCATGGGCACAGAGAGGGGGGCGGGAGGGGCCGGCACAGACCCGGGGCGGCAGCAGCCCCAGCAGGACGGAAGGAATAGGAGCCCCGGAGGCTCAGAGCCGAGTGCGGGGCACGGGCTGGGCCCCACCGGCCACTGTCCACCTGCAGCTCAGGCAAGCGGCTTACGCCGTGGCACCTCGGTCCCCCCGTGTGTGAAGTCAGACGGGGCGACGTTCCCCACCTCCCGGGCTTGGCGAACTAATGAAGGCTCCACGGCTGAATGACTTAGACGCCTCTTTCCCGAGCAGCGGAGGACGTCGGCACCCTCGCACCCGCTGCCCCGGCACATTCACATCGCTCGAGCAGTGTTTCCCAAACCGCGTTCCGTGGAACACCAGAGCTGAGGGGCAGCACGAGACGTTGTGCAGAAAACAAGGGTCGGTGCGCAGCTACTTTCGGAACTTGCTGGGTAAATCGAAGCTGAACAGAAATCTTTGCTGCGGATCCCCTCAGAGCCTTTCACCTGCCTCCCCAGCACGGCCACCAACCCTGCCTGGCCATCTCTCCCCCTTTCCTGCATCATCTCAGCCGCCCCCACCAGACCCCCGTGCCCTTGTGATCCCATTGTCAGGTCACATCACCGCCCTGCCGATAAGCTCCAGGGGCCCCCAGACTCATGGAGGAAGAAGGCCAGGCGACTCACGGGTCCTTCACCGCCCAGGATGTATCCCCTTCCTGCTGACCTCACCTCCTGCTCCCTTCCAGGGGCCTGGCACAGCCCAGGGCTCAGCTCCAGGGGCCTGTCTGGGCTGGGCTCTGCAGGGCCGACTGCTTCTCCTTCCTGTGTTAATCCAGGGCCCTCCTCCCACACAGACCCTCTCCCACGGCATTCCAGACTGTGGCCTGACCCGCTGCCCCGGCACGAGGGGCCACCTGACCGTGCCCACCTTTCTTTTCTGCGTCTGCGTCTCCTTCTCACGTTCTCCCACATTTCCTCCTTTGCTTCTTTACCGTCCACCTTCCCCAAATACCATCTCCTTGAGAGCAGGGACCTTTGCCTAGAACGGTGCCTGGGATGTGTGGGTTACTCAACAAATTTACGCTGAACGAATAAATGAACTTCTACTAAAAGTGGTTAGCATGTAGCATTTCTCCCCAAGTCACTGGAAAATTCACTGTTTTATTCAACAACTGTCAAGTGTCTGCCATGTGTCCGATCGTGTTTTAGGATACAGAAAGTGGAATCATCTCTCTTAGAGCAGCATATATGACTTGGGGAGAAGCGTCACTGCAAAAACATTTCTATTATAAGGAGGATGATCAGCCCACCCCGTACCCTTCCTCCTTGGGGCAGGGATTAAACAGGGTGTGATCAGATTCTCGGAGCCTCCATGGGGCCATGGGTGTGAGCATCTCGTCCAAAGTCTTAGAACAGGAACCTACGGCACACGGTAGGGTCCTGAAGCAGGATGCCAGTGAATTGCCAGCCCAAAAGGTGGGCAGGGGCCAGGAGCCAAGACAAAGTCAAAACAGAGGCCCGGACCCATGTGGGTGCAGACAGGTCAGGAGAACGTGGGATCGGGGGGCGAGCGACACAGGTGGAGTGGGCACGGAGGACAGGACCACAATAGAACGCAGCCACAAAGACAAAAAAGGGACATGACCTAAGAGGCTCCGAGGCAGGTGGGCACAGTGCACAGACCCATACCAAAGGGAGAACAACTTTGGGTAGGTGAGCAAATCCCGTCTTTGAAGGACAAGCGATTTTTCCTGTTTCGCAAGGAACACCAGTCGGTAGGGAGGTCGTGAGCACACACAGTGGCTTCCTAATAGAGACGTTCGAGAATTAATGAGATAGCCAGTCTGAAACGTTTCCATCTTGAGGGTGGGGAGTCATGCCTTTGTTATGTGCTGCACTGTATTTAATCAATATTTATTCCGGCATTATTAGCTGTAAGCACAATAAGAGGAAAAAAAGTGTCGTGTAAATATAAAGTCTTATTACAGCTAGCAAATTGGATGCATAAGCTGATTAATTTGAAATCTGTTTGGATATCCTCTGGATCCTATTGCCAAGTTCCTGGATGTTCAGTTTGAACTGGTGACTTTCAAAATTGATGCTGAGGGCAAGAGACAGTGCTAATTAGCGTGTGAGCTCTTCACGTCTGAAAATCTGGGAATGAGTCCTTCTTGGGTCAAAAGTGAAAATGAGCTTGGTTCTCTCACTCTGATCCCTGTTGACACTCTCGTCATCACAAAACTATCATATTATTTGGCATGGCCAGCAGGCCGTGTCAAGAGAGCCTCAAAGCCAATGCTGCAGGGCACGGTGGTGGAACCAGGCCACACCGTAGCAGGTAGGGAAGTTTCCAGACAGCCGTCTCCACACTACAGAAACGGCACAGGCCAGCGGCTTTAGCCCTTTGATTGCGTGTGCAGTAAATTCATATGGGCTGATTTTAAGGGGGTGGGGGGGAGGGATTAATGATGCATATCCAATCTAAAAGATAGTGTTATCTACTTTATTTCACTACTTGTGTTTCATTTCATTGATTGTGCCCTCTAATCTTAAGTCGCATAAGCATATAAAATGATGCAATATAGCAGAACATAAGCCTTTACCCACTGAAGTGCTTCACGGCACAGCCCATCACCTCCAAGCTGGCCTGCGTGCTCCCGCAAGCACAGGGCGTGACTGAAAGATCCGGCACCGTTTCCGTCCCCGCAGTCACGAGCCGGTTTCCTGGGAGCAGAATTCAGTGCCTGGGAGGGAGGTGGGGGCTCAGGGCTGGACCCGG
The DNA here is from genome assembly GCF_018350155.1 of Leopardus geoffroyi. Taxonomy (NCBI): domain Eukaryota; kingdom Metazoa; phylum Chordata; class Mammalia; order Carnivora; family Felidae; genus Leopardus; species Leopardus geoffroyi. Next base: position 91,030,820 of record NC_059339.1, on the reverse strand, counting down.
GCGGGTCCTAAGGAAGTGCTAGGGGCCCTGTCCTTCCTTCGTCCATTCGCTCATTCATCAAACATTGTTAAGGTTGCCCTGGGGAATCAGCAGGACTCCGGGATGCTAGGCCGTGGGCTGCCATCGATGCAAATAGACCGAGGGTGGACGTGAAGCCGAGCGACTAGTGAGGTGATCCCTGGCCGCACGAGAAGACAGAGAGGTGCTTGGCCCGACGGGCGAGGGGCAGCGCGCGCCCCCCTCCACGCAAGGTGGGAGCAGAGAAACCAGGCTGTCCGGCCGACCTCCAAGCGCCATCGGGATTGTCTGACGCTGGACGAGGGACCCAGCAGCACGTCACAGCCATCGTGGAGCCTTTGGCTGCTGGCGCCGTGAAACGAGGCACCATCCAGTGACAGGGGTCTAGGCCCAGACTGAGCTGAAAAGCACGCTGGGGACGCGGAGTCAGGAGCCAGGCAGGCCAGCGCAGACTGCGTCTAACTCAGGGCCAGCTGCTCTCTTTTGTTGGCTCCTTCAAGGGTTTCTCGTGGGGTGGGGTCCGCCACCCAGGTCCTGGGGAACAATGCTGCACGACTTCCACCACGCAGGGGACGGCCCCTGGGTCCTGCTTCAAGATCCCAGGGCCCCGGCCATCCCATCCCTCGTGGGCCACAACAGAGCGAGTGTGGGCTCCGCGACGGGGTCTCCGGCCAGGCCAGCCGTCGGTCAGAGGCCTCCTGGCGGCCCCTCCCACCCCTCCCTCCAAGCGTCGACGTCCCCGAGAAGTATCAGTCAGCTTTCTGGGCCACCTAATGACTTCATCAATAACGTTTACCAGCTCCGAAGGTCACCGGAGAAGGGAAGGCCGTGGGAAGCGCCCGGGGGGGGGGGGGGGGGGGGGGGGCAGAAGGTGCCGCGTGGGCGGATACGGAGGGTCGGCACCCCGTTCCCCGCGTCCGTGACTGGCCCTTCGGGGTCAGTGTTAATTGAGCTGGAGCACGAGGACGAGGGGCTGGCGGCCGGGGCGCCGTCTGCCGCGTGTACGGCCACCGCCAACGCCCTCCGAGCATAATTCCATTTTATGTCTTTCACATTTAATAGCAAATTCGCCATTTAATCTTGAAGACAGAAGTTACTTATTCTCCATCTACCTCTCCCCGCGCTATCATCTCACGCCACTCACACTGGCCGGTGGCAGAAAGCCCATCACACTCCCAAATCAGGCCCATTTTTTCATTAGCTCATATCCTTCCTGAGGTGGCCTCCTTTACAGATGGCTGATCCGCAATCAACACTAGTTTGTTTCAATCAGAACAGCACCCGTAACTTCTCATTTAAAAACTGCTTCTCCGGAAGCACATTAGCGGGAGGCCGAGCGGCAGGGGGGGGCCGGTGATTGTAACAATAGGTTGGGTTTTCTTTTTTTTTCCCCCCTTCAGAAAAAATACAGCTGAAATCCCAAGAGAAAAAAAAAAAGAAAAGGAAAGAAAAACTGCGTATGCATTTGCATATCGCTCCACGGACCTCGGTGCAGATTTAAGTCTATCCTAATTGTTCATGTGCGTGGTGTCCCTTCTGAGTTGGGAGAGGAATTAATAAATCCCGTTTTCAACCTTGGAACCCGAAACAAGCGGGGGTGAGTCCCTTATCTTGACCCAAGGACCCAGGAACCATCGGCACAGTTCAAAACGTGCACATAATTGTATGCAAAAATCTACATTTTGAACATTCATTTCATTACCTGTCACCTCTTGGGAGAGGTTTTGGGAAAAGAATAGCCAAGGCTGTAGCATCATTCTTTCCTAGAGGGAGGGAGGGAGGGAGAGTGTGGAATTCGGGAAAGGCCACAGGCGAGGTGCTGGGAAATGTGGACCAGCATGTTCAGAAGGCCCCTCCCCACCCCGGCTGTCACCCTGACCCTCGGCCGTCCTTTGTGAGCCAACCGGGGCTTACCCGTGACCCTGCTGCACCGAGGTTAAGCATGAACACTTTTCAAAGGCTAGTTCATCCACGCTGGGAAATGCTGACTTCAATACCAGGAGGCTTTAAAATGATTTTCTTATCTTGCTCATCGTTCCTGTATTTCACTTGGGTAAATGCAACATGGCCACGCGCACACCCAGAAATCACATTTGTCATGAAGTGAAAGGCACAACTTAACATTCGATCCCTGGTGAGTCAATGCCATTGCTTAACAGGGAGGGCGATGAAAATTTATCAGTGTGTTCACAAGGTATGGGCCACTGAAATCTAACGTTGGGGTCTTTGCGTATTTATTATTTACGAGCTGGAATCGGTAATGCTCCCTAATTCCTCGTCCTAAAAAATGAAGTCGCGAGTTGTTTTGAATATATAGTAATCGCCAGATCCCAGGAGATCCACCGCTCAGTGACTACTGCTTCCTTCCAAGTAGGCTTATTGGCATGTTTTAACACTGTTGTCTTTCTCAAAATATAATTGGAATTCCTATTTTGGAACTGCCTGTGTGAGTAAGTCAAAGATGTGTAGAACCAGACGGTTGAAAACGGTCTTTTAGATGAAGTCGTCCAAACCTGGGGATGACAAAGTTTGAGGTCACTGCAGAGCTGGGTCAAGGTGAGTGCCGGCCAAAGGCAAGTATGCGGTTGGCCCCGATTCCCCGAGTCTGGGGCAGGGGGAGTTGGCGGGGAGCGGGGTGGGGCCAGACCCGGAAGTGCAGTCTTAAGGCGGAGACAGGCGGCAGATCTCTGGCCCCCTCACTGTGTCCATTGGTGGCCACGCTCCCAGACCAGAAAGGGAACGTGGCCAGACCACTTCTTCTGCTGGGGAGAGAAAGCAAGAGACGTCCTCATGCACAGGTGAGGTTTTCATGAGACTCTAAATCGAGCCCCTTTTTACTAGTTACACTGATGTCCAACAAGTTCATCAGACGGCCACTGATTTTTAACCCTGCGGTCAGTGTTTCGTTTGGTTTTGTCTTTAATAACGAAGATTTGGAAATTTTGAAGGAAAAGAGAAAAAGAGTAGTACCAATAAATGTACACATTTTTGCACCGTGCACTGAATTAGGCTCTTTTAAGCCATGAGAGGAGTTACACGTTTTTCTTGGGTTTTACCGATATTATTGACCTTTCAGAAGAAATGTTTTATAAGTAACTCCTAGGTCCCCTAGACCCCAGCCTCGCACAGTCTAGCGCTTTGGATCTACCAACGTGGAAGGTGTGCATAAAATCAGAACAAAAATTAGCACAATGACGACAAGAGAATAAATACAACAACGTGTGCCACGGCAACCACACTCTCGCACGTTTGCTGAGATACAGGGCTGCCTGAACCCTTCACTCAGCAGTGTCAGTTCGGGCCGGTCCCAAGGCCCTGACTATTGGCTTCAAGGTCATGGCACTGGCGAGGCACCCAGGAAATCAGCAGCAGAGGTTCAGCCAGAAGCTCAGGTTCCCCACACCTGGGTTCGGCCTGCAGCTGCTACCACGGCTGACACTTTCTCAGTTTGCGTGAGCCCATCTTTTGCACAAAGCAAGCAAGCCGGGGTGAGGAACGGAAAGATACAATGTAGTAATAGATTAGTCCTCACCTTATTTTTAATAATTATCCACAGATGGGGCTGGACTTTTGTCAAAAGTCAAAAGGATCGCTCCTCCTCGGGACACCCAAAGGGGCTTGACTTGTCACAGATTCTGAAGGCAGTTCCTCCAAGAAGACAAAGAATATTTCGGTTCAGGTTCAACTTTCTATTGAAAAGCTCCCAAGCAGAGAAATTCTTCCACTAAGGCGAGAAAACCAAAGGCTGCCACGGTCCCCCAGTCCGTAGGTGACAGAGCCGGGATGGGGACTAGCGTCCTCAGCTGGGGTTATTCCAACAACGCAGAATTCTTGGCATCTCCCTACCTATCCAGGTGATCGCTTTGGAAAGAACAACCTTTAGTCTCGGATGTCGGTTCTGTTGTCGGCTAACTAATCTATCGCTTATGTCTAAGGCGGAGGAAAATGTGAGACAGAGTACGACGTGGCCTTCACCTTCCAGAAGCTGCCTTGGTTTCCCACCCTGACGGTGCTCCTGTGTCGAGAAGATGAATGTCTACGAACTTACCTGTGGTCTTGAGCACACAGCGAGAGGCAAGTTCACATTCCTATCCACACTCGATGCCTCATTTATTTCTTCAGTAATTGTTTTAAGCTTATTAGAGAGAGAGAGAGGGAACGGGGAGAGAGAGAGAGAGAGAGAGAGAGAAAGAGCATGAGTGGGGGAGGGGCGGAGAGAGAGGAAGACAGAGGATCTGAAGCAGGGCTCTGAGCTGACAGCAGAGGCCCTGACACGGGGCTCAAACTCATGAACGGCGAGATCGTGACCTGAGCCCAAGTCAGACACTTAAGCCACTGAGACACCCAGGCGCCCCACATTTTTTCAATGAAAAAATTAATTGATTTCTACACCAAGTCAACACCTGAGAGGTGTGCACGAAGCCCAGCAAAAGCAGAAAGGGGGACATAACCCAGATGGGAGGTCAGAATGTACATCTCAGAGGAGCCCACACACCAGTTTCAAAACTGGTGTTGGCAAGAGGCAGGAAGGGCTGGGGCGTCCATGGGGGTGGAGATGAGTGTTGGAAGCAGAGGGGGTGCCCGGGCACCAGACTCGGGGGCCCCTGGAGGACGAGTGATGTGGTCGGGCTGGAGCAGAGCACAGCTCATGCAGGGAGAGCTGCGGCCAAGATGAAGCCAGGAAGGGCCAGTGGGGAGCCAGCAGCACGGGCAGCACGCAGGGAGCCATGGGTCAGTCTGCACCTATAAGAGGCTTCTGACGCCTCTCCTTTGTTTCTGCCTGGTCCTCCCACCTGAATGTTTGCTTCCTCCGGGTCCCACCCCGCGCTTACACTCCGCTCGACTCTGCCCCCTCAGCTTTAAGGATTCACGCGAGACCCCGACGCGACGTCCCCTGTTGTGCGCCCTTTGAACTGACCCGGCTTCTTTTCTCCCCCAGATGTACCATCGTGGCCTCACCCAGATGTCACTCAGCTGCATTGGTCCCATCTGGTAGACCATGGCCAACGCGGGGCAGAAGATCTCCCTCCCCCCCCTTCTCCCCCTCTTCCTCCTCCTCCTCCCCCTCTTCTCCTTTTACTTCTTGGTTTAGTATGATGTACACCCTGAGTGAGTGAGAGCTAATAGATTTTTTTTTTTTAATTTTTTTTTCAACGTTTATTTATTTTTGGGACAGAGAGAGACAGAGCATGAACGGGGGAGGGGCAGAGAGAGAGGGAGACACAGAATCGGAAACAGGCTCCAGGCTCCGAGCCATCAGCCCAGAGCCCGACGCGGGGCTCGAACTCACGGACCGCGAGATCGTGACCTGGCTGAAGTCGGACGCTCAACCGACTGCGCCACCCAGGCGCCCCGAGAGCTAATAGATTTTTCATGAATGAGTGAATGAATGAAATTTATCGATAAAGCACACTCGAAGACCTTTAGTCAGGAAGCAACAAGATCAGATTTGCCTCCCGCCCCCCAAATCTGGGGAAGAGGGGAGGTAGGCTCATCTGTTCTTTCACTGATAAATTAACCCATTGAACAAATATTGGTCGAGAATCAACTATGTGCAGAGCTCAGTGCTCAGCACAGCGATACAACGACAGGCAAAACAGAAATCCTCCTTTCCCTGACTGTGTTCGTTAAGTAGTCAGGGAAAGAGACATTAGACAAAGAACCACTCAAACACCCAAAAAAGTACATGGCTTCTGCCCATTCAGACACAACAGATGAACATGGGCTAAGTATTTCGTAACAGTTCATTGAGTATCACCTAGGTACTAGGGATTATGTTGGACATGGGCACTTAGCTTCAGCAAAGCCTATTCTGACAACACATCACTGCTGTAAACCCCACAGGATGTGGGCCTTACAGCTTGCTACATGCCATGCAATTTCCAAGCCAGCAACATTTCATTACAGGAAAAAAATCTGGACAATCCTCTGGTTATTCTCTACATTGACAATACTTCTGGACTGGAAATCATTAAGGAAGAATTTGGGAACAAAGGCACATCCAACGTGCAAATCAAACCGGATCTTCCTCCTCTTCTGGATTGTGCTTGGATCTGAAATTGGACACGGTCCCTCACCGTCTCGGACTCGGTATCTTTTCTCAGACTTTTCCTAAACACACAAATTGGTGTGAACGGAATCACACGGCCGTCAAAATTCACTAGGGATCATTTGCTCCCAAGAAACGTTAAAATCAACTGTTTGTCTGATCTCTGTTACAAAGCTTTTGAGTGCAAGCAAAAGTGAGCGTGGCCTAAGAAAGCACACGAAGAAGAAGCAGGGACAAGCGTCCACGTGACAGTGCTTTTCACATCCTCGTGTAACTTTTTACAGGTACAACTCTGAACGAAAACAACCCAAAAGTCCTTTACAAGGAGTTCTGAAACTGAGCAGGTGTGATGCTTCCCAGGAGCAGGCAGGGGTGGAAACTGAGGACCTGCTCCGAGTCTGACCCTGACATCTCCTTGCAGTTTGACCTCGAACAAATCGCCCATTCCCCGTGTGCCTCCCTTTCACCCAATCTGTAAATCTGAGCTTGGCGATGACCCTTAGTTACCTCACGGGTAAGCCGTGAAAAGAAATGAGATAACACTTCTGCACTCACAGGGAAACCTGGAGAGCACGCAGAAAAGCAGGATGAAAATGATTAAGAAGAAGCTGGCCTCCTTGAGCAAAGGCTAAAAACACTCAAGATAATTTAGCCTAAAAAAGAGAATACCAAGGAGTGACTTAATTGTGGCCTTCAATTTATCATGGTATTTTTGTGTGGATCTTGGTCTCTTCCCCTCTCTCTTGCTGGTGTATGCCCTCCCCCTCTCCCAGCCTCAGCAAACGAGAAACACCATCCTTACCCATCACTCAACCCTTCCCAAGTCAACCAAACTATTAGCCTCATGACTTTGCGGGACCCTGCATTGAGGTCACCTACTGGAAAGTTGCCCCCTTCTACCACCTTAAAGTTCCCTTCAACCTCTTGCATGTCTGCTGACATTGATCTGAAAATCCCCAACCTTGTATCCAATGTCCTGGCTCCTGGGCCACCTGGCATTGCTAGAATAAAATACAGCATCGTGCAAAGTTGTCGGACAACAAAATTCGTGTTAACCTAAAAGTAATCCTTGTATATTCGTCTTTACCCACGCCTGCAGTGGCTCCCTCAGCAATGGCCTCACTTGAACTTGACCGAAAGTACTCAGACTATTCAGGCCGCTGGTATATAGAAAGGAACCCAGAGAGGGGGACGCTCTGGAAAAACAATGTGAAAGGCTAACGTAGTCATCACGTGACCAACTCATTCTAAAAACAGGATGGGGACGAAAATTGCTGAACCCAGACCCTTGGACAGAACATCATCACTTAGATCCAACTCCCCGAGCTCTGCCAAACATACAAGAAGCCTGCCACCAGCAAAAGAGATGGGAGAAAACGTAGCAATTCCACTCAGCACGGCAGAATTCAGTGCAGCATCCACTTGTTTAAGGAAGACAGTCATGAAGAAATTGACCTACTTTCAACAAGCAAACCAAAAATACTCCCTTTCCCCGTCGTTCAGTACCTACCACATCGGCCGGAGCCCTAAACAGACAGACAGACAAAGAGGAAGATTAGGCTGCTTCGCATTCCTCATAATGAGAGCCGCTGGTCACACTGGAGAGGCTTCTATCTCCTTATTATCATAGAGTCTCCAGCAGAGCAAAGCAAGCCCTTCTTCCCAGTCATTGTCATTCGTCAGTCATCAGTAATTATTAGCAGCCTGGTGATGTCAATGGCACCTGCATTGACATCAAAACTTGGCCCTCCCCTGCTTACTCATCAGTGGTGTCAGGGATGGAACATGGCAGTTTTAGCAGGAAGGAATCGGTGAGTCGGGCCTTTGATTTGGGATCATAAATCCAGGTTCTTCAAACCACTACCTCGGCACACAGTAAATCAATGTTTCTCCAACTTCCGTGCGTTCGGGACTGACATGCGCTTGTCGAAATGCGTACCGCTGGCCCCCACTTCTGAATCGTTAACCAGTACCCGGGGCATTCCGAGTCGCAGAGAGACACCACCGCGGCGAGCACTCATTCTGCTGATGGTTGCTTCTCCCTCAGTGATGTGCTCAAGAACAGCCATGAGACCCCAAGCCTGTGGGGGAAAGTAGGTGGAAGAACAGATATTGGTTCAGTGATTAAAGCCCCAAAGCTCTATTTTTCTTTTTTTCTTTTTAAAATGTTTTAATGTTTATTTATTTTTGAGAGAGAAAGACAGAGTGTGAGTGGGGGAGGAGCAGAGAGAGAGGGAGACACAGCATCCAAAGCAGGGTCCAGGCTCCGAGCTGTCAGCACAGGGCCTGACACGGGGCTCGAACCCACGAACTGTGAGATCATGACCTGAGCCGAAGTCAGACGCCCAACCGACTGAGCCACCCAGGCGCCCCCCAAAACTCTATTTTCCTAAGAACTATGCTCAGCAGTGTGTTTCATTGAGTCATAGAGATTCCTGCATTCGCCAGTTTCCTTCATCACTCAAAGCCCTCGTGGACATCTCTAGAATGAGACCTTGGTACCACCACGACAATGCTTAAGCACCTTACAAATAGTTTTTTAATAAGTCCACATTGCCAGAGCACTCTGAGACCATTAGATAAAAGCTGGTGCAGAACGATGGCTGCATTTCCTAGTCTATAAGATCGGCCCGAATTCGTTTTTGTATATCACAAGGAAGCATGACCATCAACTGAGAAGGGCAATCCAAGAATGCCATCCCACAGCGAAGTCTCACGTTCACACACGTAACTCACTTTGGTGGTGGGGGGCAAGGGGGGCGTGTTTAAACGCCGCATGTGGCGGCTACCCTTTCAAGATTATTTTTGACAGGAATGGGTTAATCTCGTCACCTTTTCCGTTCGTGTTACAGTGGCTGGGTTGTCAAGGAGGTAGATGAACACGGGGCCATTTTCCAGTTTTGTTTCACTGTCAGGCGAGTAGGCCAATTTCATACCATTTGCTGCTTTCATTACTGTCTCAAGATTGTCACAAGAATTGATAAATTTCAGACTGTTTTTCTTGTCCTCATTACAATCTTAAGGTTGTCATGAGAATAAATTGATTTTGTGCCATTTTTTGTCCTCATTACAGTCTTTGTCATGAGAATGGCTTCATTTGGAACCATTTTTGTTCCTGCAGCCATTTTCATCATGAGAGAAGAGATTCTTCAATGGAAAGGAAGGAGACACCACGTCCCATGCTGATCTTCAAACAGTGAGTCCTCTTGCACACCTCAGGGGGGCGGGACAGGAAAGGCACACAGCCCTTCTCGTGAGGAATTTTCTGTTGTGACTTTTGTGACCTTGATGTGATGGAAGAAAACAGATGAAAAGCACAATCCCGTCTCCAGTTACTGTCACTTGCATTATGTCCTCCCGAGGGGCAGAGAATGTTCCAGGTTGGCCCCAGAGAACTTCCAGAGGGAGCGAACAGGTGACCCAGGAGGAAAAGTGTATGGCGGAGAGTGAGGTCTGTTAGACAGAGGGGGTAGAGGCTCAGATAGCAGCACTTTGACAGGACTCTTGTCTCCCGAAGCAACAAATTAAAAAGCATTCATTCCAGCAGCAACTTTTTTGTTAGAAGTAAGAAGATACCATCCAAATATTTCCCAAACATTCAACTCTCCAAAACACATAACTCCCCCAACATGTGTTTGATTTCCTTTGCTGGAAAAGTATCCAGATCCTAATAAACACAAACTAGATGACAGCAAATGGGGCCATCTTCCTTAAAAACGGGGTGAGGGCTCAGCGCCTCAAGGCAGAGCAGGGCGGGCCCCCAAATTACACAGGTCCAGAGTAGCGAGAGATTCAGTGTCTTGAGCTTTGAGGGGCTTGCCACCACGATACATGCTTCTGCAGTTAGAATTCAAGATGGAGGTCCCCTTGGTCTGCGGGCAAAGCTGTGCACATGAGAAGGCAAGAGCGAGCTTAGGCGTGAATCAACCGTTCATGTTCATTTCTTCACCCAAACTCAAATCAGGCGAACAATTTTTATTTGCTTGCTTTTTTGTATAAAATACATCAATTGGTTGACTGAAATTAACCATAAGCCACAAACCAAAGACTGGAAGAGGATTATGTAAAGGCTCTTTGGACCAGAGAGGATACTGTATTGAGTAAATATGGGTTTGGGGCCCTCCGGGTTGCCGAGAAATGGACAAGCTTCACGGCCTCTAACAGAGAAGGAAGGGTCCGTAACGTGGACCCGTGTGTATAGTCAGGCGCAGCTGCAAAACTGTAGCTTAGATTAGGAAAATCCAAATGTCTGTGAACAGGTGAGTAGACAAAATAGAGTGTACGTACACAATAGAATACTATTCAGCCGTGAAAAATAATGAGATATGACACCTGCTACAACATGGATGAACCTCAAAAACGTTCTGCTAAGTAAGAGAAGCCAGTCACAAAAGACCACACGGTGTGTGATCCAGTTTATATGAAACGTCCAGGGTAAGCAAATCGGTAAAGAAAGAAAATCCAGTAGTGGTTGCCTGGGGCTACTGGGGAGGGGGAAGGAAATGGAGGGTGCTGGGTTTGGGGGGTGATGGAAATGTTCTAAACTCAGGTTATGGTGCTGGTTGCACAATTCTGTAAACTGATAAAAATCCCATTGCGTTATATACTGAAAGCAGGTGAGTTTCATAGAATGTAAATTATACCTCAATAAATCTGCATTTAAAAGGTAGTTTGGAGACTTCGGTGTATCATCCCCAGTAGACCATGGACGTGACCATGGAAGGGAGGACGTCAGGGAGGCTGGGAGGACGATCCATAGAAATTGTTGAACCGGTTTGTTTTTTAACCGAAGAAGAAACAATCCCGTAAACATTTGCCTTGTGAGGACATCAGAATAAAGAAGCTGGGGACTCAGTGAACCTGAGGAGGGCTTCGCTGGTCAACCGATGGGCAGCAGATGAGCAGAAGAGGGAGGAGACGGAAGCACATCGACATGAGAGCCACTAGCAAAGAGGAAATACGGACACCGCTGCAGGGAACGCAGGGAAGTGTCCTAGTGAGAGAGGAATAGTTTATTCTACCCCCCGTAAAGTGCACTGATCCCCTTTCGGGTGACCTTGAAACTCGCAGGCTGCGCATCCAAGAATCGAGGGGATGCGTTCTGTCATACTCCAGCACTGTGGCTATGAGGCGCTCATGGTCATACAAACACCTGTCCGGGGAGGAGCAACTAAGGCATCCAAACTGCTCTCAGAAGCCCCAGGGAGCCCCAGCAGAGCTTTGGAGACACAGGCAAGAACGACAGAAACGCTCATGACGTGGGTGCCCCTGCCCCGGGTGACAGCGGCCGTGGGGACCGACTACCACATTTCCCTGGTGTGTGAGAGCTATGCCAGATTAACATCCTGGGCCCGCCTGATGAGGAGCAAAGAGCGTAACAGGTTGAACATGATAGAATTTCTGGATTGTTCTTATAGGGCATGGAGTTGTCAGGTGGAAGGGAGAGTCTCTCAGTGGCAGGGAAGTGTTGTATAAGGGTCTGTGAAGGGCTGCTTGTTGAATAAGGAATCTGCCCGAAGGCTCGAACTTTCCCCAGCTCACCTTACACTGGGGCTGGCCTGATGGCTGGCCTGATGGCCCTGCCCCCAACAGGGAGGCCCCAGCCATGCCCCTCACACGTCCTGAACCTTCACTGCACCAACCGAGTGACCTCCTAACGCCTCACTGCCTTCTGTGCGTTTCTCTGGGCTATGATACATGTTTAGGCGTCGTCTTCCACAAATTGTTGAGCTTTGCTACCCAAGGGGTCACGTAACGTATGAAGGATTCTGAAATACATCCCCTCGTTCACAGTTGTCCTGCTAACGTGGGACGCTTCGGGAAGACTTGGAGAAGCCCGCACGTCCTCCCTTCGACGCGTGGGCTCTCCCCCACCACCTGCCTTTGTCCCCTTCAGAAGGCGGTCTGCGCCTTCCCGGGTTGGGCCAGCGTGCGGGCGACGGGAGTCAGTCTGCAGCCCAGGGGGAGACGCACTTCCATCAATGCGAGCTAAATCCCGGCTGCAAACACAGGTCCCTGATAACCTAATCGCTGAAACCCTGTCAAGTAACCCCTAATTTTGAAGCGAGTGGCTAATTCCCAGCAAATTGATTTACGCACTGTTTGAGGTTTGGCGAGTTGTGCTGTTCATCTGTTATTACCAGGAACTCGGCTCTGCCTGTTCATTTAGATCATTGACACAACCCAGTGCATCGCCCAAGAAAATCTCCTTTGTCAGCACATCCAGAATTTGCTAATTAAATCAACGATGACATTATTCACTATCTCAAGAAAAAAAAAAAAAGCCGTCCTTCTCCGCCCCCCTCCCCACCCTCCATGCCTAATCCTTCTTTCCACTTCTTCCTTCTCTCTCTCATTCTCTTCGATTCTGAGTTTCGTAAGCACGGAGAGCCTCGAAAGTTTATCTGGCCTTCCCGGACTTCAACTCATCTGCCAGCAAGAGCAAACCAGTAATAGAATCCCACGATTCCATCAGGAGTAAACACACCCACGTCTGCGCACAAGTTCACATGCACAGTCAGGCTCGTGTGGGCACAAGCACGGGCAGAACTCCCTCAGAAAAAAAGCACAATGATCCCAAGCACCTCTGTGCCTGGCTTTTTCATTGTCTACCAAAAGTGTGGATCTCATTAAAATGACATGGGGGTCCAGCACCGTCTGTCGTCTTTCAGCTGAAGCGAACTCCAAACGCAAGGACTGGCTGTCCCCGGGGCTCCATAATTATGGGCCCATAATATCTCTTTGGACTCCGAGTCATAAGGAATTACAGAAGGGGGTGCATGAGCCATTTTGCAAAGCCAAGAAGTTTTAGGTCACGTTTTTCCCTACATCGGAATCTTCCTTTTCAATTCGCAGAAATTTAAAACAGGGAAAGATTTGGGCACTGTTTTGCGTTAATAACAACCTACAAAATTCTCCCCTCCTGCAGATAAGGATGAAAATGAGAGTGAAATCAGAAGCAGAATGATGAATCCTCAGAAGAGTATCCTTTATGCAGTTTGTTTTTTAACAACAGCCTTACGACTTTTAGTTCTTAGCAAGAAGTTTGGTGTTTGGCTTTTTTACAATTTTAATTGACTAAGAAGACCATAGACAATTAACATGAGATGCCATGGGGCCGGGCCCTGCCATCTTTCGAAAGGTCAGTGTGGTTTATGGGTACAAGAGCTGGGTACCCAACTGACCAGGCTCGAGAAGCATTTCTGCTGGCTATGTCTCCTCCACAGACTTATCTGAAAACAGACCAGACGTGGTCTTGTTAACTTGACTCCTGTGGGTCAAGGTTTAGACCTAAAATGCAAATTTTACCAGAAAACGGTGACACATTTGCAAATAAGCGGAGCCTTAAATAACAGACCCTGTATCAGGTCCAACCAGGGTCAGTAAGTAGTAGAATTACTTAAAAGCCAAAGAGGGGACGTCGAGGCAGCTCAGAAATTTCCAAGAGCAAGAAGACATTACCTGGGGAAGTTGGAGGGAAAAGGGAAAGACTGGTGTTTCCCAAGCCCGGGTGGAGTCGGGATCCCGGGAGCTGGAGCCACAGAGGAGACCCCTCTCCCGGCAGAGAGGGAGAGAAATACCCAGACCTCTCCCTCTTTTCCTTCTGTTCACCATTGGCCAAACCCGAGCTCAGGAGATGCAGCCTTCAGACACACAGCCATGTGGGGGGGAAAGACCCAGCTCCCACAAGCAGTTACGGGGCCCTCCATACAAGTCGAGACCTCTACCGTGAAAATTCAAGATGAACTCACCGCGAAAAGAACACTAAGAAAGCACCCATGGACGATCTATTCCACCTCCCACGCCGCGGATTTTGTCCGATGTGAAGCCGGTTAGCAAAGTTCAGGTCACAGGGAGCAAGTATTCAGATATCAACCACACCTAGGCTTCCTTTCTTTCTCCTCCCCAAGGAGCTAACACCCTAGCATGACAGACTGGCTGTTCTCAAAGAAGAAAACGCAGCACGCTTTTGACTACACCAGTATTTGGCCATGCTACTCCCTCTGGGGAGCTCGGGGGCCTTGCCATCTGTGTGTAAACTAAGTGTGTTGGTGTCATATCCATAACTCCTATACGTTAACCACAAACATACCTTGAAGACTCCTTCTTTTTTCCCTCTTATCCTTTAAGTCCAGACTCCATAGGGGCACTTGGGGGAGGGGGGGGCTCAGTAGGTTGAGTTTCCAACCCTTGGTATCAGCTCAGGTCAGCGTCTCACAGTTCGAGGGGTCAAGCTTCCCGTCGGGCTCTGCACTGACAGCACAGAGCCTCCTTGGGATTCTCTCTCTCCCTCTCTGTCTTCCCTTCTCCTGCTCTCGCTTACTCTGTCTCAAAATAAGCAAAAACTTGAAAAAAAAACCCACTCTGTATACCAGTCTGCAAGCCAAGTCCACTGTGATGCCCGATTTTGTAAATAAAGTTTTATTGGAACACAGCCAATGTTCCTCATTTACTTATTGCCTAGGCTGCTACAGCAGCAGAATGGAATCACTGGTCAAAGAATGCATGACCCAAGAATCCTAAAAGATTCGCTCTCTGGCCCTTTATAGAAGGAACTTGCTGACCTCTGCTTTTTTTTTTTTTTTTAATGTTTATTTGGCGGGGGGGGGGGGGGGGCGCGGAAGGGGTAGAGAGAGGGAGACACACAGAAGCCGAAGCAGGTTCCAGGCTCTGAGCTGTAAGCACAGAGCCCAACACGAGGCTCGAACTCAGGAACCGTGAGATCATGACCTGAGCCGAAGTCGGACGCTTAACCACTAAGCTACCCAGGTGCCCCTGACCTCTGCTTTAAATGGTGACTCTAAATACATGTCCTCCCTCCAGAATGAATAAATATTATTAATCAGCCTCTGCCCTTCTTGAAGCGCATTTGAAATTCCATCACCCCAACGCCTCCCGGCTTGAAAGTAGAAAGCAGGGGAGGAGCGGGATCCAAAACATAGAACTGTTGGTGGATGGCACAGAATATCCGGCTGGAGAGGGATGTGAAAAACAGGACATTTCCCGCCCGGCAGCCAGAGGAGACTCAAGAGCTGAACAGGCCCGCCGACAGACTGTGGTCATTCTAGAAACTTAATGGCAGACCTGCACAGTCATTTGTAAAGTATGATCCTACTCCCCCTGTTTCATTTGCACCAGTGGAGAGAAGAAGGATTTGAACTCTAACTTCCCTTTCTCAGACGCTGGTCTGAGATGCAGGTTGTGTCTACAGAAGCCAAACAGGGGAAGGCAAGGGAGAAAGCTTCTAGCTTTCCACGGCCTGGCCAATCAGTCCGCGCTGCTGAGTGGGCTAACCAGCTGGGGGTGCCAGGATGCGCCAGAGTTGTTCACGGTGACCGTCCCCACATCCCACCCACCCTATCCATGCCCACCGCGCCCAAGGGTGCAGCTCTGTGCTTCCAACGAGCAAAACTTCAGTGAAAATATTTGCACCACGTTACAAACCACATTCCTGTTTATAAGAAAGGTGACTGCTTTTGTTGACTTAAGTCTTCATTTCCGAACCTGAAGGAGAGTTCTCCTCAACACATTGCTTACTAATCAACTTTTTTTTTTCCCCAGCTTGTCATTTTGTTTAATGTTGCAAAACACGGCAATTTTTTAAAGCAGGATCTGATTTTGCAAAGAGATGTCTAAACTTAAGTGAAATAATGGCTGTAACAAAATACCACCAAATATGACAGCTTTGTTCTGCCAATGTAATTTGCTGATTCTGGAAACCAAATGTGGAACCGTCTGTGCCATTCTCAGAAAAGAGCCGTGTGTGACAGACGTAGACCTGGGTAAGCGCCGCGCACACTACATTAAATAGCAGGCTTCGCCGTTCCTTTCTGCTTTTTATTCACTTGTCAGAGCCGGCTTTTTAATACTCTGCCGTTACTTCCAGCCTGGAGCCCAGAAAAGGCGGTCTCGCTTTAGAGCAAGAAGATACGATTTAATGATGCTACCCAAATTCTTTTATTTGTAATATTCTTTGTGATGATATTTCAAGAAAGCGAACGCGGCCCCGCACTCATTTTCAGGGAGATGCGGAGTCGGCCTGTGGAGGCCGAGCCACCCCAGCGGCCCCGGGGACACAGCGGAGGGCGGGCTCAGCTCCGGGCCTCGAGGGGCACGCCAGCTCAGGGCCCAGCTGCTGCCTCTCCGTGGCTGCACAGCAAGTCTAGAAAAGCCAGGAAGGTGGCTCTTCAATAAGAAGAAAAATCAGGGGCGCCCGGGTGGCTCAGTGTTTAAGGGTCCCACTTCCGCCCATGTCATGATCTCACGGTTCGTGGGTCCGATCCCCGCATCAGGCTCTGCGTCGACAGCTCAGAGCCTGGAGCTGCCTCCCTCTCTGTCCCTCCCCTGCTCATGCTCGCTCGCTCGCTCTCCCAAAAATAAGTAAAAATTTAAAAAAAAGAAAAATCATCCCTGACACATGGGTTTTGCCATAAGAATCCCCAGCACGGACAACACCGGGAAAGAAAACGGACAAGTTCACGCAGCTCCGAACGCAGATCGGGACGCTGCACGCTGCGGGGCGGGGCCGCACGGCACATGCGCATGCGCGGTCGGGATGGCGCTTCTGCAGTCGCAGCCGGGGAGAGTAGGGGCCACAGGGGCTACCTAAATGATTTACTATCCCGCCCCTTGAAGAGAAAGTGGGCCTCCCCTGACCTCGATGAACACGGATAAACGTAGAAATGCAGACCCTTGATGGTTATCTTGCTGTGAGGGACTGGTCCCCTCTATCTATACCACACTGACGTCCCTTCTGACACCGGAATCCATCCCCTGAGGGTTCTCATGGGGAGCTTCTCTCAAGAGGGGAGGTGAGGAGGGGTGCGGTAGGTTGTCTGCAAAAATCGCGGCCGTTGCCCTCCTCCCTGTCCCCATTCCCCTTTTGGGGTGAGAGTCAAAACTCCTCACATCAAGAGGTCAAGTCTCTCCCTACCCCTTGCATCTGGGCTTGTGGGGACGTTGGGGGGGGGGGGCGGGGACTTGTTTTGACCCACAGAGTGTGGCAGAAGTAGCAGTGTATCAGCTCCGAGCCTGGACTCGAGACCCAGCACCCTGCCCACCATCATGTACGAGCCTGGGCTAGCCCCCCCTCCCCCAACCCTTGGAGAGGTGGCCACAGAGAGGAGACTCAAGCTGTACTTGCCGAGGCTGTGGAGGACAAGCCAGCAGCCTCCCCATCCTGGGAGGGTCACCTCCTGCAGGTCACAGCTGAGACCTGAGAATCCAGGCAGCTGAGCCCAGCTCTCATTGCTGATTGATAGAAGCATGAGCTAAATAGCATGCTGTTGTTCAAAGTCACAACTTCAGGGGCCGCTTGTTATGCACCACAGCTAACCAATACATAGGGAGCAACACTGAGGTGCTCTCGTCAGTATGCAGGTTGGAAATGAGTAGGTTCAAGCATAATGAGCAAACCCTAACAGGCAGAAGCAGTCTTTCATGTCACAGTAAGATGAGGGCCCCCACTTTCAAGATCCACTGTGGAGGCATTCCTCTCACAGGGCATGGTGAGAGGGTGGAGAAGCGGGAGGCGTCCAGGATGTATAAAAAAGTACCTTTGGGGCGCCTGGGTGGCTCAGTTGGTTAAGCGTCCGACTTCGGCTCAGGTCACAATCTCACTGTCCATGAGTTCGAGCCCCGCGTCGGGCTCTGTGCTGACTGCTCAGAGCCTGGAGTCTGTTTCAGATTCTGTGTCTCCCTCTCCCTGACCCTCCCCCATTCATGCTCTGTCTCTCTCTGTCTCAAAAATAAATAAACATTAAAAAATTTTTTTTAATAAATAAAAAAATAAAACAGAGTACCTTACCCAGAGCCTGCACAGCCAAGGAGATGGATGGAGAAGAGAAGATAGACATGATAAATAAGTTGGGGGGGGGGGCAGGAGTGAGGCATTGGGAGTGATAAACTCCTCTTTGGAAATGCTGAGTGGAGATGCCCATGGTGCATATAAGTCAAGCCATCTAGTTGAGACTTGGACCTACATTTGCTTTATTATTCAGTAAACTTGTTTTGTGCACCCGCCCTTTGGCCAATTCCACGTCCGTCACCCTCTGAACAACTGCACGAAGAAAGTGCCACCTTCCCTCTCAAAATGAGAAAGACGAGGAGCCTATGGAAAGCCCCAGTCAAGTCATGTAAGAAGCCTTCAGAGAACATGTCATCACCCCATCCTGGGGTCGCAGTTAGAAGGCACGGCTCAGCCTCCTCACCCACACTCACGGCCCCATGTCTACAAAATCCTTTTCATGGTGGCCCTGGCAGGTGGTCATTTGTTACTCAGCCTCTTTGGAGGCTTCACAAGGCCAGAGCGCAGTGACCCACGGGTAACCAACTCCAGTGTTCCATTTCTAGGTGAGCCCACTGTATACAAAAGCATCTCTTCCATCGGCGTGGACTGCGTGAAGGGCATTATGCTCGGCACCGGAGGTGGGAAAATCAGTGAGATGTCCCCATCCTCACGAATGCAGCTGTTCTAACACTAAGAAAGCCTAGATCGTAGAGAGATATGGAGGTGGGAAGAACACGCTCAAGAAGGAAAAGGTGGCGAGGACGCAGAGCTCGGGTGGGCAAGTCCTTAGCAAGAGACCGGATATATGGAAAAGCTCAGTGTAGAGCATGCGGAGACCCAGCTTAAAGACATTTAACTGATACTCAGATGTTAATACCTAAAACTGACCTTGGAAAGGTCAGGAAAAGTAAATGCTGGCGTCCTAACTGCTGTCTCCTGGTCCACACGTCTTCTGATCAGCATTACCAAGTGCCCTGAACACACACGGCAAGAACAAGAAAGCTAAGTCTGTTGAGCTCTTGTCAGCCACTTGCAGGAACGACCTAGGAGGTAGGTGTCATTAACACTACCATTCACATTTTACAGATGACGAAACTGAGGCACAGAGAGATTCACTTGCTCAAGGTCACTTAGGGAGTAAATGGCAGAACAAGAATTTGAACTCAGGTCTGTCAGACTCCAGAGTGCAGGCTTCCCACCATTGTGCTAAAGTATCCATCGCTGAGGTTATGTCCAATAAAGAGGGGAACATAGGGAATATCTTATGTTGGAATTCGTGAGGCAAACCGTATTCAAGACCCGACTAGACCCAAGTAAACTCAGCACAATGCAGTTCTTAGTGTCCTAGGATGCCAGACGTTATCACAGGATTAGCCAGGTGGCTTGTGGGAAACCAGAAATCGTCACTGGAAGTGGGCTTCAAACTGGGAAGAGGAGGAGAAGGAAGGCCCAGCTGAGGTCATTTATCAAGCAGAACTGCCAGCACCAGAGCCTTCGAGACTGCGTAGGACACAGGAGAGGATCTGACACAGCTGGAGAGGACAGGACTTTGGGGGCTGGGAAAGCAAGGTCACAGAAGAATAGAAGTGGGCGGACAAAGATAATCCAGAGCTATTGTGGGCTCTTCAGCAGGGGAGTAGCTTGATGAAAATAGCGTTCTTGGGAGATTATCCTGCCAGCTATGTATAGGACAAACTGAAGCAGGAGAAGCGGAAAGAAGTGAGCCTCTCTGGGTGGCAGCTGATCCAGGCAAGGTGGGGGCTGGGGGAGGGAGAGTCGTCGTCGGAACAGAGAAGAACCAACAAACCAAAGAGGCAGGTGGGAAAGGACACAGCGTCGGGGCTTTCCGGGGCTCAGAGAGGAAAGTGTTCAAGGAGTCTCTGTGGGAATGAAGCCACCCGTTTTCCCAAGAAGACCCGAACGGAACACAGATCGCTCTGTTAACCTTAAAACTAAACTTGACCGGGGCGCCTGGGTGGCGCAGTCAGTTAAGCATCCGACTTCAGCCAGGTCACGATCTCGCGGTCCGTGAGTTCGAGCCCCGCGTCGGGCTCTGGGCTGATGGCTCAGAGCCTGGAGCCTGTTTCCGATTCTGTGTCTCCCTCTCTCTCTGCCCCTCCCCCGTTCATGCTCTGTCTCTCTCTGTCCCAAAAATAAATAAACGTTGAAAAAAAAAAAAAGTTTTAAAAAAAACTAAACTTGACCTCGTCAGGAGGTTTCGTTTGGGGCACCGCTCTTGGCTCTGTGTCTGCCCAGACACCTGCAAACAGAAATGCATAGTAGGTATAACTCCACCCGTTATTTGGCCTGTGACTATAAACGCCATTTCGATGGATGTTTTCTCACTGATCTGCATTTTAGCATCTTGTAGGGCGGACCATAAGGAAAGGGAGGCACGGTTACTGAAGGGTCACATGACAGGAAGTGATGTCACTGATTGGCCAGAGAAAGTATTAAATGGGAAACTGGTGTCAGGAACCTGTGACGGACCCTGGACAAACACATGCGTCAGGACCTGCTGAGAACCAGCCGCGCTCACCAAAGGTGGACTGTCGGGAAAGAGTCCCAACCACACCGGTCTCGGTGCCCCTAGGCTTGTGGGCAGGGATGGGGAGTGCTGGCCCCAAAGCGGGGGCTCGTTCTGAGTCTAAATCTTCCAATATGACCTTCACGGAAGGGGAGTTTGGAGAAGGGGAGGAGGTGGAGACAAAGATTAAGGTTTTCCTGCAGCTCGTCGCCGTGACGTGTATGACGGCTCATAAGCGCACCGCCATCATACTTGCTTCATAGAAGCATCACAGGAGTGCCTCGCAAATCAACGTGAGGTTCTAGATCCCTGAGTGCATTTTTCTTTTCTTCTCTTTTTTTTTTTAAATGTTAAAGGAGAGCACAAGCGGGGAAGAGGCAGAGAGAGAGGGGTTCGAACCCATAAGCCACGAGATGATGACCTGAGCCAAAGTCAGACGCTTAACTGACGGAACCACCCAGGTGCCCCAACAAGTGCACTTTTCTATAGGATTCTCTGCTTACATGTGCAGCCCAGGCACTGCTCGCCTACGTTTCCATATTGGCACGTGCCATTGGCCACCTGTCACGCTTCTTCAAGTCCTCGGTGGGAGCCATCATGCTGTGACGCCTCGACAGCATCGGGCTTTTCTTCCACTTTGCACTTAAGCTCACCAAAGCCCGTTTATTCAGGGTCTTGTTTTGAAGCTCGGTGCTGCGGGCTGCCTTGTGGCCTCCAAAGAGATGTGTCCCCTCCTCGACTGCGGTCCCGGGAATGCAATCTTACTTGGAAACAGGATCTTTGCAGGAATAATCAAGTAAAGATGACATCATACTCCATGAAGTGGGCCCTAATCTAAACCCATTGTGACTCCCATCCTTATAAGAAAAGGAGAAAAGACACAGAGACACACAGGAGAACGCCATGTGACAATGGGGACAGAGGTTGGAATGGTGCATGTACAGGCCAGGGAATGCCAGCCGCACTGAAGCTAACAGACATCAACACGCCTTTCCCTGGAGATTTCACAGAGAGCTTGGCCCTGCCGACACCTTGATGTAGGACTTCCGGCCTCCAGAACCCTGAGACCATACGTTTCTATTGTTTCAAGCTACTCAGTCTGTGGTGTTTCGTTATGGCAGATCTGGGAAACTGATACATTTGGAATGAGCCTATAGTATAATTGTGTTATTGTAAAATAAGAGTGGTAAGATTAATAAGGATAAAATGCTGATTGAATGCTTATCTGAGCCCTAGATTTCCACTAATCCTTACAACAACCCCATGAAGTAAGTGCATCCATGATTATTCCCATTTTATGGAAGAGAAAACAAGGGCACGGCAGGTTAAAAGTGTGTTTTTTATTTATTTATTTATTTATTTTTATTTTTTTTTTCAACGTTTATTTATTTTTGGGACAGAGAGAGACAGAGCATGAACGGGGGAGGGGCAGAGAGAGAGGGAGACACAGAATCGGAAGCAGGCTCCAGGCTCTGAGCCATCAGCCCAGAGCCCGACGCGGGGCTCGAACTCATGAACCGTGAGATCGTGACCTGGCTGAAGTCGGACGCTTAACCGACTGCGCCACCCAGGCGCCCCATGGGCACGGCAGGTTAAAATAATGTGATCACGCTAGACAGGACAGGACCACGCTGCAGATGCGGGCCTGTCTGAGCCAAGAACCCACACTATTTCCCAGAATATTTCCCTCAAGGTAAGGTATGCATTCATTTTACAAATAACAACAAAGATCTATCCCAAAGTTGTAGACAGAGCGTGGACCCTTTGCCAGAAATCTGTGTTCTCTTTTGGAATGATTTGCAAAATTGTCATTTGGAATTTGTCTTTGATTTCACCCAGAAATATTGACACACATGCTGTTATGACAAGGCAAAACAGCCATCATGCGTAGTTTTTCATGAATCCAGAAATTAAATTTAACTGCATTTGCTGTAATTCATCCAAAATTTAAAATAAATCTGAAAAGCATTGCTTTTTCCAAAGCTAGTCATCTCAATATAAATGCAATTTAGATGTTTAAATATGTCATAACCATATCTATATCCATACCTTGTGCCTTTATAGAAACGGGGTTTCTAGAGTATATACTTCAATAATAAAAAAAAATTGAGGTTTAAAAATACCGCATTAATAAACATTTATCAATTCTTATCAAGCAGAAAATAGAAGACATATTGTCTTCTCTTATCTTGCACCGGCTCGAATATATAAATTCATATTACAAACAGCTTCATTTTTCTTTCTTTCTTCCTCCTTTTTTTCTGTTCCATGCAAATATGTACTTTGGGAGGGTTTTGCTGTGTATTAATCAAGGCGTCTCAACCTCGGCCCTATTGATATTTGGGGCCAGATCACTCTGTGTCGTGGGGGTATCCTGTGCATTGTAGGATATTTAGCAGCATTCGTGGCCTAGATGCCAGTACACAGCCCATCCTCTCCCCGCAAAACATCTCCAGACGTTGCCCAAATGCCCCTGGAGGAAGGGGCCAAGTTGCTCCTGGTTGAAAAGCCCTCCAACAGATACAGGTGCATTTCCAAATCTGTCTGGTGTTAAGTTGAAAGACCCTGAATACGGAGCCTGAAATCATGCCACATTCAAACAGCAACTCAGTAAAGAAAGACACTGCAAGGATGAGGAAAGAGTATATTGTCCAGCAAATTCAACGTTTCTCCCTCCCAGGATTCGGCCACCTCAGGCCATCTCCCAGGGGGCTGTGCGCTTCAGTAGGGTGGTGTCATCCCCAGTGGTCCTCTGATCCCCCAGAAAGCAGCCTTGTGTGTCTTCTCTGAAGCTCCCAGCGTCTTCACTTGTACCTCCCTCCTCTGCTCCCTCAGAGGCCCGAGGTTCACCTGAATTGCCTGACTGAGGAGGGGGTGTCCTCTCTGAATAGCTAGTAAGGCAACGGAAATAACCAAAACAGTTGTGGTTGAATAGTTTCAGCCCTAAGACAACCTGATGACATCTCCGTGGAAATATTCTTTGAAGAACATTTTGTGGTCCCGCTCGGCACCAGCTGCATTGTTGTCCGCAACGAATGGACAAAGCAGGCCTAGCCACCGAGAAGCATTGGCCGCATGAAAACCCCACCATGCACGTGAGTATTGTGATAGCCGAGACACTGTGTGCCCAGGACCTCACGCCTCACCTGACACATAGTCGATGCTCTACAAATATCTGTTGAGTGAATGAATAAATTAATCTTGGAAGGCATGAATAGAACAGCGCCATTCAGAATGACAGTGGTGATGATGCTACTCTCTCGTGACCTGATCCCTGATCCAATTGCATATGGTGGCTGTGGCCAATGCAGGTGGCTTCTGGGGACGAAGGCAATGCTGAGGGGGGAGGGGGGGGCAAGGAGAAAGGAGGAAAGGATACAAGGCCAACCCAAATAAGCAGAACCCAACAAATAAGAGAGAGGAGTCAGGAGTTTTCCCAACATTTGAAGACCTACCTCCTGTAAGGGAGTTGGACGTGGCCTCGAATGTCCCAAGACACAGAGCAGGGGCATGTGCTAACCATGCTTGGCAATCCTCACCATCCACAGCCCAGCCTTGCTCTCTGATTTTGCCTGACTGTTCTGAAGACACATCGTTCTCGCCTCCTTTGAAATCACAGAGGTGGCAAGGACTTCTTGTTTGGTGAGTGAGTTGGTCTCCCCATGTGCAGATAAATAAATGTTGAAGTTATCACATGCTGCTTATTGAACACACAAGTTGCCAAATGAGGCTGGCTACTCACTGATTTTGTTAAGCTGTGAGCACTTGAATTCAATACAGAACATATTGCCTCTTGAAACACAGTAGAGAAAGCCATTCTCATCAAACTGTACTCTTCTGAATTAGCTATTCAGAAATTGCCTTTCGAAACTGCCTCTCAAACAACACCCCGGTTTAGGAGCGCTCCCGAGTTCTCGGACGCGTTGATCTCGCCTCAGTCTCGGCCCCTGGCCATCCCTCCACGAGACGTGCTGATTCTCTTGTTTAATTTCTTGTGTCGGATATTGGGAGACATCTTTGCCACTGCAAAGCTTTCCAAAAATAAGTCTGTTGGAGCAGCAACCGTTCGGGTTCTTGATTTCTGCTGCAAATACCCAGAGAACTAATTAAGCCACGGCCCCTTCCACTGCAAGCCTTGCCCTGTCCCCGGCTCGGCTGCCAGGGGAGCTAAGTGATGGCAGTTTCGAGTCCTGAGATGAAAGATGGGCCCAAAGTAGGAGCAAAGGCCAATTAGTTTACAGTGGGGCCATGAAGAAGCCAGCGGATGGCAATGACTATACTTGGGAGCCACCGATAATGTGCTTTAATCTTTCAAGAAAGCTGGTGAGTACCCGTGGGTTCCTGGATTCTGCTGGCCGCACACTTGTGTTGTATTCCACTCTGAGCTGCTTTCTACCTCCCCGCGTGATTTTCCACGGCCTTGGGTGTCTGCGCGTGCCAGGAACCCACTGGGCACGAGTGTCTCGTTTGAATGATTTCTGCAACGGTTACTGTTCATCCAGGCAAATGCCCTTTTAAAGGGCAAAGCCAGTTCTCTCTTAGATCGACGGGGGGGGGGGGGGGGGGGGGGGCGGTGAAACATTGCAAGGAAAATTCCAGTTATCAGTTGAAAAGGAGATATTCCGGAAAAAGTTCGGCACCGCCATTTGAATTTATGCCCCTGGGGAAACGTTGGAGAAATAGAAAATACAGCTCATTATTATTTGTGTAGATTATGCAAACTTTGCCTTTTAAAAAACAATGACTAAGTTGCAGAGGATCGGGGAAAGAATTTGGACCGTATTTAAGTGAGAAGGATTAGCTAGCAGGATGTTGATTTATAAACGGCAACAACCAATTCCTTATATTCTCCACTGCGATCCTGTCTCCTGCTCAGCAATTCCCACTGTTCCCTTTTGAAAGCCCTTGGTACTCAGTTAGCCCCGAGGTATAATGTTTGATAATATAACTACTGCTTCTGTCACTGCGTTTTGTACAAACGCATTATATGTGGCCCAGAATGGTAAAGATTTATGTATGGGTATGGAAAATAAAAATCAGCATTGATTAAAAGCCCCAGATAGACCATCCAATACCGCCCAAAGAACATCAGTTATTTTGCATTTTGACGTGGCGATTGATAACTCATAAATGCAAGCAGGAATGACAAATGCGGATGGAAACTGGCTTTGACAAAAACGATAACGGTATCAGTCTCCAGGGGCGATGGAGGTATAAGCAGGAGCTGTTTAAAATATTTAATCATTTTATGAAGGCTGCAAGATGCTGTTTGACCCTGAAGGAGTGTGAATGTCACACGGATCAGAAATTGCCAAGTCTTTGAAGTGAAATAAAAAAATGGTGTTATTATAGATCCTTCTTGACATCCTATCATTTTTGTATAGGATTAAAAATATGTATACAAAGCACTAGATAAAGGACTCCAGGAAAGGATGTCTTGGTTGAAGGGAGAGAAAGTAAAGACATACCGATTGTGAAATTGTACCTCGAAATCCCAAAGCAGTTCTTGTAGCTCCTTCCAAACGGCAAGAAGAGAGCCAAGGGCTCCCAGTAACAAGACGCCTTTGGATTTTAAATAAAGGGTAAATTACCCCGCACGTGCGTCACCGGGGGTCCCACTGCCGGGATCGCGCCACCTCACCTGGGGGTTGTGTCTGTGGCCTGTGGTTATAGGCAGGCGGCCGTGCAGGACACGCACGGCTATCAAGAAACGAGGGCTGTTATTTGTGCGCGTGAGGCATTTTACTTGGTCCGCAGCGAATCGGTAATCTCGGCTCCTATCTATGGTGCTGCTCACGCTCGTGCCTCGGAGGACGCACAGGGAGCCAGGCAGGTTCACGGGGAACGTTCCCCCCCGGGGGGCGCGAGCACTGCCTCGTGTTTCCCTGCGCCCTGGCCCCCGGTGAAACACGACGCGCGCCGTTTCTGGTATTTCTGCCTTTCTCCTCTGGGTTCCCCCCATCCTGAATTCTCACCCCCTGTCTGTTGCGTGGGGGCGTCGGGAGTGGTATCTTTCAGGATTTGCTCGTTTGCACTTTTCTAGGCCTGCGTGCTGGTGTGTTATTGCTGAGGCATTTTCCCCGCTCACTTGGAGCCATTCCGGAGATGTCCTGGTGGCGGGGCGTCACTTGACCTTGGCTGGCCGCGTCCGCCCTCTGGCATGGGAGCTACCCGTGCACAGTTACAGGGGAGAAGGCCCGGGGGCAGTTTGGCTCTCCGCTCAAGTATTAGCTTTCTCTTCCTCTCCTGTTAGCAGTGTCCGGGCCGGGCCGCGTCCGGGGGGGGGGGGGGGGGTGCCCCTCGCGGTGTCGGCTGGTGCAGGAGAAGGTATCCATCCGTAGCTGAGAGAAGCTTTGCCGGTTCCTCGGACGACCCCCGCCCCCCATCCGCTTCCCCTCTCCCAACACTCATGCACGCTCACGCCTCCATACACTCACAAGCCGTCTCTCATGGATACTGTTCTCCGACACTCAGGAAGTAATGGGGGTTGGTCACCGATGCTTCGTCCCCAGTGTAACCTCGTTCATTTGTCCCATGTATTCTGCTCATACCCAACAGGACATAAGGACGTGGCCATGAGAAGTATCTCTGTTTCTACAAAATGCCACCTGCGTTGCAGCCCATTAAACCGCACACCGTGCCTCTTTCTTTCTGCGCTATCCGGAGACCCTTGGTGATGAAACAACACAACACGTGGGGGTCTCCCTCCAGACCCAGTTAGTCTCGCTGCCCCCGACCCACCCCCTCTGCCTTCGGCAGGACTGAGCTGCGGTTCTCCTGGAGGAAGGCACTGTCACGCAGCTGAGAGGGTGCCCACTAAGCCACGACTCCCTGTAGTCTCAGAGGAATGCAAGAAGTCACCAGATAATGCCGCCCTAGCCTCGAGAACAGGTGGGGAAACCCGGCAGAGGGATCAGGCGTGAAGACCACTTGGGTTGAAGTGACCCATCAGGATGAGCCTCAGTTGCCCTCCGCATCAGTCTAAGTGCCTAGAGGCCTCTCCCAGCCTCGTCACCTGTCCCCCTCCTCCACTTGGAGTAAACCAAAGCCAAGTAACAGAATGTACCCTGGATGAGGCCACACCTGGATGAGGGACGGAAAGGTGTTTGGACTCAGGTCAATATAACTACAAGCTCCAAGTTTTCAGCTTTACTCAGTCTATGAGGAAGCATCTCTACCTAACATCCTGAGTGTCCCTCATCCCCTTCTCCACGTCCCCTCTACCTTGCACAAGGCCGCCGGACTCCGTGTCCAGCTGTAATGTCACCATGCCACTTCTCAGCTCAGAGCCCCAGAAGCTACTGGAATGGCACAGATGGCTGAGCCTGGCTTTCAGGACACATAGTAGCCCAGCCACCTTTTCCATCCATCCCGGTTCCCCACAATTTCTGTAGGCCCCCCTTGTTCCAACCAAGCAGATCTGCTTCCCTCCCCGTCTTTGGGTGGGTATTCCCTCCCTCTGTCTACTTGCTGAGGGGAAACTCAGACACTATGAAGCTATTCCAATTCTTTGAGTCCATTTGACCATCTCCTTCATCTGAATCCTTGACACGTGGGTTAGTATACAATTACTCTTCATGTCGGTTAGTTTTGTCTTCCCTAGATGGACTTTACATTTCTAGAGACTTCTAAAGAAAACTAGAAAAAGATCTCCATCCTCATGAAGCTTACAGTTCAGCTCGGGAGACAGCATCTCTTAGCAACAGAACAATCGACATACGAGTGTTGGATCTAACAGGAAGACAGCAAGTGCCGTGTTGGGAACCCAAGACCACAAGTCAAGAGAACTTGGTTCTAGCCTTGGTTCCAGGAAGTGCCTCCCCCTCACCAGGTCTCTGTCTTGTTGTCTCTAAGAGTAGACGTTTGAGCTCAATGACCTCTAACGTCTCTCCAATCTCTGACATCCTCTGGTCCAGCGTTGGCATTGGGATGTGCCCCTAACCCGAGGACACCTCTCCCGTCACTCGAGATTTCTGCCAGAGACTGTGTGAGTCACATTTCCACAGGAGCACAGTGCTGCAGGCTATTAATCATCCTGAAAACCTGGGTCATGTATAATTCAGATCCAGGGAAGCCCTACTTGCCACCAAGTCTTTGCTGGCACTGAAAACTTGAAAGCTGTCCCCGACTTCTGCTACCTTGGCAGGATGCAGTCAAACAATGCCCTCTTATCCAAGTAACTGGAAAACAGAACCAAAAAGCCAGTGCACATTTTGGCCACACTTTCAGTGCCTGGCATGAGCATAAGAGGAAGTTCTAGACCAAGAGAGAGGCCTAAGAAGCCATGGCTGTCTCCTATTAACCGTCCTCCTGTGAACCCTGGATGCACAATTAGCTTCCGGGCAAACTTTATATGCACTAGCGTATTGCTCTATTTAAAACTAAATGAGAGGTCATGATTAATGAGGGTCTAGGGCACAGCCCACCAATTTGGCATTATCATGACAACAATGGGCATTCTGGTAGAGATGGGCCGTCGCCCACAGAGAGATGGGGCAGCTCAAATGAAAAAGAAACGTTGTGTCACTTCCCAGGAAAAGACAGCCCATCGGTGATGACAGACTCTACGCAGTACAATCAAATATTTCCCCCCGAAGGCCATTACGAGCCCATTCTGGCTGTGGCTACACACAGTAGCAGCAGCAGAACAGATGTGACAATGGTTCCCATCTTCACTTCAAGTCCAGCCAACGAGCCGTCCTGTCTCCATGATGGCACCACAGAGTCACAGGGCTAGCTTCCCCGCCTAGCCAGCCTGTGCAGGCAAAGGACCCTCCTCGGGTAGGGCAAAAGTACTGAGCAGATGGGTCCCAAGGCCCTTCCTCTCTCTCACTGCCAAGATGTCTTACTTGTGCACGGCCAATGGCATTGTTGCACAGTTTTCTGACTTACGGAGTTTTTATGTCTTGCTAATATTAGTACTGTTACCATTTCTCCCACCTCAAAAGCATTTGCATGCAAGGCTTTTAGAGAGAGAGACGTTGAAACCAGCGGCACTAGTTGGAAAATGTAATGTTGCAGCACTGCCCGTCAGAACTTTCTACAAGGATGGAAATGTGCCATGATCTCTGCTGTCCAATGGAGCAGCCACTAGCCAAATGACGCTGTTGAGCACTTAAAATGTGGCTAGGACGACTGGGGGACTGATTTTTAATTTGATTTAATTTACATGTATTTAAATTTTAAAAACCACATGTGGCTGGCGGCTGCCATGTTGGATAGAGGAAGCCATGTTTTCTCACCCTTATTTCTGATTTGTGTCATCCATTTAATAAGTATTTATTGGGTGCTTGCAGTGTGTTAGCATGGTGTCAGTCATTAGGGACATGAGAGGGAACAAGGGGCAGCCCCTGATGACAAGAAGATCGTGAGAAAGGAATGTAAGCATGTGTTTGCAGCATAGTGTTGAAAGGATGTGGGTACAGATGGCAACAGAGATACTATTATTAGTTATTTCTCAAACACCAGTCTGCTCAAGTCTAGTACTGTGCTAGACACTTTCCATGTGTTGGTCTCACTTAGTGCTCACAGTAGGCAATGAGACCAGCCTTTAATAGGTGAAATTGAAATTCAGAGACCCAGAGAGGGTAAATAAAGCAGCTAAAGATAAGTCTAAAGATATTGCGTGGTAGAACCAGGGTTTGAAACCAAAATTAAATAAGAAATATCTTCCAATAAGAAAGGAAACGTGGCCCGATTCTTCAAGGTTTAATCCAGATCAGGGATTGGGGGGTGGCTGCAAAGCAAAAGGATGGGGTATAAGGCAGGAGGATGGTGGGGGAAGAGCATTCCTAGAAGAGGGACTAGCATGTGCAAAAGAGTTCCACTTCTGGGGAAGGGGGAGGCGGGGAAGAGATGGGGCCAAGAAGCAAAGCAGCATCCCAACCATGGGCATGAGCGCTGTCCTAAGGACCTGGAGTTCTACCCCAAAGGCCACAGGAAGACCAAAGGCTTTTCAAGGAGAACTGAATGTCCAGTGTTGGAAAATCCATTCCCATGCCATGAAGAAGGGCACAGAGCAAGCAGACGTGGGAAGGAAGGAGGCCTGAACCAAGATGGTGGAGAATGATAAAGTGGAAGGATCCAGAGTCATTAAGGAAGTGAGGTCTATACAACTCTGTAAATGACCAGATGTGAAGGCGAGGGAGAGAGAGAAGCCCAAATCCCCAGACTTAGGGAAATGCTCTATTCCCTACTGACGCTGCTTTCCATGTGGTCCAATTAGTGCCCTTCTGTTCCCTATGGAATGTTTTATTCCACCTTCACTAATCCCAAACCCTCCCTTCACTGAAGGCTGTCTGAGAATCAGAGGTTCTTAGAGGTTCCCTCCAGCGTTGATGTATACAGGATGTCTTCTTGGGCCAAAGCAGTGAGCTCCAAATTATTTGCTTATGAACACCTACCATGAAAAAAAAAAAAAAAAAACCTTTAAAAGTTTGTGCACATAGACCCAATATAGGTATAATTATGTATTTATAACTTATAAAACCACCACTATACTAGTATCATACCCATTATAATCTATAAGAAATAGATAACTAAAATAAGATTATGTCCATACTGTTTTAAATTATTTTATTTATTAATGGTTCAAATTTCAAATTAACTGATGTACTTTCCATTCATGTTCTTATTTTAAGCAATATGATTGAATATCCCTTACCTTTGAAAATCTTGCTTTAAACTAGCGTTTATCTCACGGTAGCTCATTATCGCTTAGGGTCCCCAAGACCTGTTCAGTCAGTTCCCGAGGCCAAAACTATTATAGTCTAGCTCTGGGTGTTCTTTGCCTTTTTGCACCGGGTCAGCCTTTGCTCTAATGGTGCACAATCGGTGGTGAGCACAAGCGCACACACCTACACACTACTACCCTAGTCATGGTACTTTTCACTGCCACAAACCCACCTTACCAAAAAAAAAAAAAAAAAAAAAAAAAACCAGCTTCATTTACTTGATGAAGTAAATAGAATTATCATTTTATTGACTCTCAGCCTTCGAATGCATGCCTTTTCAGTGTGCCGAGGGGTGAGTGGAATCTGCAGCAAAAGCATTCAGACTGTGCACCAAAGGAAGGAGGCGGGCTCGGGACGGGTTGGAGCTGAGAGCTGAACTAGGCGCTTTGTTCATAGGACACAATTTTCCCTCAGAGAATGACTAAGAGACAAGCTATGGTTATTCACACTTGGGTATTTGGCAGATATTTTCTCAAAACAAATCGAGTGAGCCTGTGACTAGAAGGAAAACAACTGATGGTATTTGTTGCCAAGGATAAAATTCAATCTTTCAAGTGAAAATTAGAATTTTGAAAGACATTGTCTATCACCGGGAGCTTGACAGCTTCCCAAAACTCAAAGACTTTGCTGATGAGAGTGGGTGATATTAACGAATGTGATATTTTGATAGTGTATGATGAAATATGTCAACATTTGGAAGATCTGCATAGCTCCGTGGACGAGTGTGGGTTTTTTTTAATTTATTTTGAGAGAGAGAAAGTGTGAGCATGCACAACTGAGGGAGGGGCAGAGAGAGAGAGAGGAAGAGAGAGAGAATCCCAAGCTGGTAGTGTGGTAGAGAATCCACACTGGTAGTGTGGAGCCCGATGTAGGGCTTGAACTCACAAACCTCAAAGCCAAAGTGGAACACTTAACTGACTGAGCCACCCAAGTGCCCCGCAATGGATTTTAATATTAGCACAGAAGTTCATTGATATGGTTTCAGATTCCATGTTACCATTAACTTTAAAAAATTTTTTTAACATTTATTCATTTTTGAGAAACAGAGGGAGACAGGGCATGAATGGGGAAGGGGCAGAGAGAGAGGGAGACACAGAATCCGAAGCCGGCTCCAGCCTGTGAGCTGTCAGCACAGAGCCCGATTCAGGGCTCGAACTCACTGACCACAAGATGGTGACCTCAGCTGAAGTCGGACTCTCAACTGACTGAGCCACCCAGGCGCCCCCAGATTACTATTAACTTTTACGAAATACCCACATGTTGAATTTTGGTGTAGTATCAGAGAATATGTACAATTATCTGAAAAGCCTATTAAAATCTTTCTCCCTTTTCCATCTACATAACTGTATAAGGCCATATTTTCTTCATGTATTTCAGCAAAAAAAACCATATGACATTTGATTAAATGCAGAAGCAAATTCAAAACTCCAGATATGTATTAAACCATACATTGAAGAAATTTGCAAAAGTGTAAACAATGCCACTCTGCTCACTTATTTTTTTGTTTTGAAAAATATAGCTGTTTTATGAAACATTTTATTAAAAATGTTATTTGTGTTAGCATAAAATAAACAGCAATTTCTTTATTGATGTGCTTAAATGAATTAATAAAGAAATATTTCTAATTTTCTGCTTTAATTTCTTTTTTTAATGTTTATTCATTTTTGAGAGACAGAGAGAAACAGAGAGTGAGTGGGGGAGGGGCAGAGAGCGACACACACACAAAATCTGAAGCAGGCTTCAGGCTGTGAGCTGTCAGCACAGAGCCCGACGTGGGGCTTGAACTCAAGAACCCATGAGATCATGACCTAAGCCGAAGTTGGACACTTAACCAAACAGGGTGAGCCACCCAAGCACCCCTGTTTTAATTTCTAATATGGGAAATACCAATAGATATATCCCACATAAACAGAAGTTCCTTGAGGTCACCAATAAATATAGAGGGGTCTCGGAACCAAAAAGTTTGAGGGCTGCTGATTTAAGTCACTGCGATACAATTTAAAGAACAGTTCAAAATTCAGGTTCTTTTTCATGTATAACCTGTATTTCATTATACTTGTTATCATTGTTGGAAGCGATAACTCGCAAAGGTATAATATATATAATCAACACTTAGGTTGACTCCCACCCTTAAAGACAGTGGTTGTAAATATTTCCAATTATACTCTTGATTACCGAAGTATTTTTGGTCAACGTTGTGTCAGATTTGGCCGTTACTGTGGCAGAAGCAGTCTTGCTACGAAGGATGGAAACGTCAAAGTTAGCGATTTCTTGCTGTTGTCTTGTTCCTGCATTGTTAGTATCGTCTTTGACCTGCGGCTTCTTTTTGAGAATCTCATGAAGTCACGTGTCCATGCTGCAAGGGTAGATTTGGTTAAAACTAGGAGATATGATCTGTAAAGCCACTTAGCTGGGCACGCACACACACACACATCAATACTCTGAACTTCACTGTCGATTTGCCTTCTGCTCTGTAGAGTTCTCTCCTACCCTCAACTTAGCTCAGGGACTGTGAGACACACGTGATTGACTATCTAACACAATGAAGATATGAGACACCAATGTCAACCTCATTGGTGATGTTCACAAAGCCAACTTTCTTCTTTAAAAAAATGAAAATATATATATATATACATATATGCATATATATATACACACACATAATGTATATATTATAGGTATATGTTACATATATAATCTAGTTGCACCCCAGTAAATCACTGAGTCTGCATGGTGCCCTCACTTAGAAGCTCACTGGATAAAGGACCCCCAGTCAACTAAAAAGACCATTCATCTCTTCAGGACGTTGCTGACCACAGGCACTAGCAATGAGTGGAAAGAGAATGGAGCTTCTGTTCATCTATGGAAGGTCCAGTACCCAGAGAATGTGTAATCTTAGCATCGTAAGGTTGAAGACAGATGAGTAGCTTTCCCCAAGGAGGCTCCTCAATGTGTTTGGTAATCTGTTTTTGTGATGAACGTCTTCACTGGTGAATTTTCTTAATACTGGTAGTTGTTCCGACATCTTGAGGTTCATTCGAACCCTGTTCCCTCCAACTGGTGGCTCAGGAAGGATGAGGAAGCCAGCCCCACCCTGCTGTGCACGCGGAAGGGTTACAGCAACAGACCAGGAGGCATTTAGAAAGGCTCACACAGGCTTTGTCAACTTCTGCATTTCTTGCGAGGCACAGGGAGTTTGAAACGGTGCTAATTATTGCAAAGAGCTGTCTGTGAATATGCCTCCCTCTGAGTAATAGAGGCCGCTGGACATCACGCTGCCCAGCGAAAGCCTTGGCTTCTAAAAGCCATTAGGACAGCCTTGTTCTCTCCTTCCAGGGCTTCCCACAGCTGCTCTCAACGCTGCTCTTTCCGGAAGGACAGCACATTACAGGGGCTTCATCTATTTTCCCAAGAGGCACTTTAGGGACCTGGGTGTGACGCCCAGTCATGTGGTTTGACGCTCTTCTGGCATTTTGGACTTGGGTTAATCGCAAAATAAAGGGCATTTGCAAGTATGGCACCAGATACTCTGGAAGATTAAAGCGTTCACCCATGGCCAGAGTATGGAGTCTTAAATCATTCAAGTTTCAAGCGTCCCTTTTTCTTGCCTGGAGGAGGGTGCACGGGGGTGGGGGGAGTGAATTCCACGGATGGATTATCTCATTTCATTTAGCCGGACTCTTTGTCTAGCAAACCATGCAATTAACAGAAACACAAATGGAGTCTCCCTCAATCAAAACAAAGCATGAGTCCACTCTGGAGGATTTACTGGCAAGGCTTTCTCAGTGTAGCTTTCTAGATCTTTCTGGAGACGAAGTGGTGAGTCAATTTGCAATTGGGTGGCAAGGTGTGGACTTGGACCTCTCCCTGCTCCTCCTCCTCCCCTTCCCCCCTGGCTTCCCCTCCCAGCACGTTCATTTCAATATCCTCATAACTAAATCTGAGACAATGTGTAATTATACAGAAGAAAAATCTGTCAAGGATAGCTGAAGTGGCTTAAATTGTGCTGATTTACAAAGATGAGAGATCTTTTTTTTTCCCCCGGCTGAAAAAAAAAAAAAATACCTTTTTACGTGTGTAATGGCAAACAACCTCCTGCAAAGTCAACTCCTTTTCTGAAAGTCATTGCTAGTTTTATAATTTCTGAGTCATTAGATAACAGATAGAACTCCACACTTAGTGGTTTCAAATGTTTATGGTCTGCAATTCATTCTTAATGAGCTCTCTCCATGTCTTTATTCTTCTTCGTGCCTTCCTGCTGGGAAGTGTCTTACTCTGCCTTGCCTTTTGTTAATGATTCCACAATCATTTCAGAGCCATTTCTCCTGCCTTATGTAATTCTGACACCACCGAAGAGCCCAGCTCACTGCCTCGCAGTTGGAAATGTAACCTTTAATGTATTAATTTCTCTTGCTCAAAACAATTTAACCTCTGCCTTGGTTTTGTGATTGCTAAGTGTTCCAATTAAATGCCTCTTTCATTTTTTGTCCTGGAGGGCTGAATCTTCCCCGAATTATGTTTAACACACCCTGCCTCACCAGCCACGAGCATGCTGCTGGGCCCCCTTCGCGCTCACCATCCATCCATTATCTATCTCATGAGTGCCTGTCACGTTTTCAAAACACCTCCTTGCCCCCCCCCCAAAAAAAAGATTAATTAGAGTAGTTTTAAGTGCTAGGCAGCATTGTCTGCGGAAGAGAAGCAGATCACTTTAGCCCAAAAGATAGAAAGCGTCCAGGAGGACAAAATATCCCTCTTCCCACCCTCTACTCCTGAACCCATTGGATCCGTTCACACTGATGACCATACGGCAGCTCTAACGTGGAGAAGCCCTCGTCAGGATGCACCCCGTGTCAGCCAGTGGGGGACAGGAAGATCAATCGTGGTAACAACGGTCTCTGGACGCTTGGCTTTTGCATTTCACCACCTACCGCCACACAAAACAGGCCCAACAAGAAGGGTGATGCCCCTGTCCCCCACCTCCAACCCATAAAACCACTACAAATAAACTCCTGGCAACCTTGAACAGGCTGCTCACCGCCCAGCACTCAGAAGCCTCACCCCTTTCCTGGCAGGGCGAGCACCATCCTGGGACTGGTGTTCATGAACAGAAGCTCCCTTCCCTGGAGGGCCCTGTTTGTCTCCTTGTCTTGGCACGAAACTGTGCTTTACGTAACGTCCTTTCCTTCTTTCAGAGGCTTCGAAAGCATAGCAGCACAGGGCTGGAGGCTAGAGGCCCCATCAGCCCTCTGGTCCAGCTGAAACTGTTCCACCGATGGAAGTGATTGGCAATCAAACGTTCGATGGTCTAATCGGAATGATTTCTTCGAGGCAATCAGTGTGCGGAGACAAATACCTCTGGGTGGGCCCTTAGCTCAAGTTTGCATTTAGAACAGACATTTACATGCCCATTAATTGCATCTCATTCCCACGCCTGTGGCGGCCAGTCAGGTGGTGAGCCAGGGACACAGAGTCCTGGGGGACTGGGGGGGGCGCAGTGACGGGGGAGTAAGGCAGTGTGCCAGATTGGCTGCCTCCTTTCTTTTGGGTGAATAAATGGACGGTATGGTAAAATTTTAAATGCCGTCTATAGGGCACCTTGGACTACAGCTCAACTAATACATCATCTTTACAAATGTATACAAACCATGTCCACACTGTCCAAATCTTCTCTGCCTATTCCATATTGACCACATCCTCTCTTTGGGGACCCCGTGATGAGTCTCCTTTGCTGACAGTGGATGCCCTGCCCCTCCCAGAGCAGGGCAGGAATGTGTCACCTCCTCTGAAATTTGATAAGGGGCCTGTCAGAAGTTTCTTTTTCATTTATTTATTTATTTAGGGAGAAAGAGACAGAGGATGAGCGGGGGAGAGACAGAGAGAGAGAGAGAGAGAGAGAGAGAGAATTCCAACCAGGCTCCATGCTGTCAACACAGAGCCTGACGCGGGGCTCAATTTCACAAACCGTGGGATCATAATCTGAGCTGGAACCAAGAGTCGGACACTTAACCCACTGAGCCACCCAGGCACCCCCAGAAGTGTCTACAATAGTTCTCTATTAGTTCTAGAGCGCTATATTCTGAATATAGTTCTATATGTATTAGTTCTATAATGTTCTTTATTAGTTTATTGAGGACTGCTTTGACCTCTGTCCAAGTTTGTCCTGGCGTTCAGAGAGTAAAAGTAAAAATCTTCAAGTAGAATTCCACTGCCTGGGAGAAGATTAAATCACCAAAATAATACTGCCCCCATTTTTTGCGTACTATCAAAACTCATGTAACTATCACATTTAAAATAATCAGCACTGGAACGTTTCAAAATAGTTTCAAAGTCTTCATAAGTGTAGACATTTTTTAGCCAGTGCCAGTGGGCTATGAATTACTCTTCCAAAAAAAAATTTGGAAGTGATCTAGACATAACTGTTAGTTATTAGGAAACACGAGGATAGAAGAACATGTTAAACAACACAGAGGGATGCAATCAATGAAATCCAGAATGTGGGAAATTCCATAAGACAAATATTCCATTTCTTCAACAACTAATTACCCAGGAACAGAAAGAGGTAAGCCTATAAGTTAAGCTTCTTCTTTTTGTATTATTTTTTTAATGTTTATTTAATTTTGAGAGGAGAGAGAGAGAGCACGTGCAAGCAGGGGAGGGGCAGAGAGAGGGAGACATGGAATCTGAAGCCGACTCCAAGCTCAGAGCTATCAGCACAGAACCTGACGCGGGGCTCAAACTCACGAACGGTGAGATCATGACCTGAGTCAAAGTTGGACGCTTAACTGACTGAGCCACCCAGGAGCCCCTATCCGTTAAGATTCTTAAGAGGTAGATGAAGCAAATACAATGTGTGGACCTTGTTTGAACTCAGATCTGAAAAAAAAAAAAAAAAATGAGATACACACAAAACAAAGAGACCACTGGATATTCAGTGAATTTGTTTAGTTTGAGGTGGGGTAATGACATTGTGCTTATTTTTCTTGTTGTTTTTGTATTGAAGGGTCTCAACAAAAAAATACTGAAGTGTCTACAGATGAAATACTGTGATGTCTGAGATTTGATTTTTATTTTTTTTTATTTTTTTTTCAACGTTTATTTATTTTTGGGACAGAGAGAGACAGAGCACGAACGGGGGAGGGGCAGAGAGAGAGAGGGAGACACAGAATCGGAAACAGGCTCCAGGCTCTGAGCCATCAGCCCAGAGCCCGACGCGGGGCTCGAACTCACGGACCGCGAGATCGTGACCTGGCTGAAGTCGGACGCTTAACCGACTGCACCACCCAGGCGCCCCAGAGATTTGATTTTTAAAACGCCTACTGTCGGGGCACCCGGGTGGCTCAGTCGGTTGAGCATCCGACTTCAGCTCAGGTCATGACCTCACGGTTCGTGAGTTCGAGCCCCACGTCAGGCTCTGTGCCGACAGCTCCGAGCCTGGAGCCGGCTTCAGATTCTGTGTCTCCCTCTCTCTCTTTGTATTGATTTAATACAAAGCCCACCGTCAGAAGGAGTGGTTGGGCAAGAGCGGATGGTTGTCAGAGCTGGGTGATATGGACACGGTTTGCCCTATGCTGTTCTCTCTACTCTTGTACTGATTTCAATTTTCTATAAAAGGCATGGTAGGCAGTCAGCAAGTGGGTCTTCTTGAGTTTGAGTCTGTGCGGCCATCTTCGTCTTGCTGCAAAGAACCCAAAGCCCTTCACAAGCTTGTCTGAGACGCCAGCGTGAAGAGGAGCCTTTAGCCATCATGTGGTCTCTGTTCACATGAGCATCCTGGGCCACTGTCCAAGGCCACCCCATGTAAGCGACGCGACATGGAGGTGACGCTTAATGTCCCCAACTCATCGGCCCTAAGGAGAGTCTGGAAAGAGATCTGCAGGCTCCTGCCGGGAATCTCTTGAACAGGCGTGTTTGCTTGGGGGGTCACGAGGGCCTGCTCCTCCAGGAAGAGATCACTTCCAAATGTTCACCTCCTTGCCCATCGTACCTAACATACTGCAGCCCTTTTTTGTTTGTTTTTTTTTTTTATTTAAAACAAAAACAAAACCAAAAAAACGTATGGTCCTTATTACAAACATACATATGCTGATTGCCAAAAAACCAATAAAAACACAAGCAAAACAAAAGAAAACTAACCATAATCTCACCTCAATTTTTTTTTTCAAAGATGAAAACTACTACATACAAATCTTTCACTAAATAGCTCTCAGGAGGTTAAGGGGGGGAAAAAATCCCTCCATGCTTTCCAGAATTGGGTTAAAAAGAGTTTGAAAATCTTAGCACCTCTCCTACTTGTAAAGCAATTTAAAAGGGAACTGGGCCATGTTTTTTAGAGTTTTCTTATTTTAAAAGCAAATGGAAATATTTTAAGGGTTGCATAAGAATTCTGAATATTCTGGAATGCAGCAGATGCCACTTCTCAGTGCTCCCTTGGCATGCCAGCCGGGAAGGGGGGAGGCCGTGCGATTCTCAGGGCCAGGTGGGGAGGTTGGGAATGAAAACCAAACCCTTTTCGTTTGATTTTTTGGAATATGGCTCTGGAAAAGCTGCCCAGCCTACCTTCATCTCAGTTTGTTGGGCGTCCTTTTGCTAGGTGTTTGTAATAACTAATCACAGGAGCACTTGCAATGTGACAGATAGCGCGTCAATGGAAGTTGCATTATAAATCTTTCGTAATGATCACTTGGCCAGGCCGCCCTCTGAAAGTCATAAGCAGTCTTCTAGCGAGCCCTGCCAATGCATACCACATATACACTTGTTGTGGAAACTAACCATTATGGTTTTCCCCAATGGGATAGAAGAATCAGATTTGGTTCTGATTTTCTTAGGTAGGTAGGTAACCTCTGTCCTTTGCTAATGTCAACCGGGCTGATGAAAGAGAATACCCTCTTGGTAAATGGTTTTTTCTTTCCTTTCCTTCATCTCCAGCCCTCTTTAGTCCCTGGATTTTGAGCATCTTTACGATGAGGGAGGGGCCGAGACTCTTGATGTTGAGCAAATTAAAGAAAAAAAATCCATATCTTTCCCAGGACCGAGTCTCCCTGGACTGAATCATTTGCCCCCAAGGGCTGAGTCTAAGCAGATGTGCATCTGAGCCAGGTAAACCTGTTTTTCTGTGTGCTAACTCTTTGCTTACATGGCCTTTTACCGTTTCTCAAGCAGGATAAATTACTCTCTTTCTGATAATAATTTTTAGATGTTTAACACTGGAAAATAGAGCTGCAATAGCAAAGAGTCCGGGAGGAAAAAATAAAG
Source organism: Leopardus geoffroyi (assembly GCF_018350155.1). Lineage (NCBI taxonomy): Eukaryota > Metazoa > Chordata > Mammalia > Carnivora > Felidae > Leopardus > Leopardus geoffroyi. The sequence continues at coordinate 90,990,450 of NC_059339.1, read as the reverse complement.
GGAAAACAGGACCATGTCGTACGGGAATAAAAATGGTTTCTCCAGGTAGATGTAAGAACATATTACACTGTCCACATTCAATTCCAGCGGGCACTTTGCCTTTTGGCCTCTTGGCACCAAATCTGCTGGTGTTTTGTTGACGTGAAGCCGCTGTGAAGACAGTCGCCCCATAGGCATGCGTCCTGGACCACCTGGCTCCCCTGAGACCCAGGTACACTGTAGGGAGGTGATCAGGCCGTGCGACGGTGCACTTGCAGAGACAGAACCGAAATGCATGTTCACACTCCAAGGTAGAGCCTGCAGTGAACTGAGAATAGAGACAACCTCTTAATTCTTACATTGAGAACTTAGACCCTCTGCCCTAGTCTGCCCCAGCCTCACCCCAGCCTTCTTGTAAAACCAACATGGCTCCCAAAGGGTCCCACACAGCCAAGAGGAGCATCCAGACACGGACAGTGCTCAGGGTTTCTGACTTCTGTGTGTGAGGAGCACTGGGGCAGGTAGGAGCCCAGGGAGGACAAGGAAAGCAGGGCCCTGGGTGGCCGGTGACCACAGCCGACCTCCTCAGCCACCTTCCTCCTTTTCGCCTCTGCCTCTTGGCTTCCTTCACTCAAAGGACAAACTCAAGGACAGAATCAGAAGCAGCAGTTCACCCCCAGATCCCACCTCACCAGCCTTTCAAATCCCCCTCCGGCCTCCTGAAGGACCGATTGTGAATCTCTCCCCAGGGACAGCTCGTCCTCTGACCTGCTCTTGTCCCGTCATCACCGGCAGGACCGATTCAGCTCTCTCGGCAGGTTGTTTATTTGGTGACGCGGAGTAAAGCTGTACAGGGTGCTGTTTTCCTCTCTACCCCACGCTCGAGCAGGACGGTCCCCCGGTCCTTGGGGAGGCGGTCTGAGCCTTAGAATCCTGCATGCATCAACTTTCTGCTCCAGTGGAACTTTCCTGAAAGGTGGATCTGAAGAAGATACATTAAAAAAAGAACGAAGAAGAAACTACTCATGTTGCTCGGTTTTTATTATTTAGAAAGCTCATGGTACGTGACCTGCTTAAAATTGTTTTTATTTTATGTTCATATGCGATTTTTATTTTATTTTTATTATATGGCTATTATAATATTTTGTCATATTTTATTTTTATGTAATTCTAATTACAGCCATGCCATACTGTATCGCTGAAACAACCAACATTCAAACAATGCCCCTTTTGAGTGATGGCGTCGGCCACGAGAACCTCCCCCAGTCCTCTTGCCTGTGCCCTGATGTCACCAGAAAGGTCGTCAGACCCCACCACGGACACCGAGCCCCCCAGACAGCCACTGTGTCCCTTGCAGCCAAGTGGCTGCCTCAACCAGCCTCAAGATGTGGCTCCCCTCCCCCCCCCCCGCCCCGCTCACTTCCATTAAAGGCAAAGGGACACCAGAGATCATGTCACCATTCCTCAAGTGCTTTGAGGTTGACGTCCTTCCCTGGAATCTTGAATGAACCAAAACAAATTGAGGGTCAATTCAAGGGCATCCTGAGCTCACCGGCACTGTGCCTGCCGAGCCAGACAGATCATGCGTGTATTTTCTGGCGTGAGCAGAGTCGCTGAGCTCAGCAGCTCGTGTGGATGCAGGAGAGCTGGGAAAAAGTTGGGGCCCAAATAATCGAGGATAATTAGAAATTCTTGCCTCATGTAGCCACAGTTTTAGCATCTAATAATTATTGTTTAAATGCAAATACTAGTCCCTGGGATTCCTTATGCATGTGAATCAATCTCTTAAAAACAATTGCCGGCTCCAGATGAAAAACAATTTCTCAACAGCTGGAGAACATTTGCAGAAGGCAACTTTTAAAGAACAGAGCGGGGAGAAAGACAGAGATAGACACAAAAGTAATCACCAGCCTCCGTTGTCTGAAGGAGTCTGAACTCTTCAGTCGGGGTGTTCCTAATTGCAACACGTACAGCTATGCTCGTTGCCAGGCCGCAGGTAAACGAGCAAGTGGAAGTCAGAACGGATCTCGTGCTGTCAGCACAGCTAATCAAAAATTATCCTGCCTTTGACTTTATTTTTTAAGGGTTTTTTTTTTTTTTTTTTTTTTTTTTTTTTTTACCATTAGCATCTTCTTATTGAGTTTTAAAGATGAGAAAAATGAAGGCTAGATCATCAAGGAGGTATATGGACAGTACAAGTCTATTTCAAGTACAGTATTTAGCATGGGCAATAGGGAAGCCTTTTTCTACTGGGCTGAACTGAACCACCAACTTAGACTAGTTCAGGGCAGGGCAGGGGCAGAGGTGAAGGGGGAGGGGATCTGTCGCCAGCCCAACGCTCCTATCATTAGTTTGAAACTATTTTTTTTTAATTTTTTTTTAACGTTTATCTATTATTGAGAGACATTGAGAGACTGTGAGCAGGGGAGGGGCAGAGAGAGAGGGAGACACAGAATCCGAAGCAGGCTCTAGGCTCCGAGCTGTCAGCACAGAGCCCAACCCGGGGCTCGAACTCACAGACCAAGAGATCATGACTTGAGCTGAAGTCAGACGCTTAACCGACTGAGCCACCCGGGTGCCCCAAAGTTTGAAACTATTTGAGATTGTGCCCCAAACCCCCAAATGAGTCCTAACCAAGGACTGACTTTCTAAATTAAGTATCTACGGCTCACATCTTACTCTTTCTAATTTGCCACAATCCTTTAGGATTCAAGTTCAAAAATAATATGGATCGGTCATAAGGTAACAGTAATGAAGATGATGGTAAAAATGGCTAGCGCTTTATGACACATTCTACACGACAGACGTTGCTTCCTCATAAATCTTAAGAGACAAATACTCTTATTACCCCATTCTGCAGATGAGGAAACCGAGGTACACAGAGATTCTGTAATTTGCTCAAGGTCACTGGGTTAGTAAGCAGTGGGGCCGGTTTCCTATCCTGGACATCTGGCACCCGTAACTGTGCTCTGTGAAAATTTTTGGCCGGTGTTTAAATTCTGCTTGAGAGTGTTTTGTTCCTTGGTTGAAACAGCGATCACCGAGTAGAATGTGCATGCCGCCGGCAAGATAATCCACTGGGAAGTCATAGGACAGGCCGGTAACTTGTCACATGGTACAGTTTAACTTGTGACTAGCTAAGTGGGCTTACGGATTTATTGTGGAGTTTCAACCAAATTTACCCTCACGAAAAGGGCAGGTGGCCCCAGAAAGATTCGTGCAAAGAACAGGGGATTTGAAGGTGGTACCCACACTGCAGAGACTGGCTACAAGAAAGCGGAGGGAAACCACAAAACAAAAACGTCCGACGCGTAACCGATGCCTCATTGTCAATGGCGACCCTCCCTCCCGTCCACACTGATCACTGAAATATTAGTTAATGCTAACAGGAAGCCATTATAATTAACAAGACATTTGACAGCTAAGTATCAAGAAGATGAACGCAAATACAAATTGAAAGCAAAAATACGTTTCTACAGTCAATAAATTTAAAAAAGTAAATAGCTTGCAATCTTTTATTTCCCCTCACACTTTAATTTCTACTTTATGTGTGTTTTACAATACGCTTAAAATATTAACGTGTATATTATTGTAGAGAATAATGAACAGACACAGGAAGAGGGAACCGCTCAAAAAACTTCCTGATAGGGTTATGCAATCAGAAGTTGGGACCGGAGCACAGAGAGTTTAGTCCACCCCATGGGGCTACTCTCAGGTAACCATGGTAACCCTAATCTGTGGCCAAGCGGCTGGCAGAAGCTTAGCAACCCAACCGGAGACAGAGGAGAAGGTGGAGGCACAGACAGCACCTCCTCCACCCCAGGCTCCAGGACCCCCTCGCCTGGGCAGGGCTCAGAAGCCCGAGGTGGAGCTGAGGGTCCCCGGAGGTATTCTGCTTTCGTTCACACCGGCGGCGTTCTTTGCACCTGAGGAAACACAAGGGCTGCCTCCCCGAGTTGATCCCATTAACAACAGAACCGGGGCGCCCAGGTGGCTTCAGCTCAGGTCACGATCTCACAGTCTGTGGGTTCGAGCCCCACATCGGGCTCTGTGCCGACAGCTCGGAGCCTGGAGCCTGCTTCGGCTTCTGTGTCTCCCTCTCTCTCTGCCCCTCCTCTCTCTCTCTCTCTCTCAAAAATAAATAAACATCTAAAAATTAAAAAAAAAAAAAAAACCAGAACCAAAGCTAACAAATGACTAATAAATTGTCTGAGGTCACAGAATTTTTAGCATGGAACATTCAAAACCAGATTTGCAAAGCAAGTTGTCATACTTCCAAAGCCATCAAGAGAGAAAAATTATGTGCTCTTTTATATGAGGAAATAAAATCCCGGAAATGTAACAGAACTGCACATGAGAAGATAATAATGTTCAGATATTGAAAGGCATATATTTGGGCAATATTCTACGTAGAAAAAAAAATGTTGTAAGGGGGAATCCAAGAATAAACTCCCAAAACACGCGCACACACACACGCGCACACACACACGATACAATTCACCCAAATGGATTTTCCTCTCTAGGACGCAAGATGTTGTGTGGGGGAACTTCTCTTTCTGCTTTATTCAAAACGGGGCGCGTAGAGCGGCCGAATTTCCAAGGTGTCGCTGGGCAGGACATGAGTGATACTTTGTGTCTCTCAAAAACTTGGTCAGGTGGGTGTTTCATAGTGAAGATTTAAAGCTGTTTCACTGGCTTTGCATTTTGTATTTTATAAATCATTAACAGGAACAAAGTAAGAACCAAAACAGAGATACCCATTTCATAAGTGTGAAGACAGTTAACCTTTAAACAGATGGGTAATCCCAGACAGTTCTGTAAAATTAATAGAGCTTAAACCCGAGGTCTCAGAGCTGCAGAATACATCTTTGGAGACCATGTTTTTGAGATCATCATAAATCAACCTTTTTTTTTTTTTTTTCTTCTCACCAGTCCCTTATGCCTACCCAGGCTCCTAGAACTGCCAGGTTGTGAATATGTATATCGCGGTGCACGGACTGATCCCGTGCTCTGGTATCGATCGTTCTGAATTTCCTCTGCAGTCCCAGCTCCCAGTGGCTGAAAGGCAGTGGTCCCGGTGGGATGGCAGCTGGAGACGATGCAGAAACACGACGCTCTTCCTGCTCTGAGCCCTGAGGACCTTCACGCGCGGCTCCCTTTGGGGAAGCACTTCCATTCTGTACCAGGACACCTTCGCTTATTAAATCAAAGACGCTGTGGAAGACTGTTTTGTTTTCACGGCAGTGTGTTTCTCCTCAGCCGAATTGGTTCAGGTCTCGAAAGAGGCTCAGCGATTGATGGGCAAGGCTCCAAGCAGGTGTCACCCGCGGGGGGAGGTCGCTGTCCTCCGGGATTGCCGCCTTTGCTCTCACGAAAGACGGAGTTGTCCAGTGTGGAAGGTTACACGTGCAAAAAGGAGGAAAAGGACTAGTCTGCATCATCACTGTCAACGATTCAAGCGGGTGTTCGGAGGCATTTCTTTCAACACTTGGATCCTTTTTAAATGTGGCCACAAACACTTCCAGAATGTGGATTTAAATGGAATTGAAGCCCAAGGTATGATACTAGCACGATGCCGGCCTCGTATGCCAGTCCTGGGCGCCCCCTTTCATTAGCCGTGGGGGTGACGCTGGCTGTGGAATAAACACGAAGTTGGATCGGATCATCTCCTTGCCTTGGTTCCACGCGGGCCACTGCCCGTCAGGAAGCTACGGGACAGGCACATGGCCTTCCGCGTGTCCAGAGTCCAATGGACACTCACCAATGTCGTTCTGACGTCTGCAGGAGCGTCCCCTTCTTGCCCTGCACAGTCAGAAACAAGAAGCCTGGAGCCCTGGTCTTCATGTAAAGAGTTAACTCTGAGAGTACATCTGAGGGCAACAGCATTTTGTTCTTTCAGCGCAATCCTATCCAAGAATATTTTCCCACTTGCTCGGAGGAGCAGCCCTGAGAAGTCCATATGGACATATTTGCAGCTATTTACTATTGGAAAAGTTAATTTAGCGGTATTGCTGTAACCGTCAGGACGTTCAAAAGCCTGAAGAATTCAATAGGGATCTGAGCAGAATACAGATGGAGGACAGAGGCACACAAGGAACAACGGTCCAGGTCGTCCGCGCACACAGAAAACTTGCCGCCACGGGAGCACACGGAACGGAGCCCACAGGGGCCACGCTTCCCAGCAACACGCCAGCCGTCCCGTGCCACCCTCTCCTACTGAGCGTCAGCAGCGCATTAGCATAAATGCCATAAAATTTTGGCCCTGTATCTTCTTTATTATTTTTTATAGGTGTATAATTATTGAAAGGAGGCCATTACCTTTTTTATGGACTTGCGACTCTGTCTGCCTCTGACTTTCCCACTCTGCCTGTGATCCGGTCGTCACGCTGTGCTGTTTGGAGAGAGGAGAGGAGAGCCCTTCGATGGGGTGGGGGGAGCCCCCGCAGAGCCCACAGGTGTGCGTGCGGGAGACCCCGGGATCCGGAGACCGGTCGTCCGGCGACCCGCGGCCCACCCAGCCTCTTCCTTATGAAAGCAGGGCTTTCAGAACGTGTGTTACAACCCCAGGAGTTCTGAGCCATAAAAATCATAAAGAGTAACGTCCCATGTCTGGAAACAGAAACGATTTCTATGAGAATTTATGTATTCGAGGTAATTAATCCGCATGTCTGGAGCCGATCATCCCAGACCTGCCTTCTCGTGCTAATCATTGAAGCCCTATTCAATGGATCTGTTTAATTATCTCCCCAGATAAACAGCCCCCACCCCCCAATTTTTTTTTTTAGCAAACTCACCCGGAAGAGTTAGGGAGCACCTGTCACCCACATCACGTGCCAGTCCCCTTCCTTCTTTGTTTGTTCCCTTCAGAAAGAGGTAGTCGGCAAGGTGGTTTGACTCTCTGGGGTCCACAAGACGGGACAGGGCTCCACGCATTGGTCTCGGGACATCAGTATTTCCCACCGTGTGGGGAGTGACTCACCTGTACTCGTTGTAGGAATCCGTACAACCGAGAACATCGTGTTGAACAAGGTTTCTTTTAGCCTTAGATGCTTCCCAAACGTTGACAATAGGAATTTTCACTGTTGTCTCAAGGGGGGAGGGGGTACTACAAAATCTGTATCTTTGTGTTTTAGCTGCTAATAGAAGCCACTTTGGCTTATGCCATCTCAGGAACCATTGTGACTGACGGTGGCCACGGAGCCACCTGAGTGTGCTTACAATGCAAGACAGCTCTCGAGAGAGCCCTGTGCCAGCTACACAGCACATCAACTCCCAGGAGCCGCAGGCTGATCTGAACGGCGAGGACAAAAGGAATAGCCAGACTCCTCGGGAATTTTGTGCAGGTGATACAAAAATGTATCAAACAGGGGCGCCTGGGTGGCTCAGTCGGTGAAGCGTCCGACTTTGGCTCAGGTCACGATCTCGCGGTCCGTGGGTTCGAGCCCCGCGTCGGGCTCTGTGCTGACAGCTCGGAGCCTGGAGCCTGCTTCGGATTCTGTGTCTCCCTCTTTCTCTGACCCTCCCCTGTTCATGCTCTCTCTTGGACTCAAAAATAAATAAATGTTAAAAAAAAATTAAGAAAAAAAAAGAGAGATACCTATACTTAAAAAAAAAAAAATGTATCAAACATGCGACAAAACACCATTTGTGGTTGCCGGTTCACCCAGGCTTTTAGCACAAAGACCCCCGGCCGAGGTAACAGATGGGCCTTCCTCTTATCCTGACTCAAGTAGCTCCAGGACACAGAGGGTTGTTGTTTTGTTTTGTTTTGTTTTGTTTTGAGTACAGTGTGTTTGTTTGTTTGTTGCCTATTTTTCCCGTAAGCACCTCCAACGCTCCCTCACCGCTGCCCCTCAGACACACCCAGTGAGGGGGCCCCGTCGCCTCTGGTTCCCAGACTCAACCCAGCAAGAAGAGACCCAAGACCCTCGCAAGCAAACGTGGATTCCACAACTTTATGATCCTGTTAAAATAAATGGCCACCAAAACGGTCTTGCAACTAAAATGGAAAGAGAGCCCCTTGCGTTCTCTTTACGAGCATTCCCACCGCCTGAGTTTCCCAACTCCCTGTGTTCTACTTGCCTTGGTCCTCTCACACCCCAGTTTTAGGAGAACCCAGATCCTGCATCCATCTTGCCTCCTCTCTAGAAGCAGGTCAGTTTTCCAGGTTGGTCGTGGTGACGGATGCCTTGCGTCCCCCACTCACTAGCCATGCCCTGTGCCCTTCGGGCCTCATCTTTCCTCCTTCCTCTACGAGAATTTTGTCCACTGTCATACAGGTGGCCTGTCCTCAGGGGAGATGAGCCACATTCTCACTCCCAGACGCGAATGTTATTTGGTCCAAGCCGAGTGAGTGCTTTGGGCAGGGGCACGAAGCACGATTCTGGCCAATGAGACCTGGGGGGCGCGGGGCAGGGAAGGTTTTCCTCGTCCTTAGAGAGGGACACAAGACCTTCACTGTGATGTGTGACGACGAGAGGCATGAACAACGAGATTCAAGGTGGGAAGCATCTGTGCCCGAGCCTGGAGCCAGGAACTTACAGCTGGATCTCCTGAGTGACGCAGACCTGGTCCGCATCAGCCCGTAGTCCCGAGTACTCCTGCACCAAGAACTCTTGCAGAAGACTGGTCACAGATGGGAATTCAGCCCCTCCCCTGGCACGAGCCCCCTCCCAGCCCAGGGAGCGGGGCCGTCACACCATCACACTGCCCGCCTGGAGAAACCATCTTCGCTTTAACGCGATGCCCTGATGCCTACCCGTGCTGTTGGCGGCCTTCTAGAACCCCCAGAATACACGACTAGGAGCTAAAGGGAAAATAGTGCTAAAGATGACCGAGAAATCACATCAGCTCCATTACACTACCTGGAAAGTAATATTCAATAATAAAGTTTTGAATTCCATTACTGAGTCGCTGAATAATACGGTTCCCGGTAAACAAAATTTTATTGTCTGCGTGTTTGTTCCATAAAATAAATATATATTTTACCTAATCCAAATTGCATCCGACTGTTATAATTTGTCAGAGGTGTGGAAATGCTTTTCTTGCCATTACTTTTAAACTGCTTCCCTAGACAACCAAGTCGGGCTTAGAATCACAGAAATTAGAGACTCAAAACAGCTTCTGGGTCAGCCTGGGTGACTGACTACCAGGCTCGGGTGGGCAAGCCCTCTGCCCAGGGGGACGGTCCCCATCGAAGCGGAAGGAGGAGACACGAGAGCATCGCGTTGGTCGTTTCCATTCTGGTGGCTTCCAGGCTCCAGCAGGCAGTTCCTCCCCACAAAGTGAGGGTCATCACTGTTCTTCTCAGCAACCGCCCCCTTTTAATTTGGACTTGAAGAACACTAATGGTCAAATTTAATTTCCCCAGGCCGGATTTCCATGTATATAGCTCATTCACTACAAATCATAGTAAAATATCAAGTCCCTCTACCCCCCAAACCATACTCCTGGTTGGAAATCCATTTCTTGAGGGACCAGAGATGTCCATTTCATTCTATCACTAAGGAAGAATTTTAAATGCAAAATAATATCTTAAATTTGTATTTGGTATAAATGGTAGGTAAAGGATGTTGTCTGGGAAGGTCTTTAGAAAAAAAAAAAAAAAAAAAAAAACGGAGAAGATTAGACCAGAGGAGAATAAAATAGCGCCTCGAACTATAAAGTTGGAGTAGGTTCTTCCCACAACTTGGACATAACAAGAGCCCCCGAGTGTATAAACTCATTGCCTGACACTTGGGCCACCTCAAGAGGAAGAGGTCCAGTGGCTTCAGAGCTAGACCCTCACTGCCATTAGCGCCATGGATGTGAGCTCGATGGGGAAATAGGGTCACGGGGAGAGGTACACACATGCACACCGACCACATTTACTTGCAGCGCTCCTGCTTTGATCAAACATCTTTGGAGGATCGCTGGGTTATCACCAGAGACAGTCTATTATCAGGTGGTGTGGGTGAGCCTCCCGGAAATACACATCCTGGATGCATTTAGGAAGTTATAAGAATGTGGTCTAAGGCCGATAGGATTGGACAAATGAGTGGGAGGAGAAATAATCCCAACCAGAGCTTGGGGACTGTCCCTCAGATGACCCCTCTTGGCCTAGTACCTAAGACTCAAGTTGTCTTTCTCTGTTGTCCAGTGAGCATGCCGGATATGAGTGAGCAGACCCATCACTCAGGGTTGGCAAAGTCATTGGCCCAAAAGTCAGCCATACAGCCGACGTCTCTCCCTGAAGATGCAGAAATGAAATTGTCACCCTGAGGACACGGTCCACCATGGTGGCATCTCAGGACACGACAGGGCTCTGGGACTGCAGAGGCGGCTGGTCCTCTGAGACTCCCTCAACTCCTTAAGCCTCAAGCTTGGGTAACTTAGGCACAGACAAAAGGAGCACCCAGAGTGGCAGAGACGTCACCTCAGCAAGGGGAACACGAGACAAGGCAGCCCATGGGCACCACGCAGTAATCAAGGGGTTCTTCTAGAATGTTCTACAACCACAGGTCTCCAACATTTTGATCTTAGGACCCCTTCACATCTGACTATAGAGAGCCCCAAATAACGTAAGTTTGTTTGGATTATAATTGTTGATATTTATCGTATTAGAAATTAAAACTGACAACTTTAGGGTTTATTAATTCACTTAAAATTAACGATAGAGTACTCATTATATATTATGCTTTTTTGTGTGAAAAATAACCAGACTTTCCAAAAAAAAAAAAAAATAGTGACAAGAGTGCCAGTGCTTTACATTTTCGCAAATCTTTTTAAAGTCTGGCTTCATAGAAGACATTTGGGTCCTCGTCTCTTTCGGCCTTGAGCGTACTGAAATATCATCTATCACTAACCTGTCCAATAGACTTACGAGAGAAGGAGAGAATTACATCTCCGTATTATTAAAATAATTTTGACGTCGCAGATCCCCGAAAAGTATCTTGGGGACCTCTAGGACCATTCTGGGGACTGCAGGGCTACCTGTCTAGTAGAACGCGGTTTGGGTCCTCAGTCCGTATGAGCAGGAAAACACAGATGCCATTCACACAAGCTGTGTTTGGATCTTTGAGCTGGATTCAGTCAGCGAAGAGCGGTTCTTGACGAAGTAACACGGTGCCTCAGCCCATTCCTGCTGCCGTAACAAAATACCCCACACTGGGTAGCTTCTGAATAACCGAAGTTCATTGATCACAGTTCCAGAGACCGGAAATCCAAGATAAGGGTGCCAGTGTGGTCAGGTTCCAGTCGCAGCCCTCTTGTGGGTCACAGACTACTCACTGCGTCCTCCCAGGGCGGAAGGGGTCTCTTTTGTAAAGGCCCAAATCTCATTTATGAGGGTTTCACCCTCCTGAACTAACCACCTCCTCCAGGCCCCACCTCCTGGCATCAGCACCCTGCGGGCTCTGATTGTAACCCACGAATGCTGGGGGGACACAAAGATTCAGTCTTTGCAGATTCTGCTTTTTCCTGATTTCCGAGTGTGAGACCCCAAACACCCTCCCGAAAGTCCGACAGAGAGCTGTTCATTCTCTTCCTTGAGGCGCAGTAAAGTTCCAAGGGCACCCCCTGTGCGGCGTCAGGTGAGGGGGGACTGGTTCTTGGGGACCCGATCCTAACTACTAACGGCCTCACGTGTCCTTGAATCCCGTAAGTAACTCCGTAAGGTAGAATCTAGAGAAAAGAAACCAAGAGTCAGAGGGGTTATCAGTAATTTGCCTGATGATTCACAGTTAAAGGGACCGCAATGACTCAAGTCAGCGTATCGACACCAAAAACCCACATCTGCTGGCCACAGAACTTCCTCGCTGCGCACGGCAGGGGCCACAAAAGCGCTGGTAACCGGCAGGGGTGTGTTTTGACCGTTTCTAAAGGTTTCCCCACATTCTCTCCAGGATTCGTCGGGTGTCAGCCGTCTGTCTGATCTCATTGCTGGATTCAGCAGACACGGCGACATCCTCCGCCCTGGGAGCCCTCACGCGGGCCAGGGCCGGGGCGACAGGCACCACGGCAGCGATGCGCACACGACCAAGGTCGCTGGAGGGTGTGCAGGGCCGGAGGGAGCCGCCCGCAGCGAGAGAGGCCATCTCTGGGAAGGTGGCATGCGAGCTCAAGGTCACCAGCCAGAGGAAGGGCGTCTCCCTCCACCAGGCTGGCTGACCCCACCTCCAAGCCCTGACACGGAGCCCGAGGGCACCGGGGAAGCCGGGTCTGGGCGGCTCCAGGAGCATCTGCTATCACTTTATGAAAGTAAAGTTTCTTTCCTTGGAGACGGGAAGAACGCGGGGCCTCCCCTCGGCCAAAGGCCCCCAGGCCTGTTCCATCTTACGAGGAGTCCCGAATGCAGGCCACGGGAGGAAACTGGGCACCGACGTGCAAGCAAAGGTGCCCGTGGGGCCGCCTGCTGTGCCCCTCCACGCTCCGTTCAAGGGCAAGTGACCAGATGCAGAGGGGACAGCACGTGGTCGCGGCGAGGAGCCGCGTCTCCAGCACGTCCCGGACAGGAGCAAACCTCCCGGCCGGCGCGGCCCCGTCTCCCAGGTGCGCAGGAGCCAGGCCCGTGGAGGGGACGAAGGGTCCCTTCTCCAGAGCCGCCCCGCCTCCACCCCTTCTGCCAGTCCCAACCTGGAGGGAAACAGAGAAAATCAAGCTACTCCCCGTTGTTGTGAAGAACCAGAAAAATGACGATTGCGAAACACTGCCTAAATATTGTTCCTCTGAGCAGTTGCCGGCTGCGGGCTGGCAGCCCATCGTGCGGGAGGTCTCAGGGGGGATCCCGTCCGGAAGGGTACCCTTTGAGTTTCCGGTACGTGAGGCATCGTTTCCTTGTCCCCGTAAATTGTGCTGGATTCAGAAACACAGATTTCGCTTCTCTTTGCCCCATACATTCATGGCCAGGCACATGCACACGTGTACATAAAGTCCTAAAACAAAATAACATGTTACAGCCGATGCCTTCAGATGTTAAGGGAACCATATGACTTTCTTCATGTTTTCTCCCTTTCTCTTTCCTCCCTTCCTTCCTCCTACCCACCTACCCATCCAGCCTTCCTTCCTTCCTTCCTTCCTTCCTTCCTTCCTTCCTTCCCTCTTCCTTCCTTTCTTTCTTGCCTCCTTTCCTTCTTCTTTCTTTCTTTCTTTCATTTCTTTTCCATCATAAGAGTGGTATTTGTCAGATACTAGGTACAGAAAAATGACACCATAGAAAAGAAATAGCCCGGTGACCTGCTTCGTCACAAGATGTGGATGGGTGCTTTTGAATTACAGGAAAACCTTCTGCTTTCTGAACTACTGAGTAAAAGCGGGGCAAACAACAACAACCCAGTGCTTTAACGTTTCACACGGGCTCTCTGGGTGCACGGTGCAGAGCGCCGCGAATGGGGACAGGATTCAGTATAAATCTCTTCTCATTTTGTGTTTCAGAAGGTGCGCGATAGAAAACCCATTCTCACAATAAATGCTAGTCACTTGAGGTCTATAGCTTGTTTTGTAGCTAAGAAAATAAAGCCTCCGCTCACCCTTGGCCAACTGAGTTACATTTTATGCTATTATTAATGCGTTGCAAGGCTTTTTTTTCATATCAATTTGAAATTATACATCTGGGAAATCCAAGCTCTGCAGCAGTCAATGCTTTGTTTCTCTGTGTGGCCCTCTGCAATTACTAGAATGTGCAACTATAATTTAGCTCAGGTAAAATTCAATCAGTCACCCCAAGCACAAAGAAATCTCCGTCTCCCAGGAAAAAGGAGGAGGAGAGGGAGGGGGAGAGGAAAAGGAAGGAGGGAAAGGAGAAGGAGAAGAAAAGGAGAAAGAAGGAAGAAACCGGAGAGGGTTTCCCCGCAAAAGGCCCAGGGGAGCTGTAGGAGTTTCCGAGATGAATTGATCCGAGGATGAAAATTCAGGCTGTGCCGGGCAGCATAACCGAGAAGGGCAGTGGCTGAGTTCTGGAATCAAAGCGAAAGAACTCTGCTTCACACCCTGCTTGGATTCTCTGTAAAATATCATGTTCTTTGTGTTACAAATAGAGAGGGAAAGAAGGAAGGGTGATTTTTGCTGGGGTGGCTAAAATTCACAGGGAGGAACTCGGGGGTGAATGGTATACTGTCCAAAAACCATTGTGCGACTGGAAGCAAAGCTTTGCTGAGCGAACCCAGCCCTCCTGCCCGACGGGAGGGTGGGCCGGCCTCCGCCACGGAGCTCAAGCTCTCCGAAGAAAGGCCAGCATGTGGGTTTTCTCTTTGTTTCTCCTTGCATTTTTGGCCCTTCACGACTTTCACCAGTTGCACGGGCTGGACCATGTATGTAAGTGCTCGTGAATTAGTATTCCTAGGCTTTAGGAAGGCTTTGGTAACTCACAGCTGTTCCACACACGTCATGCCTCAGAAAGTAGATCACTCGGCCTTGGAAGTGATTCACTTCGACACAAACCTCTTTCTCCTCACCACCGATGGGGGGCGGGGGTGGGTACCCGCATCACACACTTGCTTTTGAAGGCAGTAATTTGGTTCACTATCCTTTCTTACCAATTTGTCCACTTCTAGTCAGATGCCATCGTAAGCTCAAACTTTGTTCTCTTCATTCCACGGAAACCCAGCAGAGAGAGGCAAAATATTTTTAATTAACCTTTGTATTTCGAGATAATTGTGGATTCACCTGCAGTTGTAAGAAATAATCCAGAGACAGCCCCTGTAGGCTTTGCCCAGTTCTTTCATGATACCATCTTACAAAACTATAGTAAAACATCACAGCCAAGATATTGACCCTGATCCAGTCAAGACATAGGACATTTCCAACCCCACCAAGATGTTCTTGACGCCCTGCGAAGTGACACATGCTTCCTTCCTGCCCCGAGCCCATCGCTAACCCCTAAAAACCACCAATCAGCTCTCTATTTCTGTGATGCTGTAATGAATGGACTATGTGACCTTCGGGCACTGGCTTCTTTCACAGGGCACAAACCCCTGGATAATCCGATGACGTGTTCTTTTTTATGACCAAGTAGCGTTCCATGCCGTGGCCACACCACAGTGCTTAGTTCACCAATGAAGGACATCCAGGTGGTTTACAGTTTTTGACCATTCCAAACAAAACTGCTGTCAATAGTTGCATGCAGGTTTTTATGAGAGCATAAATTTTTCTCTGGGATAAATGCCCAGGAGTGAAATTATTGTGTCATGTGGTGGCGGCATGGTGAGTTTTTTTAAGAAGCTGCCAGATCGTTTCCCAAAGTGGCTGCGCCATTTTAGGTGCCCACCGGCAAAGTTCGAGGTCCTTTCTCCTCATCCTCATCAGAATGTGGCCTTGTCATTATTTTTTTTATTTTAGCCATTCTGGTGGGGGTGTCATTGTTTGTTGTGATTTTAATGTGCATTTCCCTGATGGTTAATGATGCTGAACGTGTTTTCATGTGTTTATGTGTCATCACCTTTCGGGTGAAATGTCTCTCTGTCTTTTGCTCATTTTCTTTTTTCTTTTTTTAAATTTTTTTCTAACGTTTATTCATTTTTGAGAGACAGAGCGCAAGCGGGGAAGGGGCAGAGAGAGGGAGACACAGAGTCTGTAGCAGGCTGCAGGCTCCAGGCTCCGAGCTCCGAGCTGTCAGCACAGAGCCGGACGCAGGGCTCAAACTCACAAACCGCGAGATCATGACCTGAGCCGAAGTCAGACGCTTAACCGACTGAGCCACCCAGGCGCCCCTCTTTTGCTCATTTTCTAATTGCATTTTTGTTCTTTAACTTTTGAGTTTGAGAGTTCTTTATGCATTCTAGATATTCAGTCCTTGCCAGAAGTGTGGCTTGCAACTATGTTCTCCAATTCTGTAAATTGCCGTTCATCTCTTAACAGGATCTATCACACAACAAGGGTTTTTAATTTTTATGAAGTTCAATTTATCCATTTGTCCTTTTTATAAGTTGTGTTTTTGGTATCACATCTAAGAACTTCTTGGTTGCCCCTATATTACAAAGATTTTCTCCTGGTTTTTTTTTTTTTTGTTTTTTTTTTCTAAAAGCTTTATTTTATCTTTAAATTCTTGATCCATTTTACATTAATTTTTTTTGCATGTGAGGTTTCAGGTTGAAATTATTATTATTTTTTTGTCCGTGGGTGCCCAATTTCTCTGGCACCATTTGCAGCAAAGGCTATTATTTCCCTCATTGAATTGCTTTTGCACCTCTTTCAAAAATCATTTGAGTGTACATGTGAAGGGAGGGGTCTACTTATGGACTATTTGTTCCATTGATCTACACGTCTATCCCTCCAAAACATTTTTGGAAAATCTAGAAAAATCTAGCCAAGTGCAACTACATAATGAACAGCTCTGTGGAAAGGAAGGAAAAGAGGGAGGGAGGAAAGGAGAGAGGGAAGGAAGGAGAGAAGGAAGGAAGGAAGGAAGGAGGGAGGGAAAGAAGGAGGGGAAAAAAGGAAGGAAGAAAAGAAGGAAGGAAGGCAGGAAAGAAGGAAGGAAGGAAGGAAGGTAAGGAGGGAGGAAGGAAGGAAGAAAAGGAAGGAAGGAAAGAAGTAAGGAAAAAAGGAAGGAAGGAAAGAAGGAAGGAAGGAAGGAAGAAAAGAAGGAAGGAATAAAAGGAGGGAGGAAGGAGAGAAGGAAGGAAGAAAAGGAGGAAGGAAGGAAGGCAAGAAGGAAGGAGAGAAGGAAGGAAGGAAAGAAGGAAGGAAAAAAAGAAGGGAGGAAGGAAGGAAAGAAGGAAGGAAGGAAGGAAGGAAGGAAGGAAGGAAGGAAGGAAGAAATGGATCTGGGGGAGTTTTCCCTTCCAGAAATGTTCAGAGGCGACCAGAAGTCCAGCTGCTGTGCAGCACCGGGACCTGCTGTCCCCCATGGGTGATGGGAAAGGAATGCCGTCCTCATCCAGGAGCTGAGACGGTGCTCCCCCAGCCACAAACAGGGCCGATGAGAACTCATTCGTGTCCAAGGAACTACACATCTGTGATGGTGGAGGAAGTCGGCCAAGAGCGGCCACCCCTGGGTACCCCCAACGTTGGCAAGAGATAGGAGTCCCAGGGGAAGAATCGTGTTGCGATTGGGGGAACAGAAGACATGAATACAGAGAAGCCAGGGGGAGAAGGAGCCTACAGACAAACTTGCAAAGGGACCTCAGCAATACAGAGAAGAAAGTCAGCCGTCGAAACACAGGATCACTCCCAAGGATATGGAAAGAAATCCATCTCAGAATGACTTTAAAATACATAGTCGTAAGATTCAGAAAGACAAAGGAAGATATGTGACCCAAGAGCATGATGATCTATTGCCACAACAATGACAACAGTAGGCAAATCTCACTAGCATAAAAAACTAAGTGTTTATGGCTCCTGTGTCTGGATGGGCCGTGAGGCTCTGCTGATCTTAGCTGGGCTCAATTTTGTGAATTTTAAAGATGATGAGGGAGATGTTCTACACCAGTGCTAGTCTCGATCTGATTATGAATTTAAAACATTACATATAAGGTTGATCCTTGGCCACACGAAGTTTGAGACGTGTTGCTCTAGACGCATGAGGAAGGGGGCTGAAGTTGAGGGTTCATGGCAGAGTCAGAGTACACGGAGATCTTTGCCTTTTGGAGAGGGAAGTGAGAGATCAAGAATAAATTTAGATTTAATTAGAAATTTGTCCATCTGCTTAGAGGTATTAGACGAGTGTTTGCCAGGTTTTCCAAGCCATTTAGGGCTGTTGGAACAATTAGCATTACTAACAAAATAAACTCGTGCCCAATGGAAGATAGTATATTTTGCCGTTAAAAGTCATCAAAGTAAGTTTCTCGAATCCTGAATGTCTTGCAATTACCTTCTAATGTATTTTGCATATTTTTAGACAGAAATAACTTCGCATTTACAAAGCGAATAGCTCTGAAAAGAGTCTGCTGATGCTTCTGCTGGATTTGAATAGTGATCAGAAGCAGAGGAAGGTCAATTAAAACAGCACACTTCACTGCAAGCCTTTTGTATGCACAACAGTGTCGTCTTTTTCCCAACCAAACTTGTTCCGAGCACAGACCGGCCCCCCAGGTATTATAAACATTCTGTTGAACTTTTAGTATAATATTCTGCAGCACATAAATGTGTGTAACTCATCTTTTTAAAAAAAAAAATTTTTAATAAATGTGGGTTCTTATATAGCTCATTCCTTTCTGACTTCCAGTATATTACAAAGCCTTTAGGATGCAGAGAGGGATCCAGGTAAGCTGTGTAAAGGGCTGGGTAGGCAAACGTGGTTGCTATGGCTATCTTCGTAACAGTTGTCCTGAGAGTTGGAAGTTATGCCTATTCGCTATATAAAATGTGGGGAAATGTTAAAGAAGTCAAACAGAACTCTCCGTAACAGCAGAGTTTGCTTCGAGCCCTCTTCTTCCGTGTGTAACCACCAGAGTCCCGTCCACGGCGCTCACTGCGTCGGGTCCCCGGAACGCCCACGATCAAGACCCAGTGATTCGAGTTTCTTATCAAAGTCACACGGCAGCATTCAAATGGGATGTCGGCCTTGCGAGCCGGGGTTTTCCCGAACACGGCTGTCCCTCCACTCCCTGAGGGGAGACTATTACTGTTCTGCCGTTCTGCAGACCATGGACGCAGGCTCCGAAACGCGAAACAGAAAGCCGCGTGACACGGCTGGAACCTCGTCTGCGCCCGTGGATTCCAGGAGAGCTTCTCTTGAGCTTTCACGGTGGTCACCGCTAACCACAGTAGGGTGATCTAAGGACGAGGGTCACCGCAGCGCGATGACAGAGGAGAGGAGGCTCTCGGGTCCCGAGGCTGGGAGGGGCACGTGTGATTATCTCTTCTGAGCTCTGAGGGGGGTGAGAGCACAGAAGAACAAAGAAGGAAGATGAAGAGAGGGAGGGAGCGTGGGACTCTGTAGATTGAATACTTCCTTCAGTAGTTTTGGCACCTCGTTTGGAAGCAACATATTTTTTAGCTGCAATCAGTCTTCCAAAGCAGTAAATCTTAATTTAGTGGAAACAAGCCTGATTTTCCACACGTGTACACGACAGATTTACAAAATACTTAGGTCCCATCCTTATCGTAAACAGCATGACCCGGTGTAAACTTGGTCAGGAACAGGTGCAAGCGGCTCCCAGCCAGCAGGGGGACCGACGTGGGAGCAGGGGGGCGGCCGCGGGCCGTGTGGCCGGCAGACCGCGGGGTTCCTTGAGCGCCAGGGAGAAGGAGGGCGTCAAGTGCGCCCGACAAGTGAGGCTCCTCCAGAGCAGTTAGAACAACATCAACTCTAAATTATTGGGTTTTTTTTTTTTTAAGTTTACTTTTAAGAGAGAGAGAGCAGGCAGGGGAGGGACAGAGAGAGAGAGAGAGAGAGAGAGCATCCCAGGCAGGCTCCATGCTGTCCAACGCAGGGCTCGATCCCAAGCACCGTGATATCACGACCTGAGCAGAAACCAGGAGTCGGCCGCTTAACCGACTGAGCCACCCAGGCGTCTCTGAATTATTGTTTTCAAAAGGAGTAATAGACTTTAAGAAAAAAACTAAGAACAACAACAAAAAAAGGTGAAAACGCAAAGCAAACAGAAGTATAGTGTCATCAGCATCTTCATAACAAAAGCCTGGTTTCTGTCATGTGCCGGCCTCTGCAGGTGACTGGTCTCCCTCACTCCGTTGCAACAGCACCGGCAGGTGGGGCCACTGTTACCCCCACTGTGCGTTCGAAGAATGCCATCCTGGGAGCTTGGTGACACGGCCAGGACCGTGAGTGAGTCGGGGGTGGGGGGACGACCCGCACGCCCCTGGCGGGACCCCCGCCGGCCTGCCAGCCTCCCCACACCCACCTACCTGCCCACCGGTAGCCAGACCTCTCCTAGCTCGCGTTGGTCACCCCAAACTCAAGTCTCTGGGAGGCCCCGTCTCCCCAGCCTGTCTGCTGCCACCTGCCCCATCAGCAGCCCCACACCCGGCTGTGCCCCCAGCACCGCTGCCCGCAGCCCTAGGGCCTGAAGGCGAGCTGGCTCCCTCTTAGCTCCCCGAGGAGCTCTGCGTTCCCCCCGAACCTCCCGCCAGTCTGCAGCACTTACTACCGTTCTCAGGGCAGTCACCCTGCAGCCGTCTTCTGACCGCCATCGTGGCCCCTCTCTGTTCTCGACAGCCGCTCCTCTCATGGTTCTTAGAGGTGCCAGTGTCCTCGGACATGACCTTTCCAGCGTCCTGGCCCCTCAGCTCCCAGACCTCATCTCCTCCAGTGACTACGTTCTCGGCCCTGCCTCCACAGGCTCACTCCCCACACCTTGCATCACCGAACTGTGCACCCCTCCTCGACGTCAGCATCGAGTAGCATCCTCCGGACCACCTCTTCCTGCCTTTCTAGCTCGTTCCTTCCAGTCCTCCAACCCTGATGATCCTTCACCCCACCCCACCCCCAGACCAACAACCCGCGGATCTACGGATGGTGGCCCTCTTCTCCGCCCTAGGGCCCTCACCCTCTTCCCTTCACCCCGACGGCACAGCTGACCCTTCTCATCGCCTCAGCTGGCTTGGCCTCTTTCTGTATACGTGTCCCTCCCTCACGTCGGCAGACGGCTTGTTCCTTATCTCATTCCGGTCTTTGCTCACACCGCCTTCTGCGTGAGGTCCTCCCCGGCGATGCTCTCACACCTTGTGATACCCACACACACACCGCCCATCCGCCTTCCCTGCCTCACTCATCTGTTTCTATCAGCACCTTATGTAAGCTGTTTCATTTCTGTCTGTCCGCAATGGGATATAAAATCCACAGGGCAAGGGTCTGCGGCTGTTTTATCCACCCTACATTCTCAAGATCTCGAGAAGTGTCTGGTCCGTAATACGCACTTAATAAATAAGTGTGAGTGAATGAATTAACTTGATTTGGGGGAGGGGACGTCCTTTAAGGACTCGGTTGATCTTGACGCTGGTCCAGGAGTTACCCTTTGGACCTGCAGGGAAGGAAATGGTCCTCGTTTTCTCCTTGGCCCTTATTGAGCCTTATTTATACAACACATAAACACAGCCTTCTCATTTTAAACTTTGGGAAGCCACCTGAACAAATTTGTTTGTGGTTGTAGGACATAATGTAAATGTTAACAACCTTGTAAAACTGCGGCTGACAGAAAGCAGGATGTGGAAGAGAAGGTAGGAGTGTTAACATCTTCATCGCACAAAGTCGCCTTGATAGAGCAAGAAACAAAGGTTTTTATTTGAAGTCACACGGGCAACCGTACGAAAAACTGAAAAACAACAATAGAAATAGCTAACGCTGTGAAGAGGTCAAGAGGAAGAGGTTAGTTGAGGTGAACTGAATTTTCATGTCCTCACATTGGGACGTACGTTGGTGGGGGCACAATCCAGGCTACTGAAATAAGGACGTGTGTGACAATGTCTCAAACAAGACACGAGTTCGCTTTTCCCTTGAGTGGCAGTCTGGGGACCAGCGGGTGATCCAGGCCAGGAAGGGGTCTTTAATATGCAAGGTCCTTCTGGAACCAGGACCCTCCACTTCCTGGCACTGCCCCCCCCCACCCCCCACCTACAGCATTGCCCCTGTCTGCTCATTTGGATCTGGCTCCTCGCACATAGGAAGGGGGAGGAGAGGACGAAGGACAGGCAGGTTCCTTTCAAGGATGTGACCCAGAAAATAGAAAGTTTTATATTTCATTTCTGCTCACATCCTGGTGGCCAGATCTCAGTCGTAGGGCCAGAGGAAGCTGTGCTTACGATTTGGTGAGGAAAGGAGTGAATGAATATTGCAAGACAATTAGCAGACTTCGACACCGTGAGTTAATAGATTTTATGCAAAGTTAGAAATGAAAAAAAAATACTGTGTATTCTTCAGACTGATGTGAGTGCATCAGCTAGGACAGGTTAGGTTAATTCTGCAACATTAAAGCACTAGACGTCCAACGTGGGGTTCTACTGGACACGGTCCTAATTCAGGGACACGGGCTCATGGGGCAGGTTGTCATGGAAAGTCACGGAAAATCCTCGTGCTCTTTGGGAATTCCTAACCCCCAGTAGCTCACGATGTGACTTTGTTTGGATACAGGGTTGGTGCAGGTGCGACTGGTTAAGATGAAGCCATACCGGATTAGGTGGACACTGCATCTAATTTGATTGGTGCCTTCAGAGTCAGAGGGGAAGGTGCAGACATGTGGACTCACAGAGAAGAAGCCCGTGTGATGACAAAGGCAGAGATTGGAGGGATGTGGCCACAAGCCAAGGGATGAGCAGAGTGCCAGGAGCCACCAGAAGCTGGAAGAGGGAGGAAAGTCCCCCACGGGAAACTTCAGGGGGACTGATGCCCTGGTGCCATCTTGACTTCGACTTCGGGGCTCCAGAACTGTGATACGATACATCTCTGTTGTTTGAAGCCCCCTGGTTTGTATACTTTGTAGCAGCCCCTGGGAAATGAATACCATCATGTACCAGCTCTTAAAGGCTATGATGGACTCAGTGCTCCCACACTCCACCGGCCAGAGCGAATCACGGCCATGTCTAATCCAAGGGGTGGGGGGTGGGAACTCCAATCCTATCGTGTGCCTAGAATATTGGTGAAAGCGTTAACAGCCAACAGAAGGTCAGTGTAAACAGGTAGCTAGTCAGGAGGCAGCTGATGGGGTCACGGCCCTGGCTCCAGGAGACTCTGTGCCCATCACAATCCATGAGAACAGGGCCCCCTTGGAGTTGTGCAGGGGCCAGTTTGCATGGCTGTCCACAGCAGCCTGGGGGCTGGGTGGTGAGCTACTGTGAACTCCTCTGTCTAACTGGGTCTTCTTTGAGTCCGTTATGTTTTCTTAGGCTTGGCACGGGATTTCTAATGACTCTAAATGTTTTCTTTTTGACCTAATGAGAAGGAAGCACCACAACGATCCAGCCATGCTGGAGACCAGCGAGTGCGCAAAATCCCCAGGCTCGGGCGGTCACGCGAATCCGCTTCGCGACTGCTCTCCCACAATCCCCAGCAAGCTCAGTGGCCCCAGGCCAGCTACTTCACATCTCCACACTGCAGTTTCCTCGTCCACAGAAAGGGGGTGGTATCTGACTAGGTAGGAGGGTCTTTGGAGACAAAGGGAAAGATTAGTATCTGCTGGTGGAAAATGTATATTGTGAGAGTAATTTTATGTATCGACTTTACTAGGCTAAGGGATGACCCAGGGAGCTGGTACAGTGTTATTTCTGGGTGTGTCTGTGCCAGGGTTTTGGGGGAGAACCTGCACCGAGTCAGTAGACCGAATAAAGAAGCTTGCCCTCCCCAGTGAGGGTTCTCATCATCCAACCCAAGGAGGGCCCGACGGAAGGTGGAGGAAGGGTGAGCGCTCTCTCTTCCCGAGCCAGGACACCCACCTCCTGTCCTCAGATACCACACTTCCGGTTCTCGGGCCCTTGGACTCGGACTGAATTACACCATCTGCTTTGCTCGTTCTCTAGCTCGCAGACCACAGATCATGGGACTTCTCGCCTCCATAATCAGGGGAGCCAACTCCTGTTTTATATATATACTCCTGCCATATATATTCCTTTCATATGTAGATTTATTATCTATTATGTATAATAAGTATATATGAAGTATCACATTCTGTTTATATATATAAAAATATATATATATATAAATATGCTTAGAGACTATATATATCCTATTCCATTCTATACATGTAATAAATATATATAAATATATATGTTATATATGTAATATCCTTTTTTTCCGGAAAATCCAACACACACATATGATATGAGTGTGTGTGCGTGTATTTTTAAAACATCATATAGCAATCAAGCATCGTATTTCCTTTGTGTTTGTGAGTCAGCATTGGCTAATGAATCTTAGAGGTACCAGAGTTACGCAGAATCCCACAAGATGTCCCTGGTAACCAATGCGGGTCTTCGCGTTGGTCGAAAATCTCCCATTTACTGTTCTCAAAACCACCTAAAGGAGAGAGATTGATCACAGGTCCAGGGGCCCCCTAAGAGATTATTTTGTTAGGCATCTTTGCCCCAAATTGATTGTGGGTTCAGTAATTAAAACCCGTCACTGTTTTGGAGAGACCGTTAACCGCCCACAAGAAAGGAGCAAGAACCATGTGACAGAAAGCAGACCTCATCTTGGATTTATTTGGAAACGCAGGAAGGAATGTTTAATGAGAGATGACAGTGAGTGGGAGTGATGGAGGCGGCCGAGGGGGTGAGGCTGGGAAGTGAGCGTGGGAGGGAGGCTGAAGGCCCTCACCCTGCGGCCTCCTCGTAAGTGGACTTGATTGTGAAGTCTCTCCCGGAATCGCAGACCCTAAGGATTGCGTGTAGACCCGCATCTGTGCTGCTGGGTTAATCTCATTTACAGTGAGTTTTGATAAGCAGCGTTACCCACGATTAAAGCAGTAATCACTCTGAAAGGAAGGAGGAGTGTGGGCAAGCTAGTAAATCTCAGAACACTAGGCTTGCATTTTCGCTGTTTTGTTGCTCTGTCTCTCTTCATCTTTAAACCCTCATCGCCGAAGGACTCGATTAATAGCCCTGACAAGGGGCAGAGGCAGGTTGTAGGGTCTTTATGTTTCTATTATTAAGGGGAGCTTCGTTAAGAAAAATTAAAAAGTACTGTTCAATACAAATCTCATACCCACGTGAAGACACTGCTCCCAGGGCCCGAGAAGGGACTGCGCGAGGAAGGACCTGAAATCACGCCTCTCACCCTGTCTGGTCCCAGCTCACTCCCCACCCAGGTTCCCCCCACATCTCTACCTAAACCCTCCGTCCCTAAGTTCCAGCCCTGGGAACTGGGAGGGAGAGGAAGGGGGTGGGGAGGGAGGGAGGGGAGATGGGGGAGGGATGGATGTGTAATGTCCAAAGCCCAACTTAGAAATTAGATATTGCGGCAGGACCAGAAGGGACTCCGCGTACCTGCTGATCGCTGGAGAGTTGCCCGTATGAGACACCCACAAGCTCCTCAGAGCTGACTTCCAATTCCCCATATCTAAGTTGGTGCACTAAAAAAGGCCCCTCAAAGACCCTTGTTCTGCTTACAGAATATCACACCGAAGAAGGCAGTTTGGCCTATGACTGATGTGTGGGGCCTCTGCCACTGAGATTTGGCTTTTGAAAGTTCTGGCGGGAAAGGAGGCCTAAATTATCCCCCGAAACCTGCTGTCTCCACACCAGAGCAGCAAATCCACACACTCCTGGAAAGACAGACGGACACATCAGCTCCCCTTCCAGCAATCTTCTGTCTGAATTTAGTGCAAGCGGACCGACAGGATCTCGGCCTGCTCGTGCGGACGCGGGCAGATCAGGGGGGCGCCCGCGTGGCCCCCACGCCCCGTCCAAGATCATGGCACGCCGCTCCCCACTTGAGCGCCACTCCAGAGGCTTCCCGTTGTAACTATCACTTCCCGGTAATTGGGCTCCCACTCTGAGATTGGTGATTTCTTCCGAGACCTCCAATTCAATTAAGTCTGGGAGCTCAATGCAGAGCTAGACCATGAATATAAGATGTCACATTAATATGAATTTTTTCCAGTCGAAATAGAAGGATTACTTCAAAGCCACAGCACACACAGACTCTGGGAGAACCAGCTGGTATTCGCTACACGATCGACGCCCTGGCTCCTACGATATCCCTGCGGCCAGTGTCACACGAGGATCGGTGCTCTCCCTGGCCATGGCTGAGGACCCCACCGCAGGTTCAGCTCTCACGCTTCAGGGCTGAGACCCACTGCCCCTCCGCTCCCAGCCTCTCCATTCTGGTTTCAACCCGATTGCCCCACATCGACGGGACACGGGGAGTTTTGAGATTGGCCACCTGCCGGGCCATCTACCAGCTCTGGTTCCAGAGCCTTCGCCTTCCCCGAATGAGACTTCTCACAGCTTGTCTTGGCCAAGTTTTGCCCCGGCTACACGTCCACAGGACGCTGCACCCGACTCCAAGCCCTGAAGTCCAGGCCCCGAAGTCCCCCGTGGCGTGGAAGAGAGAACGAAACTCACGTGGTACAGCATTCCTTCCTAAGGCAGGTCGGACGGCGCACACGTCGTTAGGAAGAAATGATACCCTCAGTCCGTTGGAGGCAAAGATACGGCGAGAGCACATGAATTCGGGTATCGTGCCTCGGGGCGGGGGGGAACTCTCTCTGCTAGAGGTTTCAGACCTGAGCCCAGAATGTATAGCTTGATAACCAAATATGGTAAGGCACTTAAGCAAGGGAGGCCCGTGTGCCCGGGAGTCAAGAGCTCGGGCCTGGAATAAGCATCAGAAGAGCCTGCCTCCTGCCACAGCTTGACCATGTGACCACGGAGAGGCCCCCTTTCCTGGCTGGGCCTGAGGAGCCTTTGCTTTTTTTTTCTCGTCTGTAATACGACTATAAACCGGTACTTGGTTCACAGAGCTGTTTAAGGGATTAAATGAAATGACGCCCGTGAACGGCAGAGCAGGGTGCCTGGTACGGGGGAGCCCTTGGCAGGCACCGTGGATACGTCACTCGCTTGGCAGACCGTCCGTGAAGATCTACTCCCATCCGCAAGTCCTCACACTGGGTGCGGGAAAGCGTCCAGGTGGGCAGGCAGGAGACGCTTCCGGCTAAAGAAGACAGAAGTCGACCCGAATTGGTAAGGGCCAAAACACGGCTAACAGGGGTCATCTCCTTCACGTAGCCGCGTGGCTGAGAGCCGCCGGGTAGAGTCTGTGTTACCCTAAACCCTGTTGACACGTTTTTCGTTCTACAAATATTAATACAGAGTATTGCAAAGGCAAATTGAAAAAGCACGAAGTCTGCGTGGGGGCATCCTGGAGGCGAATGAAACAAAGCTGCACCCTAGAGGGAGGTTATGAACTTGTTAGGGAGCCCGGCACCTCCCTGGCCTGGGGTAGAAGCTTGGAGACACGACAAGGAGGCGGCCAGATATCCCACTGCACGTAGGGAAGCCCAGCCCCTAAACCTGAGAGAAACAGCCTATTGATTTCCATTTTAACTCTTCTTTGTTTGTTTTATTTCAAAAACTCAAAGCACCAGACCCTCTGGTTCCAGGCCGCTCTGTCCGACAGGAACAAAAGTCGTCATCAAAGAGAAGCAGAGGGAAGACTGAGCACCACCCTCGCAGCGCTGGGGGGAGGGGGTGGTGGCAGGTCCCCTTTCCTGGTCCCTTTTCCTCACTCGATATCAAACAGGAATAACACATGTGACCCAAACAAAAAGCAGAATCTGAAGGCATCAGTTTGGGGGGGATTAAGCCGAATCTACTTCGCTTCCTCCCTTCCTCCTTTGCAAATTGAACCACACTTAACAAATAACGTAGAGGACTTTAAACTAGCATTAAACCAAATTCGGTTTGAGGCCTGGAAGTGAAGAAAAAGCCAGAAAGCCCTACAACCTGTCTCCCTACAAAGACTGCGGCTGAGAGACAGCGAGGGGCAAATCACAGCGACGGCATCCGTGTGTGAAGTCATGCCACCAAGAAAGTGGCTCGAACATGGCGTTTGGTCCTGGGCTGTCGGCACGTGGCGAGAGCATCTTTGTGACGTTGGTGATTTCTGCCAGTCCCCAGGGCGCTCCAGACACAGGCACAGCCAACCGTGAGCCACACAGCAGGTGCACGAGCAGTCCATGGCCTCGCCTGCCGGGAAGTCACAAAGACACGCTGGGGGAGGCTTCAGACAGGTCCTTATAGAAAAGGAGGTATATAAAAACACGTGTAATTAATAATACTACCTGTCGATTAATAATTGTCTGTTGAATATTGAGACTCAAGTCTTCAAAGCCAAGGGCTGCATTTGGGTGCGTTCTGTTTTGGGTGGAATTGCCCTGAATTAGGTAAGAAATTTGGGTCATTGTGGATGGTGCTCTCTGGTGGGCCGGTCCTGCCTATCTGTCGATACTTTTTCCAAGGTATTTCAAAATATATTAGAAACTAAATGGTATAAGCCTCTGATTTGCATAAAGCAAGGAAAGAGAACTCCATAAGCCCAGCTCCCTCCCGAGCAATCGGCCAGTGTGTGTGTGGGAGCGCGTGGGAATCTATTTATAGCGACAGCTTCCATTTTCAAACAGGAGTCTCCGTATTGCATGAAGTACAGGGACAGATAGAGGTATAGAATTCACTGCTCTAGAGCAGCTGGAAGGTTTCTAATCATATCTCCTAAAGGGAAGAATTGTAGTCCCAGGTTAGATTTAATATCCAAAGATGCAACCATGACGTGACTTTTGCAAAGAGACAGACAGCCATAGGCAGTGCCTTCACTGGATCAGCAAAGTGTTCGTTACATCCGGATTCCAGGAAGAAACATTGAAGAATTATGCAGACATATACTGGTAGGTGGTCAGGTTTAAGAAAACATGTAGCAGCTTCTCAGTGTTCTTATTGCCCATAAAAGAACGTTTCACATGGTCAACTGCTCAAATTTATGTGGACCCTAAGGGGCAAATCTCCAGTGCTGTGAATGGACACACACTCATAGTTCTCATTATTGTTAATAGAAAGTGTGCATTAACTTCTCACTCAGTGCCCCTTGTTGAGAATAAATCGTGTGTGTGTGTGTGTGTGTGTGTAACCTTAAATATCTCTAACTCCCCCATCCCCAGCAATGGCCCCATAGAAGAAAATTATTGCATGTAAATACACTTCTATTTCTCAAGTAGTCTTTCTATATTTCTTTTCCCCAATGATACCTTTTCGATTAATCTTTTCAAAGAATAGGTTGAAAAAGACTGATAATTACGGCCAGGCGATAGCAGCTGTAGTGTGGAAAAGAGGACACTGAGTGTGCCTTCTCCAAAGGCCGGTGAGGTTTTCCAATACCAGCTGGTACTGTGCTTACTTTCTACATCTTATAAGAACCTGAGGCCAGACAGAAAGGAGGAACCAACAAGGACACTTAAAAAAAAAAAAAAAAAAAAGCAAGAGTGTGGCGATTTGGAAAAAGTGAAGAAAATATATCAAGAAAATGGGAGTAATCAACTGTGCCATAGATCAGTAACAGGAACATAGAAATGGAAGCCTCCCCCGCAAAAAATTAACACCAGGAAAGTGCAATGCACAACAAAGGAATGCAATCCTCGCGCACTATATGGTTGAGCTCTACGTAATATTTCCAGAGTCGTAGTCATGTCCAAGTGGACCATTGATCTGACGAAAACACAGAGGACGACCCACCGCCGGAATGCTGGTGTGATGCAAGATGTGGTGGGGGCGTGGTGACACAGCACTGATGTCATCCACGTAGGACGTCATCACATAGTACCCAGAGCATAAAATAGAACCACTGTTACCAGGATGAGGACACTGGAGGTGACTTAGGGACAGCATTTTTCACCATCATAAGCCTCTAGAACTATTTGCATTTTAAAAGGTATGTATATATTTATATAACATTAATAAAAATTAACCTGAATACATTAAGGGGGAGCTGTGTATCCAAGCGGGCCTGACTAGTGACAAACCACTCTTCCACACCTGGGGGCTCAGGGTCTAAGTTGCAGCAGACGTGGGTTTACGTTTGATTTGCTTTATTATTTTTTATGTTTATTTATTTTGAGAGAGAGAGAGAGTGAGAGAGCATGTGCATGGGTGGGGGAAGGTCAGAGAGAGAGGGAGAGAGAGAATTCCAAGCAGTCTCCATGCTCAGTGCAGAGCCCAACGTGGTGCTCTATCCCACGAACCGTGAGATCATGACCTGAGTCGAAATCAAAAGTCGGACGCTCAACCGACTGAGCCCCCAGGCGTCCCACGTTTGATTTGCTTTAGATGAGTCTTTTCATAACAAAATTTCATAATGCAAGTTAGGGTAAGAGTGCCCCTCCTAGATTTCAGGTGATCTCAGGATCACAGGAGGAAGGAATATGCCACCTGCAACATTCCACGAAATGATGGGGGAAAATTTATGTTTGCACTGATTCGGGAGATACGAGTGCTTCTCCTTGAATTTACATGACACTTTTCTTTCAAAGCACTCAAAGCATTTTACAGATTCTGTTTCATTAATTGTCACAACATCTTGAACAGGCTGCCATCCAGTCTCACGAATGGAAAAAGGAGAAGAAGAGACACAGAAAGGTTCAGTCACTAGACCTGAAGGATGACAGGAGACTCAAGTTTTCACACAGCGTGGGTTTTCAGGGACAAGAACAAAATTCAGTTCACCTGCATTTTTTTTTAACAGCCTGGTCCATTATTTTCTTATGTCGAATGTGAACGAAAATGGGTCAGTGGTTTTCTTAAGGACTTCAGAAAAACAAATCAGAACTCAGCTGAAAAAAATGTGCTTTCAGAGTAATCAGTTCTATGGATTATTTATCTGAGAGATGTTAATAGGCCCAGGGAAAAAAAAGAAATGGTTGATAATCAAGACATTGCGGGGATTGCCAAAACAATCACGAAAAAGACAAGCAGATTTGGAGAACTCACACTTCCTGATTGAAAAACTTACTACAGAGCTACAGCAATCAAAACGATGTGGTGCTGGCATAGGACAAGGGTGTTAAGATCATTCAGTGAGGAGAGGACAATCTCTTCACAAACGGTGCTGGGACAACTGAATACCCACAAGCAAAAAGCTAGAGTTAGCCCTTTACTTATAGTGCATGAAAACATTAACTCCTAATGGATCAAAGACCTCACCACAGGAGCTACAGCTATAAAATTCTTAGAAGAAAACATAAAGGAAAAGCTTCATGACATTGGACTTGCATGATTCTTAGGTATGACCCCAAAAGCACAAGTCATACACACACACACACACACACACACACACACACACACACACACACACAAACTAGAAAAATTTTATTTCATCACTCACAATTAAGAATGTTTGTGCATAAAGCACACAATCAAAAGAGTGAAAGACAACCCACAGAATGGGAGTAAATATTTGTAAATCATATATCTAATAAGGGATTAGTATCCAGGATATATAAAGAACTCTCACAACTCAACAATAAAAAACAACCAACCCAATTCAAAAATGGGCAAAGAAGATGAACAGACATTTGCACAGGGAAGACACACTCATGGCCAACAAGCACATGAAAAGATGCTCAACATCACTATGCATCAGGGAAATGCAGATGGAAACCACAGTGAGGTACCACTTCACACCCGCTAGGACGGCTATTACCAGAAATGATGGAAGGGATCAAGTGTTGGCAAGGATGCAGAGAATTAGAATCCTTGTGCATTGCCAGTGGGAATGGAAGATGGTGCGCCTGCTGGGGAAGACAGTTTGGCGGCTCCTGAAAAAGTTAAACACAGAATTGCTGTATGATCCAGCGCTTACACTTCTGGGTGTGTCCCCCAAGGAGTTGAAAGCAGAGACTCCAATAGATACGTGTACACCAATACTCACAGCAGCACTATTCACAATAACCAAAAGGGGCAAACGACAGAAGTGTCCATTGATGGATGGATGGATAAACAAAGTGTGATCTATCCATACAGTGGAATATTACTCAGACTTACAGAGGAAGGACATTCTGACACCTGCTAGACCATGGACGAACCCGGAGGACATTATTGGTAAGTGAAATCAGCCAGACGCAAAAGGACACATAGCGTATGACTCCATTTATATGAGGCTGGGAGTGGACAAATTCGCACTGACAGGACATAGAATCGAGGGAATGGGGAGCAGCGTTGTGGGATAGAGGCAGTGTTTCAGTTTGGGGTAACGCAAAAGTTCTGGAGCTGGGTGTTGGTGACGGTTGTACAGCACTGTGAATGTGCACCATGCCCCCGCCCTGCACATTTTTAAATGGCTAAAGTGGTCCATTTTATGTTTCGTATATTTTACCAACAAACAAGTAAGTATTGTTTAAATGTTTACTTATTTGGAGAGAGAAAGAGAGAACAGGGGAGGCGCAGAGAGAGAGGGAGACAGAAGATCCGAAGCAGGCTCTACAGGGAACCAACGCGGGGCTCGATCCCATGAACCGTGAGATCATGACCTGAGCCAAAGGCAGATGCTTAACTGACGGAGCCACCCAGGCGCCCCAATAAATATTTTTTTTAAATGTCTCACAAAACACAACAGGCTATGTTCACGCGTGGAAATTCACGGCACTGTTTGAAGACTCAGGAATCCTGCCGTAAATACGTTTATCTGTCTGTGTTTAGCCCAGTGTTTCTCAAAGATACCTGAATGTGGAACTTTGGTCTGGAGGGTCACCAGTTCAGGAAACTGCCTACCGGGCAGTTAGTGGTTTACAGCGCCGGTGGGTTGGGGTCTCTGCTGACATGACACGCCCGAATCAATGAGGGTATCAGGGCAGCGTTTGAAGAGTGACACACATTTGTACATAAAGAGAGTTCTGAAGGTCTTGAGAGAGGGAAGGAAAGGGGATGTTGGATTTGGGAAGAAAGAAGTCATCTTCCTGTATTTTTTTTTTTCCTGATTGACACAAAGTGAGAGAAAATCTACAGCACGATCCGTAGGACAGAAGACGTACCCAGTGCGACTTTGTGTTGCAAAGTCGCCGAGCAAAGGCCCCTGTAGGGTGTGTTGGGGGGTGGGGTCTGTGCAAGCTTTTGAATCCAACTATCTCAGCAGAGGCATCATCCATGGAGCCTGAACATACTCAGGAGTCCAGACTCCCAGTGGGGCCAGCCACCTCCCAGCTTCCCCGTCGGTTTGGAACCTACGGTCATTCCGCTTCTGGGAAGGGTAGGAACTCAAGGCCTCAAACTTTCTGCTCCCGTGTTTCTTTTTTCTTTTTTTTTAATGTGAAATTTATTGTCAAATTGGTTTCCATACAACACCCAGTGCTCATCCCAACAGGTGCCCTCCTCAATGCCCATCACCCACCCTCCCCTCCCTCCCACCCCCCATCAACCCTCAGTGTGTTCTCAGTTTTTAAGAGTCTCTTATGCTTTGGCTCTCTCCCTCTCTAACCTCTTTTTTTTTCTCTTCCCCTCCCCAATGGACTTCTGTTAAGTTTCTCAGGATCCACATAAGAGTGAAAACATCTGGTATCTGTCTTTCTCTGCCTGACTTATTTCACTTAGCATAACACTCTCCAGTTCCATCCACGTTGCTACAAAAGGCCATATTTCATTCTTTCTCATTGCCACGTAGTATTCCATTGTGTATATAAACCACAATTTCTTTATCCATTCGTCAGTTGATGGACATTTAGGTTCTTTCCATAATTTGGCTACTGTTGAAAGTGCTGCTATAAACGTTGGGGTACAAGGGCCCCTATGCATCCCGTGTTTCAAAGTGAATTGTTTTCTCTATTCACTGCGAGCCCTGCTAGCTGAATGTACAAACGATCCTAATGCAATCACCATGCCATATGTTCCTTCCAGGCACCGGTGGAAATTCCCGCAAAAGGAAAATTGAAAGGGAGAAAAATAAAACCCTTTCGGTCACAAGCAGAACTCTGCAGCTGTGGCTGCAAGGCTAGACGACAACTGGAACACGGCACGCCAGGCCGCGGATGGCCCGGCAGCTCAGCGCCTTTCCCAGGTGGCTACCCCGCCGTGCGTCCTGCTAAACGCAGAAGCCACAGCCAGAATCGCTGGCAGGTGCCGCAGCCCTGCCTGGGCTCCCCTGTTTTGTTGTTTTGTGGCTTTCGTCTCTGGTGGGCTCCATCATATGGACCCTCCCCAGGTGTGCCTACATTGGGCCCTAATGACACCAAGTGGGAACTGCTGATGGGCCTTTATCACCAGCTCTTCCAGAACCATCAGATTAATTAGCAGCGTGGGTACATATTCGGCTGGCACTTCTGAGTTCTATGCAGTTGTGCTTATGGCAGAAAAACCCTGCTCACCCTCACACCCCTCCCTCCGTCTCCCCTCCCTTCCTGAACACGGTGTCTCAAAGGGCCTGCCTTCGTCATCAGACGTGGGCGAAGCCATCAGCTCATTTCACACGTAGTGCTAAGTAGGAGCCTTTTCCAACGGCGAAATCTAATGGAAACGAACTCGGTCCAAGGATCAGTTATGAGTCTGTTCTCATATTTATGGACTGAATGCTTTCCCCCATAGGATGCTAATGATGGCCTGAAGGCCCGGCTCATCAAAACACCTGGCGCACCTGGGGGGCTCAGCTGGTTGAGCATTTGACTCTTGATTTCAGCTCAGGTCATGATCTCACGTTTGGTGAGTTCAAGCCCCGCATCGGGCTCTGTGCTGACAGCACTGAGCCTGCTTGGGATTCTCTTTCTTTCTCTCTGTCCCTCCCACTAGAACTCTCTGTCTCTGTCTCTCTCTCCGTCTCTCAAAAATAAATACACATTAAAAATAATAAAATAAAATAAAATAAAATAAAATAAAATAAAATAAAATAAAATAAAATATAAAATAAAAGATACCAGCCACTGAAGGGAAAGAAACTGAGAGAAACTTCTGCTTTCAGATTCTATCCACACCCTCCCCACACAGAACGGCTGTGCCCAGCATGTATTTTTCCATCGCAATCTGTACCCACATGAACACTTTTTAAAGTATCTTGACAAAGGGCGCCTGGGTGGCTCAGTCGATTGGGCGTCCGACTTCAGCTCAGGTCATGATCTCACGCACGGTCTGTGAATTCGAGCCCCACGTCGGGCTCTGTGCTGACAGCTCAGAGCCTGGAGCCTGCTTCAGAGTCTGTGTCCCCCTCTCTCTCTGCCTTCCCTCCCCCCCCAAAATAAATAAACATTAAAAAAATAAAATAAATATCTTGACAAAAATCCATTTTTAAACAAAGGGAAGCATATTCCCAATTCCCCGTGGCAGAAACAATAACACTGAACAAACACCTCCTTTCCGCTTGGGGCTGGCTGTCCGGGGCAGGAATGCAGCCGCCAGCCCACCCGGCCCACCGCGCGCACCTGCCCCTGGGTCGGACACGAGGCGTCTGCTGTTCGCCAAATGTGCTCGTCATTAACCGGCACCCGATTCAACAATCTCGCCTTTGTGTAGCTAAAATGTAGTTCTATTGTAATTATCAATGCTCTGCCGGCCCACAGTATCAGCACAGAAGACGCATCTGGAATCTTCAGGTAGGTCCAAGCCGCGTGCTGGAAGAATTCCATAGTATTTCTGGCCAAATACAGGTGGATTCACCATCTCTCTAAAGCTGATATTAACAACATTACTCTCTCCTGTTGCCAAGTCGCCTGGCCACCAGGATCCCTTCTCGCCCGGGGGAGCCCTGCCGTCGTGGGGCTCCACGCCGTGAAGTGACTCCCCCAGCCCCCCGACTCTGATCCCCAGGCCTTCCCCAAGGCCAGGACGCTCCGCGAGCTCCCGGGCTTGACCTCCGGCCCACCTCACACGAGCGGACTCCACTTTTCCCACGTTGCCGCGGACAGCCAACTTAGCGCCCAGGCTCGGAGACGCGAGGCTTTATTTTTTGCCAATAGTCATCGCTTCTGTTCATTGAGCACTTGCCCAGCGCGCTTGGGGCGCATTCTCTCAGTTCATCCCCAGGTGGGTTCCTGAGGAAGGGGGTGCTGCGGTCGCCTCGGATCCCAGGAGGAGAAACTGAGTCCCACGGCCCACCGTTCGGATGACCAGGATTCGACACGGGCTAGTCTGACTCCAGAGCTGACACTCTTCTTCTGGGAGTCCCAAACCCCCTGCAGGACTGCCCCCCGACGCACGTGCTGAGCTGTGCCAAGCGCTGCACGGGGCCCCAGGGACAGACAAGCATGTGAGGCAGTGTCCCCAGTTCCAGGACGCTCAGTGTGCTGGGGAAGAGGGAAACAGATCAACCACGAGGGCCGTTACTGAGATGTAAAGACAGGACGGGCCGACGAACGGTGCCCACGAAGGAGCCCAGCCCAGCCAGGGGGCCAGCGCATTGGTAATATCTCCACACGGGCCGACAGAGCAAAGCGGCGCACAGGTTCACCGAGGGCACCGGCGGCCCTGTCCCCCCACCCGAGACCATCGTGGATAAAACACCCAACGTTGAACTGCTCCCCTAACTTCTTGGCCCCACGCCAGCCCCTGCAGAGTGGTAACCCGGGTCCCCATAGTTCGCGGTTTCAGCAAAGATCGTTGCCGGTGACACAGGAACACGCAATGACGATGCTGGGACAGAGGACGGAGTCACCCAGGTGCCCAGAGAGAGAGCGGCTGATGGGCAGGGCAGAGAATTTCGGGAGACTTTCCAGAGAAAACCACATGAAGCTGAGACGTGAGCGTTCTCAGAAGAGGGGAGGAGAAGGAGCCACAAGCAGTGGAGACAACGGAACATATTTAAAACAAAATTGGGCCACGTGGCTGGAGCACAGAGAAGGGACCGCAGACGGGTGTCAGCACAGCAAGGCGGGAGGCCAGACGGTCAGCAGGCATCGTGTGACTTGATCTTCTGTACCGAGGAACGTGATCTCAGGCACACAAGTGACAAGGAAGGCAATATGTTCTGATGGCCCTAGCATCCCCCCTCTTAACCCGTGTGCACGTCGTGTATGATCCCTTCCCCTGGAGTGTGGGCAGCACATGCGACTGGGATGGGCTGTCGCTGTCGTGATTAGGCTACCTTATGTGCCAAGGGGAAGGGATCTGAGACGTGATTAAGGTTCTACTCAGATGACTTTGAGTTAAACAAAAGAAAAGTGATCCACGGTGGGCCTGATCTAAGCAGGATGAACTCCAAAAAGAGTCTCAAAGCAATAAAGACACTCCCCCACTCACCTTAACGAAGCAATTTGCTATGTTGTGGAGGGGACCACGTGGCAGGGACTCTGGGTGGTCTTTAGTTGCTGAGGGTACCGGTCTCACAATGCAAGGGACTAGGTTTTGCCAGGCTTCAGAGTTTAGAAGAGAAACCCGATCTTCAGATGAGACCCCAACCAACACCCGGATTTCAGCCCATTGAGACCATGAACAGAGGATCCAGATGTCCCACGTACAGAAGCTGAGATACATAAGTAGGGTTGTTTATAGCCACTAAGTTTACAGTGACTCGTTCCACAACAGAAAAATGAAGAAACAGGGGGAAGGAAGGGGCTCTTCCCTCCTCTGTGTGCAGGAGTCACGCAGAGTTCAAACTCACTTGGGTACTATTGAAAATAATGGCGCCCATGGGGCACCTGGGTGGTGCAGTCAGTTAAGCGTCTCTTTTTTATTTAATGTTTATTTATTTTTGAGAGAGAGAAAGAGAGAGAGAGAGGGAGAGGCAGAATCCGAAGTGGGCTCCAGGATCCGATCGTCAGCATAGACCCTGACGTCAGGCTCTGACCCACGAACCATGAAATCATGGCCTGAGACGAAGGCAGACGTTTAACTAACTGATCCACCCAGGCGCCCCAGTCCTCTGACTCTTGATCTCGGCTGAGGTCACGATCTCACCGTTCATGAGTTCGAGCCCCGCATCCCCGCATCGGGCTCTGCTCTCATGGTGAGGAGCCTGCTTGGAATTCTGTCTCTCTTCTCTGTGCCCCTCCCCTGCTTGCCTTCTCTCTCTCTCTCTCTCTGTCTCTCAATAAATAAATAAATAAACATAAAAAAATAAAACAATGGCACCTGTGTGGGAGCCAGCTCACACACAGCACCCATCACCTGATGTGATTGTAGGTACCACCCGGACCGTGAAATTCGTGTCACAAAGTGTTGATATTAAAGTTGATTTTGCAACGAACTCACTATATACTCATTTTAATGGAAACATTATAACCAAAATATGTGACAACCACCTCTTTGAAGAACTCCCGATGCTCAGAAACTCACACATGTTCTCCTAGCTCTTTGCGTGGTTGCTCTGTTCTTTAACCGGCCCGTTTGTCTCCACTCTAACTCATAATCTAACCTGTGAAAGCCGTATTCATGTTTTCGTTGCGCGTTTACCAAAATACCACACACCTGGGAGTAAATGTTGGTCTGACGAAGGAGGGTATGAATGAGTGAGAACTATGTCTGTGCTTCTGGGAAACCGGAATTGAACACAGATAAGTCTACTAGAAGCTACGTGAAGGCAGAGAAGAGGCTGTAAGTGATACTGAGCCCTATTCCCTCACCTGACACCCAGGGACGCCGTGAGGACCCCGTCGGACCCCGCTGATGAAGCTAGTGGAGTTAACAGAAAGAATGATGAATTAAATCAAGACCAAAGGTAAGAAGCCCAGGTAAGTGCAGCCGAAAATTCCTAAGCACGGAGAACTGACAAAATGATAAAGGTGAATTGAAATCAGCAATGGGTCTGAAAGAAGGTATTAAAACTGAATAACTAAAGGCTGTTTCTGGAACCTAAACTGAGCATCGCCTAATAAAAGTAAAAGCATCAGGACAGTCTAGAATTTGACCAAATGTTGTCTCAATCATCCAGATCACGGGGCCTACTGAAGTCCTTTTGATCCAACTCAGCAGAAGGAAGCAGTAAATCTTCCCTGATGGCGATCACCCCGCCACCTGCTGGCTCCGCCTTCTAACTCAAGGGGAACCATAGGCTTTCTCTCCCTCACCCTTACTCCAGCTGAAGAAGAGGAGTTTGGGTTTAGGCCAAGGCACCATATAACAATGGGGTTTCAGTGTGACTTCTCTGGATTAGAGCAAAGAGACCTTGGCTCCTGGTCTCCTGTGGAATAGCTATTCTCTAAAGGGCTTCAGCCCCCAGGAAGCCAAGCAGGAACCCCACTGGGGCTCATGGTAGAGGTAGGGCGTTTCCACCTGCTGCTCTTACGGTCACAGACATCTCCTCCTGGACCACACATTCTACCCTAGTCCACCTGGTAAGCCCAGTGAAGTCCCTGGTAGGAACCCTATAGAGAGAAACACTGTTCACTGCCCCAGTAACCCCTGTGCACCTGCCCCTTGGAAGGAGACGCGGTGCTGGATTCCAACCACACATCTATGTGGTTCTACCTTCAACAACAAAACCACGCCTTCTACAACTCATCTCCTTGCCCAGACCCCTTCCTCTTTCCCCAGCTCGGATTTTACCAAGGTTTACATTTAGATACTGAGCTGAAGTTTGGTGGTGATGGAGGAGGGTCACCTTGGGGCTGTGACACCCCACATCATTGGACCCCACGAGGCAGCTAATGTTGTACGTTTCCCACTCACCAACCTATCAGTGCGCTCGCCTGTCTGCCACCGTATCTTCCATGATTTTTTTGTGGGCAAGAGAGCAACGAGCTGCAAGGTATCCCTGTAATGAATCTAGCAGGTCTAATGACAATCGTGATAATATCTACAGGTTACGAGGCTCCTTCCGTGTGCCGGGCACAGAATGGGGCAGAGTCCGTGCGTTCTTATAATTCTGATGATAAAGAAACAGAGTTTTGTGAAGTAGTCTGATATTCAGGCTCTAAATCTTGTGCTCGCCCCACAAGAGCACGATGCCAGAAAAAGTCCTGAGTAGAGATGCATCAGAGTCCAGCAGGGCCAGCCGTGCAGAGCCTGGAACAAGCTCATTATGCCCGTTTCCACATTTTTGTGCAAAACTTAGGTGAGGATATTGGTGTCATGCAGATCACAGTTGCAGATGGATGATACCAAGCTGGGACCAATCTCCAGCATTTCCAAATAAAGCAAACCAAATCTAAGCGCAAAGCTGAGGACTTAGGTCTGAAATCTCAAGGACACAAGCATGAATGCTCCGGATGTGGTCCCCCAGCAGCACACGTGCACAGGAATGGAATGTTTTTATTGAGATCACAACACGCGCCGACAGCGCGACGTGACTGCCGATTAGCTCTTTCGAACGCAAGGGTGGTCATCTCTTGCCATCTCTTTCCAGCCTGTTAGGATCACGTGGATCCCCAGGTCGGCGCTGATGTGGAGAAAGCCAGACCCCACTGGCCACTGCGACTCAAAGCCCTGCCACTTTTCCAAAACCTATCGCGGAGCCGAAATAAACACAGGCGGAGGGTTTTACCATCGCATAAAAGGGTCACTGGCCCAGCAACATTTAAGGAGCAAGACGGGATGTTTCCCTTTACCAGCACACCATCAAATATCAAGCTTGAAACTGCATTTGTGCGATAAGACTTGATAGAAGGTGGCACAGCATGGTGTGAAATGATCTGATAGCACGCAAAATTGTTGTTGGGAGGTGTTGGCACTTGAAAAACAACGTATCTTGTTTGAACATTGGCTTCAGCCTGAGTTTCCCCCTAGAACATTCCACACCACCCTGTTTGGAATTCTTCAGTATTAGAGCCGAGACTGAATGCAACAGGCAATTCTAACGCCTCTCCCTCTGCCCACAGCCGGACAGAGAATACGGCAAGGTGGCTCGAGTTAACACAGAAATTGTTTCGCTGTATGTTTTGTACGTTGTCTTTTACTCTAAACCTCAAAGTACACTGCGGCATTGATGTGTGCACATGCATGCACACACACACACGTGCAAGAAAGAAACCCAAGTCCCTGCCAAGGTGTCCTGATGATTAAGGAGTTTTACAAGCAAATTCTGCTTGGGTAAAGTTTGCCAAAAACAAATGGCAACTGACACAGCTCAATTCAATACCTACTGAATCATTTTCCCTCATCTTTGGCTTCTTTCTGGAAGATTCTGTGGGGATTTTTGTTTGTTCGTTGACTTTGTTTTTAAGGTCTAAGGGCTGGGAAGGATAACATTTCTCTCAGGTAGATTGGCTGTCACCTGTGCTCCTATGTTCTTGACCATCCCTTCATCTGTCCGCTGTGTCTGGAGGACCTTTCCCTGTGAGATCAACCCCTCCCAGGCTCCTTCATCTCTCAGCTCCGGCCCTCTCCACCTCTTCCCCATCCAAGTCAACTAAAACTATGACATTAAACTTCCTTTCTTTTCTAACTGGTCTATAAAAATAAGCCATTTGAGAGCGCACCACTTCCCTGCCTGGGAGTAAGTGATGGTACCTCGTAAGTTGGGAGTTTGGGGCATGCTCGTAGGAGAAAGTGAGAGAGTGTGCATGCGTGTGTGTGTGTGTGTGTGTGTGTGTGAGGGGGGTGGGGGAGAGAGAAATACAGAGTTCCAGGAATTATCTATGCATAAAGAAATTAAAAGAGAATATTTTCCAGAGCAATTGAAGCCCATCTCCCGAACAATGACGACAGCTCCTCATTTTCGACAACAATAGAGGGCACGTAGGAGTCAGCTCATTAGAATATCTGTGGCTCTTTTCTGTTCTCTCTGCATTAAGCCCCCATAATGTCAGTTGTCACTTATTAATGACAATTAACTAGTAATCAGCGGTGAGACTCTTCGAGGTGGTCTTTGCCTGACAGGTGAAGAAAGAGAACATTGCGTAGTGCCACGCAGTGACATGGAGCCTTCAAAGGGAGCACAGCATTTCCATAAATTATTTCAGAAAGAAATTTTCTTTTATACATTCTCTCTAAAGCTTAAGGATCTTTAACCCTAGAAAGGCCACGCTCCAGTTCTCTTTGGGCGATTTCTTTCTTTCCAAATGAGATCCATGACCCATCTCTGATGGTTGTTAACAGGCTCTCTCCATCTACCAGTTCAGGATGGCCCACTCAACGTCCAACGCCATTCTTCCTCCTTTCTCGCTCCCGAAGACTTATTTTAGTTGCGTCCCCTCCTCACGCGCGACACTCGCTACGTCCGTCAGTGACCCGTGGGCCACACTTGTTGCACGTCGACAGCGGCTGCATGGCCCGGTGGCCCGCTGCTGACTTTACAGCCTCTCTCAGGGGCTCTCCCTCCTTCAGGTGGACCCATCTGTTCATTCCCTCCTCCTACCGGTGACAGAATGACCAGCACGTTTAAGAATCACAGTGGAGACACGAGTCCAGTCGTCATGCGCAACGCAATCTCCAGGCACCCCTACCTCTGCCAGGCCTGCCCTCTGTCTGAGCCTCAGCCCTCCTCCTGTTCCTCCTACTGAGACCATAACAAGACAGCGTCTTGCCACCACGCAAACGCCACCTGCACACAGGCACCTACCTGCGGGGCACACACCTGCTTCCCCACGGGCCCCTTCCTCTCGGTTTTCCTACAACGCGAGAGTGCCCGGCCTGACAGACTCTAGGAAGTAGGGATTTTCAAGAAAACACTTGGAAGGTGAGTACGGTGAAACGTGACCAGTACAGGAAGGCACTTAATTTTGTCTTTGAGGAGCTGAGGCTTAAGAAAGCCCAAATCTGCCCTTGAGAAGTAGCATGGTAACGCCTGGCAGTGGGGAAAATGACCGCAGCGGGCTACCTGCCAGATGTGCACTGAGCAAGGGTGCTGCCGACCCCAGTGAAAGAAAGTTGACGCCATCCCTTCGTGTCAAAACAATGCAATTAGACTAGTCTGCGAGCACAGAGGCCGTTAGCAAAATGGATGACGTTCACACCAGTATCTGAAATAGCAGACTTTGTACTCCTGATACAGAATCCCACCCTTGAAAAGGTAAGCCTCTGGAAGCAAGTAACAAGGAACTTAAAAATCTAAGCGTCTCGGAAAAGAAAAAAAAAGTGGGTGTGCCAACGGAATCGAAAAGGAAATTTTAAGAAAAGTGAGAAGTCCTCTGGAAAGAAACTTTGTGACTCCTGTTTCAGAAACCCACCGTTTTCTCCGGAAGATGAGGACCTGGCGTGCCTCTCTGCAGCTTTCGTTGTTTTGTGGAAAGGATTTTGTGATGCTGCAATGCTTCCATGACAACAAATAAGACGTTACATATTGTCACCGTGAAGTTCCAACTACCTCGCCAGGACTGAAGGAGGAATATTCGCATCGTATCGAACAAAACAGTCACCAGGAGAAAGACTGCGCTTTAAATGTCCTCCCATTTAAAAAGCATCCTCCACAGTGATCTGAAGTTGGAACAAAGTCCTTTCCATCAGATCTCTGCTTGCAAGTGACTTCAGATTTTTGTGGCATCGTTTCCCACGAACTGATGGAAGGACGGGCATCCCACGCAATCTGTGCAGAGTTCAGTATCGAGATGCGGCCACTTACCATGCCGTCCAACAACACAAAACCCAGGCTTCCGTTAAGCACCCGTTAAGACCCCTGTACCTGGGGTCACCATCCTGGAACTTGCACATCCGAGTTAATGCTTTGCGAATTTCGTGACTTTAAACGAGTGAGGAATCTCCAAAAGGAGAATATATCGCTTTGAAAGTGGGCACCAGATTTTACTAATTTATAAATAAGTGTATCACCAGTAAAATGAAGGTATTTCCAGCACTACTGTCTCTTAGAGTTTACAAATCAGAACATAACTAAATATTTGCCTTCCATAGTTTTCATGCCTTTAAACAGTCAAAGGTCGAAACTGGTAAATCTAATGACTCATTGGTCAATCTTTATCAATATTCACAGGACATAATGGCATGAGGTATGTATCAGAAAGCTTTGGCTTGGAAATATGATTCAAC
The DNA here is from genome assembly GCF_018350155.1 of Leopardus geoffroyi. Lineage (NCBI taxonomy): Eukaryota > Metazoa > Chordata > Mammalia > Carnivora > Felidae > Leopardus > Leopardus geoffroyi. Next base: position 90,947,292 of record NC_059339.1, on the reverse strand, counting down.
ATACAATTTTAAAGTACACAAGTCATAAAGAATTCAAAAATTCCACCCTAAGTTTTATTATTACATAGCACTTATCATACACCCACATATTTTGTTATTCGGCAAAGAGAAAAGGAAATTCTTAGTTTCAGTCAGTTGGATAAAAGAGCAAAAAATACTCTGAAAACATGCATAAATGCATAAAAATTTACTGAAAGGAGGAAAATGTTTAAATCTTGGGACTGATTGAGTGCTTTGTAGCAGCTCCCAGCAAATCCAGTTGAATACCGGTTGACTGGAAGAATTTGGTTAACGGATCCAGTTATGCAGAATGGGATTTTTCTTATTATTTACATATTTTAGAAACTGCTGATTCCAACGTAACTGTCCTCAATCCTTTTCCCTGGTGTTCTCCTTGGTCAAACAAGCTTTCAGAGAAAAATTTCCCTACAGTTTCAGGTTTGTGTAGAAAGCTCAAAGTCTTGAAGACCTCCTTTTTAAATGCATTTTTAAGCCATGCATTCTCTCCAACCCCAAAACTTCTTCTTCCATTTATGTTTAAATATGATCAAGTGAAGTAAGACACACAGAGAAAGAAAAACACCATATGATCTCACTTCCGTGTGGAATCTGAAAACCCGGCCAACGAACCAACCGAAACTCAGAACAGAGAGGTGGTTGCCAAAGACGGGGGTGGGGGTGGGGGGAAAATGGGTGACGGGCTCAAAAGGTAGAAGCTTGCAGTTATAACATAACGAAGTCCCGGGGCCGTAACGTACAGCATGGTGACTGTAGGTGATACCACTGCATCGCATAGACGAGAGTTGCGTAAGAGAATAAACCTTAGAAGTTTTCGTCGCGAGAAAGAAGAATCTACGGTGATGGAGGTGGACAACACTTGACTGTGGTGATCAGTCAGCGGTATAGACATATACTGAATCGTTATGTATGCACCTGCAACGGATACAGCGCTGTATGTCAGGTAGCTCTCAGTAGAAGAAAATGGGCCCCCTGCCACAGATGTTTTAACAAAACGTGATGGCATGTGTGAGCCCACTGCTTCTATCTGTTCAACTGGTGGAAGCCAACTACCCTGCAACACATCGTCAGACCGTCTTTACACCAGGTCAGATAAAACTCGATTTTCGAATGATTTAAGAAAAATAATGACCGGTTATGGGTCAGCTTCTAAAGAGTTGTTGGTGAAAACACATATTGTTCTATGGACTCCGAAGAACCTTCTGAGCTTAATCCGTGTCAAGGTGAAGTGCCTTCTGTGTAGTCCATGCAGCCTTGTTCTAGACCTCTGCACATTCTTATCTGAACCCTGGATCAAAGGCCTTAGGTTCTCAGCTCTGGAGTAAACTCACCTGAGGGACAGATCGCTGATGCGGGCTCTTGAAGGGGTTCTCCTCCCCAACTTTCTAACTCCCAACGGAGTGTTTCACCGTGTGCAGTCACCCCAGGTGACCAAATCTCATCTTCCTGGGGTGATCTTGTTTATTTTGAGATGACATTTGTTTTCCCAATGATACTAATTATAAATTAGCAACAGCAACCACAAATTTAGGACTTTTCTTCCACTTACAAGTCGACTGATTTAAAGATAGTTTACATATATCATTTACTGGCTGTAAATGAGATCTGGGCATGCTTTGAGGGGCCACAGTATAACGGCCTGAACAGAGATCGGGCCCCGAAGACAGCCACGGTGCTCTAGCTGAGCCGAGGGGAGCTGTCGTCCTTAGCTAACCCCTTTCTCTCCTCTATGATGTGTCATCTGTAAAATATGGGTACTGGCCACTCAGTTAAATGAAATCGTAATTCATGTGAGGGGCGTCTGGGTGGCTCAGTCAGTTAAGTGACCAACTCTTGACTTTGGCTCAGGTCATGATCTCCCAGTTCATGGGATCGAGCCCTGCATCAGGCTCCACGATGGGCTTCACGCTTCAGCACAGAGCCTGCTTGGGATTCTCTCTCTCCCCCCACCTCTGCCTGTCTCTCCCTCTCTCTCTCTCTCTCTCTCTAAAATCTAAATAAATTTTTCAAAAAAGCATTATAAATGAAAACATCAAGATTCCATTGGCCAATTAGAGCAAATAGCCAAAAAAAATTTTTTTTTAAAAATCCTTGTGTTCACAAAGAAAATGTCCACGTGGAAAAATGGTCATTGTCATGGCAATGGGAGTGTACGCTGGTATAAAGTTTCTTCTGGTGGACAATTTGAGCATATGTACCAAGCCATACCGTGGTGCAGAAATCTCAGTTCTAGGTACTGGTTCTAAAGGAATAATCAGAAATACTGAGTGGAATGTTCTTTGTGCTCATTTCTAATAGCGAAAACTTGAAAGGAATCTAACGTTCCTTTCTAAAATTCTAACTGACGGAGACCTGATTAAATATAGTCCATCTCAGGAAGATGAGAAAGTCTTGGTATTTCATCAGATGGGAAAATACGCATAATCTCGTATCAGGTAAAGACACCAAAGTACAGGACTATGTTGAGCGTAATCTCTACGTTTTAGAAGCGCAGAAAAAAGATTGAGCTCTAAAATACCAACAGTGACTCCTCTTTAGATGAAGATGATAGTAAATTTTTATTTATTTTTTTGTGTCCCAAGTTTTCTGCAATGGTTATATATTACTTTTTATTATAAGAATATAGTTACACAAAAAGTACAAATGCTCTCCAAATCTTACCCTTTGTCGCCTTTTAAGTTTACAAATCAATAGCTGGCTTTCAATGATCCGTTCACCTTCAGAGAAATAATAATAAAGTGCATAACAAAGAACTTTGCCTTGGAAAGAAGCAGAAACCTATTTGTACATACAGGTTTCTGAAAATTCACAAGTAGTTTAGGCATGCTGTAGACCATTAACAGCTTTTCAAAGATCGCCAAACACAGGAGTGCGGGGGCAGAAATCTTAAAGTTTTTAATCGCTTCTTTTTTTGCCTATGACGCCTAAGGGTTTGTTTCTCCTACACAAACGAGTGTTGACCATTATTTTACAGGTTTTATATCTCTTTAAGTATTTGTGAAAGATCAAGGAACAGCCTCACCCAAACCACATTCTGAGGAGTATCTCCAACTTTTAACAGTCCCACACTTACAGGAACAAATATCTGATTAGTTCTTCAACCCAAGGCTCAAGCTGCGAATAGGAATGCAAAGTAGGGCTACGTTTGCATGTAGACGACATTAGCCTGACCGGACGGAAACGCAGGACGGCCGGGCCACTCGCCTTCTCCCCAGCTTCCCACGGCCTTGGGCCAGGGGGCCGGGCGGGTGGCCAGCTCTCTCGGGTCACTCAGGCCCACTTGCCTCCTACTACAGAAGATGCAGGCCTAGTCCCTGGGCTGAGAGAGGACCACGGGGAAGCAGAGAGCACTCAATGCCACGCGTGGGATCCGTCCCGGGGACACGGGTGATGGAGCAGAGGTGGGCATGTGTATTCAAATACAGATGAAGGAAGCGGAAATTTGAGGAAACCCTCAAATCAGAGGTAGCCAATTTCTTCCCGGGATCATTCAATCTATCGGTATTGATACAAATCGAGTTTCTGTGTTACTATGGAGACATGTTTTCAACTGAAGTTGCTACAAACTCGTAACAGACATTCTTTCAACTTCCTTCCCAGATCCAACAGACGATAGACGTTTGTGATCTGAGGTGGGCTGCGGCTGGAGGGGATCTGAAGAATGCCCGTTTGCTCAGGGTGGCTACGCCCGTCCCTGTCCGTCAGGGCTACCCCATCACTCAGCCCTGCTCTAGTCCCCATCCCAGAGGAGATGCCCAGCCCTTCTCTGCCACACCCCCACCTGGGGACCTGGGGCGATCACACCGGGGGCAGATCAAAGGGGGTGCTGGAGAGCTGAGCCCCAGGCAAAGCCTCTCTGGTTAGGAGCCCAAGTTCTGTGGATCACAAGCCAGGCGGCCTTGGGCAAGTCTCAGTGCCGAGCTGAGCTCTTCCTTTGCCAGCGAGGGTAGAAGGTACGGGACCCCAGGTACAGGTGTGAGGGGTGAATGAGGTAACTCGTGCGGAGCACTCACAATGGCCCCTGGGACCAGGAAGTGCTCCCTAAATGGAACCAGGATGGCCATCTTCATCACTAGCAGTGGTGACAAGAGAACCTAGCATTCCATCCACTGGTCTGTGACAACCAGGGTGGACGACAAGATAGCGACATGACCACGACTTAGAAAAAGGAAAACATGAAGAAAGGAAAGCCCGAGTTCTGTGCCCAAGCCCCAGTGGTCAGGATTCAAGTGCAAATAGCCTCCAAATGTCTTAGCGGCTGCCTGTGGGGACCAAACCCAGCAGACCCCACCTGGGCCTCTGACCCCCGCCCTTCACACCCCTGCACCCGCCAGGACTCCCACTACAGGGTGAATTCGCAGAGTCACGAATCTGTGGGCCTGTGGTCAAACACATAGGACCTTCAAAGGATTTTTATGCAAAGACGCCACCTCCTGCCATAGGCCTCATTGTTATTCTTCTCGGTCACCCCTTGAGCCCAAAGTACATAATCACCCAGTGAGTGAACCGAAATGTCTAAATGGCTGCAGCTCCTAAAGGACAGAGCTATTCACCAATGAAAACAGGCAGAAAAAAATGTAGCCAGCCTCCCCGGGGCTCTGGGCCTTGGCACGAAGACCACGCAAACATGGCGCCCTGACCGGCCCCCGCCTCCTCTCAGCGGAAACCCCGCCCTCCCCTCCGGCTGCCTCTGAACAGAGCCCGGCCTCCTAACCTTTCTCGGGACGTAATTTTCCTGAAAAGTTAAGCGAAAGGTAGTAGAAGCCGTCTCCCTGCTCACGTCAGTGAGTACTTCCGGCGAGAAGAGAGGCTGGGGGCCTGGACCTGTGACGTCCCACTGCGGGCGGAAGCAGTGAGCCCCAGAGAGACGGCTGGGGCGTGGGCCTGGCGGTCTCCCCGGCGGAGCCCCTCGGTGCCCCGGGGGAACCTGCAGAACAACACGGGCCCCAAACGCTGGAGCCCCGAGCAGCTCAGCTTCTAAAAACTGCATTTCCAGAAGTGCAGAAACCAGGCTTTCCTCTTTGGAGCGACACGAAACTAGTTCCGAGGCTCCCCCAGGGTCGTTGGTGCTACGGCAACACCGGCCCTTCCACCCCCCACCCCCGGGCCCCAAGTCCCTGGACTCACACTCAGGATAACCGTAAACATTTTTAAATAGTCCGTGAGGATCCTCTGGATGAAGCAGCTCAGTCCACGTATGTACAAAACAGTCACCACTCAGTGGCTGAACTCAGCAACCCGTGGCACCCGGTAGCGTTAAAAATTTTAATTATCACTTAAAAAAAAAAAGAAAAACAAAAAACACCGCAACACTTATCATCCGAATGAAGCGTGTCACCACACAAATCACGAAGTGATGACTCTGAATAGAATTTTTGTTGGTTGACTGCAGAAGCTATATACCTCTTGTTGCTAAAATAACATCTCAAAGGCAATAGAATGACGACATGACAATCTATGTAAATCAAGAACTGCGTGTGGGTTTTATTTTACATTTGAGAAAACAGTGGATTTAATTGTGTGAACCAAAATGTACTGTACAATATTAATGATAGAACATCAAAATGTATAATTAATAGTGCACTGCTTGCTTTGTTTTCATTTATTTATTTTTGTCGGATACACATGCATCTGGAAAGATGCAGGTGCCGGTAAAATTCCTCTATTTAAATCAAGCGGCAGGAACTAAATTTTATTCAAAAATCGTGGTTTTACATTATATACACAGAAATTTAATATAAAATGACAATATAAAAAGTTAAAAGAGAAAGCATACAGCCAGAAGGTACAAAGAAAGTGGAATAGATTAAAATGGTACGATAATGTAACATATAGGGGTTTTTAAGCGGATGCTGGCAATTTACAAGGAAAGGACTCCGTTTGCCCCATTTTTTTTTTTTTTTCATTTACCAATGCAGCACGCTATAGAAAGGTCAGCTTATACCAAAGCTTACATTTGTAAATAACTATAAACCGCAGTATTTTACAGGAAAAAAGAAATAGCATTTTTACACATTTTTTAAATAATAGCTTGCATACTTTTTTGCCAAAAGTGGCATTTTTTTTTTTTTTTTCAGCATCCAGAGGGTTTGGGCAGAGTGGCAACTCGGGATGTTTGGGGTGATGGTGGCGGTGGGGTTTTTTTTGTGTGGTTTGGTTTGTTTTGTTCTAAATGTGTAAAGCTGTGGCTTCCTAACCCCATGAGTCCTAGACACCTTTCTATCTTCCAACAGCTGCATGCATGTTTCCTTCACAAACCAGTTCTGCATATAAAAGCTCATTTTTTAATTATTAAATAAGTTTTGTGTCTGACACAGCTTTTGATCTGAATGAAATGCCTTGAAGCCTTTTTTTTCTTTCCTTTTTTTTCTTTCTTTTCTTTTTTTTTTTTTTTTCTTTTTTTGAGTGAAAGGCACAGAAATGCAATTGCAGTCCTCAAAGGGTTAAACTTGACACTACTAGGTTCTATGACCTTTATTGTCATGGCAACTTCGTAATTTTAGGATGTCTTTTTGTCATTGTTATTTGTGTCTTTCTTGCCTGCTAAATAAATGTCTCTGAGTAGTGTGCCCCACTATTTCCTACAAAAGATAGCTTAACATCAAGAACAGATGTTGAAAATAAAGGTCAGACTTTGACTCACGGAAAAAGAAAAATAACATGCACAATCGGACAAAGAGCATATAAATATAACTACAAAATATGTGTAAGAAAAACCAAGGTCCAGACAGCCGGCTCGGCAACAAAGGGAAGGCTGATTTCGGAGGCTCAGCCGGGCCTAGTGCAGTACAAAGACGACATTTAGTGCAATGTGCCTCCGTCCCTTGCATACCTGGACGCTACTGTTTTTCCAACTCTGTCACATAGATCAGGTGGTCCTCCGGGGACTTGCCGTGGGTCTTACTAAGGTGCAGTTTGACTGCGTGCTTGCTCGCAAAAGTCCGGTTGCAAAGCTTGCATTGGAATGTGGAGCCCAGATCGTCCTCGGCGGCCCCTACCGGGCCCAAAGCCTTGTTGGCCAGGACTTTTGAAACGTTCTGCTGTTCTTGAATCTGATTTAGTGGCAGCTTGGAGAGATCCTTCAAGCTGAAGCCTAAGTGTGTTTCTAGGTGATTTATGTACGTAGAAGCAGTTCTGAACTGAGAGGCACAATCGTTGCAAAAGAAAACAGGATGTCCTGTGTCCAGGTTCTTCAGGAACTTGGTACCCCCTGTCCTCCTCAGCTGGTACTTCACGTTGGCCAGCCAGTGGCTGATGGTGGTCATGGACAGCCCGGTGAACTTGGAGATGTGCACCCGCTCCTGGGGGCCCAGGTCCGCCATGATGTACTTCCCTTCCGGCGTCTCCCGCAGGCTCGAGGCAAACTGAGCCTGCAGGATGAGCAGGTGCTGGGGGTTCCAGTTGGACTGCCGCCCCTTCCTCTTGTGCACGGGCGACAGCTCGTCCAGCGCTTCCTCGAAGCTGCTGCCGTCGGCGTCCGACTTCTCCGACACGGTGGAGGGGGTGGAGGACTTGGGGGTGAGCCGGCCCGTGAGGTTTTTCACCATGTCCGAGATGTCCATGAGGGCGCTCTCCCGGAGAGGCGACGCCACGGGGTCGGCCGCGCCGGAGACCAGGGGCTTGCTCTTGGACTTGGTCAGGTCGATGGGCTGGTCGCTGTTCTCGTAGTAGTAGCGGTCGATGGCGTCGGCCTGCTTGGCGGGGGTGGCGGGGTAGACCGGCTTGTCCAGCATGCTGTTGCTGATCTTGTACAGCATGGCCAGCGGGTCCAGCGAGGGGCTCGCGGGCTTGGACACCTTGCCCAGGTGCGTGTTCATGATGGACTGCAGCGCGCTCAGCGGGTTGATGAAGGAGGGCTCGGGCGAGTGGTCCGTGATGATCCCCAGGTTATTACAGCCGTTGGTGACTTTGGCCCTGAGCGGCTCGGTGCCGTTTGGGGTGTGCGCGTCCAGCACGCCCTCCTTTTTGGCCTTCCCCGCCTCCGCCTCGGGGCCCTTCTTCTGCTGGACTTTGCCGCCGCTCTCCTCCGCTCGAGGGAAGTCCTTGTTCTCTTTGGCCACGGGGGACACGGCCTTGGCCGGGGAGCCCTTCTCCCGGTCGGCGGGCCTCTCCTCCTTCTTCACGCTGACCTTGCCGGTGACCTTCTCCACCAGCTCCTCCATGGCCGACACGTTGCTCTTGTGCGGCGGGGGCGTGAGGCTCCCCGGGGAGTGCAGGAGCGCGCTGTGCTCCGACGACAGCGACTTCACGCCCCCCGCGTAGGACGGCTGCATCTGCACGCTCTGCACGGCCGGCAGCGGCTTCACGGTGCCGGGCAGCTGGTAGGCCGCGTGGATGCTGGGGTAGCCGCCCCACGAGGGTGCGCCGTTCTGGGCTTTGCTGATGGCCGTGGACACCGTGTTCTCCAGGGACTTGAGGATGTCCACCCCGCCCTTGGGGCTGTCGTCCAGGTCCTCCTCGCGCAGGTACCGATACAGGGCGGTGGGCTCGAACTTCTCGGCCGCGTCCTGGCTCTCCTCCTTGACCTTCTTCTCCGCCTCGCCGGCCGCCGGCGCCTTCTCCCGCTCGGGCTCCTTCTTCTCCTCGGCGGGCGAGGACGCCGCGGGAGAGTCGGGCTGCTTCTTGACGTGGGAGGCGGGCAGCCGGGTGTGCGTGGTGGGCGGCAAAGGGATGGACTGGATCTTCTCTTCCACCACGGGGTCCAGCGCCAGCTGCTTCCCCTTCTTGGAGGCCGAGGTGGTCACCTTGAGGAAGTGGCCGGTGACCATCATGTGGGCAGTGAGCTGCTGCAGGGTGTCGTGGGAGCTGCCGCACTCCATGCACTTGAGGATCTGCGCCTTGCGGGCCTCGAACTGCCAGGTGTAGCTGGCGCCGTTCTGGTAGCCGTAGCGGTTGTTGGGCGTCACGTAGGGGTTGGCGGCCTTCTGGTCCTTGGCCGACTCGCCCAGCGCCGCGTCGGCGGCCAGCCCCGCCGGCTCGGGAGAGCACGGCGACGCCAGGTCCTGCAGAGCGCGCTTCTTGGTGGAAGGGACCAGTTTGGCGATGGCTGGTACTGGCTCCTTCAGAGGCACTTTCTGGTAATGCTTGGTCTTGATCATGTGGACGCTCAGGTCCTGCAGCGACTCGAAGGAGTGGCCGCAGTACATGCACTTGAGCACCTTCTGCGCGTCCTCCTTGCCTTCCATCTCCATCAGCGAGCGCTTCCTGGGCTTGGACCACCGCTTGGTCTTCTCGGAGTCCTTGTCCCGGTTGTCGTCGCGGTAGTGCCCCGTCTCGTTCATGTGCACCGTCAGCTCCACCAGCGTGTCGTAGGCGGCGCTGCAGTCCCGGCAGCGGAACTTGCTGGCGCCCGTGAACACGGACCCGTAGAGCTTGTTGTTCTGCCTGTAGAGCTGCACGGTGCTGAAGAGGCTGGGCTCGGGGAGCAGCCCGTAGGAGGACGTCTGCTGCAGCGTCTTGGCCAGCGCGGCCTGGTGCCAGTCGTAGCCCGAGCCGCCGCTGCCTCCGGTGCCCGAGCCCGAGCCCGAGCCCGAGCTGGGGGTGCTCGCGGTGGTGCCCGTGGGCCCCGCCGTGCTGGTGGGGGGCGTGGGCGCGGGGGTGGAGCTCTCCTTCGGGCCCACATCGTTGCTGCTGGTGGTCGAACCGGACTTCTTCAAGTCCAAGGCGAGGCTAGACCAGCAGGACTCGGAGAACAGGTTGGCATACACAGCCTTGATCTGTGCCAAGCTGTCCTGGGGGTAGGAGACGCCGTCCGGTCCCTGCGGATCCTCTTTGCCCTCTCTGGAGGAAGAGCTCTTGAAATGGACCAGCTGGTCGCTGTTCTCACTGAAAGGGGACCCGTAGCCCGCGTCCTGATTCGTCGCGGTGCTGACCGGGGAGTTCTGGTAGCTCTGGGCTTCTTTGATCTCCGCTTCCTCGTTGCACACGTACTCGCCGTCCTGGACGTCCAGGGACAGCCCATCCTCCTCCACGGCTTCTTCATCTATCTCTGCTGCCTTTAGTTCTTCCTCGGGAACATAAGCTAGGAGAGAAAAATGAAACACGGTGAGGGGAAATCAATCATCTTCAAGGACGCGGCCTCCCCAGCAGTTAGATGGTCTTTAAAGAGAAGTTTCTCAGCCAAGCTCCCAGGCCACGCTTTACGGAAGCAGCTGCTTACGGCTCCGCGGCGGAACCCGGGTTTCACCCAGGACGACGTCCCCCCTCCCGAGTGAATACATTTGCGCCGAAGGGGCCTCTACTAAAGGGCCAGCAGCCGCCCCCTTCTTCGAGACGTCAGTTTGGCCGTCACAGCGGGGGCCGCAAGGGGAGCCTGGCCCCCTCCTCCCAGAGGCTTTTGCTTTCCTAAGTGATGTGCGGGTCTGTTACGCCTTCCCATCGGGTGGGACCCGGCTGTCGGCTTTGAGGGCAACATATTCCACAGACAGGATCATATGGTTTCCATAAATAAAAAGCCTCCTCCGTGGCAAGCGATGAAAATACTCTCGGCCTCACTACAAAGAACCACACGTCGCACCACCAGCCCCCTGCCTGGACAAAGCCGGCGTCACCCGCAGGGGGACCCCAGAGAGTGTGCCAAGCAGCATCGCCCACAGGAGGCTAAGGCGGAGACGACCCACATATCTGGTGACAGACGAATGGAGGAACACAATGTGTGTATATGCACACTGGAATATTATGCGGTCTTAAAGAGGAAGGAAATTCTGATACCCGCCATCGCGCGGACAAACCTGGAGGACGTCATGGTGAAGGGAGATCAGCCAGACACAAAAGGGCGCGTGCTGTCTGATTCCACTGATATGAAGCACCTATAACAAGTAGTCAAATTCACAGAGACAGAGGGTAGAAGGTGGTTTCCGGGGGCACAAGGGGGGAGGGGGGCTGGGGAGTTAGCGTTCCGCGGGGAGCGGAGTTTCGGCTTTTGGGAAGACAGAAAGTTCCGGAGACGGATCGTGGGGATGTGGTTGCCTGACAAGTGTGAATGAACTTAGTGCCACTGAAGCGTCCACTTAAAAATGGATTAAAACGTTCACTTTTACGCTATGAACCTTTTACCACAATAAACACATTTTCTTTACATGTTAACAAAGCCAGTGGAAATGCTACAACAGAGTGACTCCTTGGGCTGATGACGTCATTTCCCAGAGGAAACTACGGGATGCGGACAGCTGTCACGTGAATGAGAAGGTTGGAGGGCACATAAATCATCAGATGAAACCTGATTTTTTTTACTGCGGGACATTTTAGATCTTTAACATGTGACCTATCTCGTTAATTCTCAAGGGGGGCTAACTCTATGTACCGCCTCTTATTTGACCAAAATACATTTATTTGCATTTTTTTATTATTATTATTATTATTTTTTTTTTTTTTTTTTTTTTTTTTTTTTTTGGAAACAACTAGCTGAATGAGTGCTCCGTCCACCTCTTGGGAAATTTGGGCATAAGACATTTTCCAGGAGGCCCCTAGTAAAATGCGCCGCTATGATGCGAGAGGGGTGTCTCATTAAATCTGATCACTCTTTATCACCTTATCAGAGCCCGAGCCTCAGGGAACGTGGCATTGAGCACACGCGTTTGCAGGGACGGTTGATAGGAGAGACCGAGAACATCTCGGCTGCCCGAAGGGCGGACACGGGGCGAGGGGGGGGTGGGGTGGCAGGAAGTGACAGGACAGTGTCAGCACCTGCAGACAGAGGGCTTCGGGTTGGGGCAGCCACGCGCACTTCTGGGCATGCGCACACAGGCACGGGCAACACGGCGGAATCGGTCACGTGGACGCTGCAGAATCCCTGCACGCACCAGACACTGTGGGCCATCCCGCACCGGGGGGGGGGGGGGGGGGGGGTGCGGGGCTCGCATCGAGCAACCTGAGCCTAAGCGTTCACGTGTTTCACAGCTGAAGTTCACGCAAAGAGCAGTCCGCTAACAGACCCGGGCACTGCGGTTGCGTTAATGCTGTGCGGCCAGCAGGGAAAATGAGCAGTAGGGCAGGGGCTGAGGTTTACTACAGGCACGGGCCTCTGCATGGCGCTCCAGACAATCCTACACGGCCCTCCTGTGAAACGTAAACCTCATAAAACTGAAACAACAACAACCCCTCCCCCAACCCCCAAGATTTCCAAGTTGGACGTCGCCTTCGTTTGCTGTATAATTAGTAAGGGTCGAGGACCATCCAGGGCTCTGAAGGTTTGAAGCTCCAACCCCCGGCCAAGGGTCCTAGTTTACGAAGCCTCGTCACCTGGGCCCCAAGGTCCACCCCTGCGGGTTCTCGTGGGGACGTCTAAGACCACGAAGCAGTCCGGGCGGGCAGAGTCCGTTGAAGATGCGGGCCCCAAGTCCCGCAGGGGCACCCCCGTAGGCGGCTGCACGCTCCAGGGTCCGTGGCAGGCAGCTGCCTCGTGGACCTGGTCTGTCCTCTTTGAGGAAACTACCAACTAATGAAAACTAATTTCGGGGCGCCTGGGTGGCTCAGTCGGTTGAGCGTGCAACCTCGGCTCGAATCCTGGTCTCAGAGTTCATGAGTTCGAGCCCCGCCTCTGGCTCTGTGCTGACAGGTCAGAGCCTGGAGCCTGCTTCGGATTCTGTGTCTCCCTCTCTCTCTCTGTCCCTCCCCCACTCACGACCTGTCTCTCTCTGTCTCTCAAAACTAAAACGTAAAAAAGATTTTTTTTAATAAATAAATAAATAAATAAATAAAACTAATTGCAAGGAAAGGTTTCATCTGAACCAGTTTGGCTTGGCCTGGGAGGCCCATCACCGTGGGTCTGCTCCCTGGATCACGGGTCAGCTGGTCTGTCTCCATCCCTGGACAGAAGCAAAGCCACCCCCTGCCTACCCCCGGGCTGGCACCCAGCAGCATGTCTGAATAAATAAATGACTTCTGTCCCAGGTCTGCAAACCCAGAAATGGGAGATGCCACCATAACACCACTACGGTTCATTCAGCACCCCCCTGGTCCCCACAGCAGACCCATTCTGGGTCTGGAATGGTATAGACACAAGGAGGCTGGCACCTGCCTGCTCCCTCAGGCACAGGTTTCATCCCCTTCCCCGGGCACCCCCGCCCCCCGACGGCATGCAGTATCCGGGGGCCACACTCCATCCCAGGTCGTCCTCCTCCTGGGGCAGTCCAGTCTACACTGGGAAGTTCCTGGGTTGAGCTCAAATGAGTTCCGCTGACAACTCCACATGCCCCCAAAGCAGCAATTGTCAGGTAGAACCACACAGAACAAACCCCAGCCTCTTCCACAAGGAAACCCTCCCAAGGTATCATTTCTGAATGAGCCCTTCCCTTGGCTGGGACACCCACGTCCGCTGTTCTCCAGGAAGCGGGTGTTGGGGAGGGGGGATCCCTAATGTGCCTACCCTCCTGGAGCTCACGGGAAGGGAGCCCCAGCATGCACTAAGGGGAAACCCGGGATCCTACCCGCTCTCCCTGCCCCAGGCTCAGCATGCCCACCTTCCCAGCATCCCTGTGGGGAGGCAGTTTCAAGGTCCCTCCTGCCCCAGCCACAGCCCTGGGGACGGCACACGCTGACCCTGCTGTCCCCGGACGAGGGCACCGGCTGCCTCCAGCCACCCCCTCCCGTTGGTCCTGCCAACTGGATGGCGGTCTCTTTCAGGGGATGCCACCTGTTCCGTGAGTCCCCCCAGCGCACATGTCTAGGACCACCGAATCGATGCCCCCCGCCCCCCCGGACAGACCCGCTGGCCACAGGCCCTGACAGGGACGGTACGTGAAGGCTGGGCTTGCACGTCTGCAGAGTGAGCTGTGTCTGGCACACAGAAGGAGCTCCAATTGCTGCCACATGAATTTGTCACAGTGTGAGTGTTCCAGACACTCCCAAGTCAATTATGTGCAAACAAAACGTTCCTCCTGCCCCCTCCCCAAGTAACAGCATGCTCACCCCTGAATTAGGACCCCCCTAAATCACCTGTTACTGAACCACCCCAAACAAAACAAGTCACCCACTCCGGAGACACAGCCGTTGTCCCTGTTCTCAAGCCCGGCATCCAGCGCTGCCCCCGCGGACCCCAGGCCAACCACCTGTCGCTGCAGCAGCCTTCCAGCCAGGCCACCCCGCTTCGTCCTGCAGCCCGGGGACCCCGCTCTCGCCATCCCGGAGTTAAAATCTCCATTAAAGTCATGTCCAACACGGGGGCGGGGTGGGTACAAATCCCCACGTGGGCCCCTCCTCCTGCCACGCGTCCAGCCCTGAGTGGGACCCAGGCCCAGAAAGTGCCTCCCCGGACCTCGTGAACACTTATCCTCACGGGGAGGCTCAGATGTCGCCTCCGTCGTGACGCCCCTCTTAATCCCTGCCAGAACCCACTGTTCCCCGAAGAACTGAGAGATGTTTACTCGCCTGTCCTCTTAGTGAAACCTCAACTTTCAGCCCGCAGGCCCCGCTGGGAGGGGCGTGTCCACACTATCACCTCGCCGCACCCCACGAGCCCTCAAGGCAGCATCACTGAGATGCCTGCTTTGCAGATGGGGAAACCGAGTCTCTGAGAAGCTGACCAACTCCCGCAAGGTCACGCGGGGAAGAAACAATGCGGCATTCAAATCTGGGTCACCTGACACCCGGCCACCTCAGAACGAAGCTGCTGTCCTTCGTCAGCGTCCCAGCGCCAGCGAGCACATCCGGTAACTGCTGTGAGCGGGACCGACCCCAAGTATTCCGTAGGGAGTATCAGAGCACCTCTTCTGTGCCCGTCGTGGGGTGTGACCGACAGAGTCGCAGCCAAAGAAGTCAGATGTCTGAAATGCTGACACCCTTAGGCCGCGTAATTGTACTTGGGGACGGACAGCCACGAACACGATACGAAACACAGAAAAGGCTTTCTGCACAGAGGTGTCCTTTATATATTATTCCATACACAATCCGCCACGCCCTGAATCTCCAACAATAAAAGGTAATTAAGTGATTTGTAGTTGATCCCCACGATGCACAATTATTCAAACATTAAAAAGTGTCTTGGGGCCCCTGGGTGGCTCAGTCGGTTAAGCGTCCGACTTCAGCTCAGGTCATGAGCTCATGGTTCGTGGGTCCGATCCCCGCATCAGGCTCCCTGCTGACAGCTCAGAGCCCGGAGCCGGCTTCAGATTCTGTGTCTCCCTCTCTCTCTGCCCCTCCCCCGCTCACACTCTGTCTCTCTCAGTCTCTCTCTGCATCAGGCTCTGTACTGACAGCTCAGAGCCTGGAGCCTGCTTCGGATTCTGTGTGTCCCTCTCTCCCTCTGCCCCTCCCCTGCTCATGCTCTGTCTCTATCTCTCAAAAATAAATAAATGTTAAAACATTTTTAAAAAAATAAAGGGGCACCAGGTGGCTCAGTCAGTTAAGCATCCGACTTCAGCTCAGGTCACGATCTCGTGGTTCATGAATTCGAGCCCCGCATCAGGCTCCCTGCTGACAGCTCAGAGCCCGGAGCCTGCTTCAGATTCTGTGTCTCCCTCTCTCTCTGCCCCTCCCCCGCTCACACTCTGTCTCTCTCAGTCTCTCTCTCTCTCTCTCTCTCTCAAAAATAAACATTTAAAAAAAATTTTTTTTAAGTGTCTTTAATGACATGGAGAGTCATTAAGTGCAAACAGCAAAGGACAAAACCGTATACACAGTACAAGGGAAAACTTCTTTTCAAAGAATGTTAACAGTGGGTTTTTTTCTAGATAAAGAATATACGGGTTATGTTGAGTGAGGTGGCTCTTGATAAACATCTCTACCTTCAAAACCTTCTTCTGTGTTTTCACCTCAACAAACAAGGCTTAGCCATCCCTCTCTGTTCCTGGAATGAAACAGCGGCAGCAAACCTTCCGTGGGCACCTGGCAGCCGGGAGCCAGACCCCGGGACCAGGGGTTCCAGGAAGGGCAGGGCCGGCCTGGGGACAGAAATGTGCAAAGGCCTTTGTTAATTGTTACTTTTCAAAAACTTTTAACAAGTAGAAGGGGGCAGGCACGTGAGGGGTGCAGGTGGTATCTGGGTTCTGGTAGGACGGATGCAAGTGGCCAGGACCATCTTCCACACCCCTCCCCCCCCCCCGCGTGTTCCCTGTCCCACCTTCTCCTGGAGGGGGCTGCAGGTCCCAAGGAGGGGCCTAGGTGGCGGGCCTCCCCAGCGGCCCTCAGCCCTCCAGCTCAGCGGTCATCACGCTGCAGGACCTCAGCCTTCAGCCTGTATGCTCTCTGTCCCGTTCTAGAACGTTAAGGTGACACTCTACCACTGGCTCGTCCAGCGTCGCAGTCCTGATAAGTTGATATTCCCTGCTATCACACTCTTCTTCCGTTGCTCTAGCCCGTTGACCTATTCCCTGAAGGAGTTAACTTTCCAACGCTAACGTATGTGGAGCCAGAGGAAGCGTGGACCCAGAGGGGCAGCTGGGGGCCGCCTGCCCTGTGCCCGCATCGTGACACCCTGCGGACCCCAGAGGTGTTTTCCTGCTCCTCCCTAGGATAGGACAGTAATATTAGCTTGTGGAGAGAACACGTCCCCTTGAGCAGGTAATCTGCATTCTAGTGGCCCTCCAGTCAAACCACAGGTAGGGGCGCTCACGGTCACCTGAGAACACAGACGACGGGATGGCCATAGCGTAACAGGGGCGAGGGATTCAATGGCCACAAAGACAAAGGTGTGAGGGAGCCCATGGAATGTTCCAGAGTGATTCTGTGAGCCATCAGCCAGCCTCCTTTACCCTTCTGCCCTCCATTCCAAGAGCTGAGTGGGCTCCAAGGCCCCAGCACTAACGGTAACAATAGACACAGTAACAATTACCAGGGCATCACCCCCTGCATGCCCACCAACGGCCAGCACCCACCAGCACTTGACCCCTGATCTTCCAATCCTCTCCATCTAACTGCTGGGCAGCTGATGAATGGGCCTGCCTGAGGCTCCCCCAGGGTCAGGGCTGGGCTCCAACCCTCCCCGCCTCGCCTACAGACCTACAGCCCTTTAAAAGCAATGCTCGAGCCCCCCAGGTGACCCCCCCAACGGCTCCTGTCTTCCAAATCTGGGCTCAGGCCAAGGCCACTCACATCCCAGGGTCAGAGCCGTCAGAGTGCTCTAAAACCTACTGAGTTTCATGTAAGAGTTTGGACCTGAGGAGGACGAGAAGGCTGGATCTTGCAGGACAGGGTTGTCCTGAAGACGGAAATTCTCAGACCACACCTACCCCACGGGGCCTGAAAAGACCAACCGAACATCGGGCTTCAGCATTGGGCAGGGAAGGAGGCCTTTGGTTTTGCCACGTCTCTAGCAGGAGGAATGGGCTAAACTACTTTTCAAGACAAGGCTCCCTGAGCCACATCTATGACACATGGCAGGTGCACAGAGCGACCCTAGGTGTGTACAGGGGTGACTGAAGGATGAGTGCCCCAGGCAGCCTGAACCTGGAGGCCGGGGTAAGTGGGTACGGGTGACATTCTAGCTGCTCATCTCTACAGGGTCCAGGCCAATGAGGCCACCATTGTGGACAGACCTCCATCATTATCGCGACAGGAGGACAGATGTGGGGAAGGGACAGACTGATGAGGCACCTCGGAAGCAGCCCCAGCCCAGTCACCTATGGACAGTGCAGCCCCCACACACTCACCCACTTGTCAGGGCCTCAGTTTCCCCAAACCGCATTCATGGCAACTACTGGTGTCTTTGGGGGGGAAGGGGTTCTAGGAAGCGCTCATGGACACAGCAGCCGTGATCATCGCGCCCGAGTCTGTGCCTGTGGGTCCCGCCGCCTCCGCCTCAGGTCCTGCGGATGCAAAGCAAACTAGCAAATGCGCACGGAGGGACCGTCCCCCTACGCTGGGCCTAAGAGGCACCCCTGCTTAGTCTCGTGCCTCTCAAGCTGTCACTAACCTCTGAACAACCGGAACAAAATAAGGGTTTGTCCCACTGAGAGCCGACCCATCACTGGCCTTCATCGTTGGGTAGATGGTGCACTTACCGATCAGACTCCAAATTCACACCAGGGGATTATTCGGGAAGTGCGGTCTTTAACTTCTGCGTTTTCCAGGCCCCTCTGTCTGCCCTTCAGTAGTCTCCCTGACAGCTACTCCTTCCAGAGGAAGAAAGGGGGGTGGGAGCTCAAAGGGAGCAGAAGGGGGCTCCTGATTAGCAGCTCTTCCCGAGGCCGGTGCAGGATGTGGGGGGCGGCAGCGGTGGGGGGGGGGGAGCAAATGAACAAGAATCAGTCTGGGAGACTTTGCTGTTTATCCAAGGTCTTTCCCTCCTTAGCGCGCATAATCGAGAGTTGGCTGTGAATGAGGAAAATGGATATTTAAAAGTGACAACTATCAAAGGTCTCATCCCTGCTTGGTTACGGGCTTCCAGTAAATACCAAACTTTGCTATCGTATTGCCACCTGGTGAAACTATACAATCCTACCAAATTACACGTCTATCTACATCCAACTAGGTTTTAGACCGGCAAATGTGATATCCATGAGCAGATGGCCATTATATCAAAATACATTTACTCCAAGGGCCCAATTCACAAACGGGTCTCACACACACCTACGTGATAAATGTACAGCTGCAATTCATCGTGGGGTCTTGCAAAACACACTTTCTTCCAAATTTATAATTGATCACTTGTAAAGTTACTTCACCTCTGTTACGAGCAGAGCAGGTGGTTTTGATGAAAGGTAGAATACACTGGGAAATAAAAAATGCAGAGAAAGCAGATATAGGTAAGAGCTCGTTCCTTCCTACTCTGAAACGGACACTAAAGTACAAGCAGGATATATGTTAATTTACGAACATACGTTCTGATTTTTCGCAGGAAGATACTCTGCCAAGCAAAGCTGAAACACCACTTCTGCTCTCATGTGATAGGAGCAAAAATTTTTCCATCACTCTGGCAGATTTTAATTGCCTGGTACCAATCATTAATGTACTGGTCTGCAAAACCATCTGATTTATACCAGAATTGTTTCTTTATTTAAAACCTGCTGGAAGCCGTTTTTAAGAACTGCAGAGTCCGTAAATAGAATGGCCTGTCATTTGTATGCATCTCTTCATTCTAATTAGGAATCCACAGGTAACTTCCTTCACTATCATTTCTTCTTTTCCTCACGGTCCCCGAATGTAACGTCGAGTTCGAAGAGGAAGAAGAAACCCCCTTTTAAGGCTCCTCCCAGCCTCCCAGTGGCACGCCAGGTCTTAGCCTTCCATCCAGAGTCACAATAACGGCATCACACAAAGCAGGGCTTAGACCTGATTAACGAGACCGCAAACCTTCACCAATTTTTAGTGATGTCAAGAAGGAAAAATGCACGAGAACCTTGCAGAATTAGAAGAGAACTTAAAATGATGCAAGAAGAGTAAGAAGTCAGTAATTCTTCCACGATCCTGGGAAAACACACACCTTTCACCACCACTGGCCAATAGGTTCACAAACTATGCTAACGTTCCCTTGGTCCATCACCAACAGGTGCACACCCAGTGCCACGCAGCGGGGATCCCAGGCTTCCAGTCACTGCCTCCGCACCTCGGAAGGACGCCGCCGCTCTCTGGCAGTCGGACCAGCCTGGGCTTACAAACCCAACATCTGCAAGCCACGCCCAGAACGCTGGGTTCCAACCTGGTACGATCTGACCACCGACACCAGAAAAGACTTCCATCAGATAGGGTCAGGTTCATCCTCACGGATGACGTCTGCAAGTCAGGAGGGGAGACTCGTACATGGAATCTCTCCCCAAGTGGCCGAAACCAACAAAGACGTGTAAGTCAGCTCAAGCACCTGTTGGTTCTCGGACTATCCGCCATATACACAAGAGCTGGCATGGCGAACCAACAGCGAATGTGACATCCGGTCACTTTGCAGCATTGCACGTGGTGCGGCCGACAGTTCCTCAACCAAGTTTTCTGCTACCGAGTCAACTCCCGCAGACCTTCGCTCCTCAGGGGTGTCGGAACACGGAAGTGACACACGATGGAGAGCAAGGGCTCCACGGTCTCTGAACCCCACCCAGGGCTCATGTCTCGGGAGTGTGTCCGTTTCGAACCCAGCGTCTTATTCTCGCAAAGGCACGGGGTGAGACAGGAGAAACAGGAACTTCAGCTTTTGGGGGATGGGGACACGGAGGTCATCAGGTGCGGGGACACACAAGAACTTGAGGATATGGGTGACAGGCGGACTTTTAACAAAAACCTAGGGGAGTTTTTCTCCTTAAGTCTGCTATGGCCAGATGCAAATGATGCGCCCCTGTGATTCGCCACCACAGCATCCTGCTGCAATATCCCGCATGAGAATTTCCACACTTGATTGGAAGCTCAACACAAGGTCACACAACACCCAACTTCCTGGAAAACCCCTTAATGACCACAGTGGTGACTGGAGCAAAGGGACATCCACACGGCCACGACAGAAAGCATCCTTCTCTCATCAAAACAGTTGGGTTTGTTTCTACTGTTACCATTTAGTTCTCACAACTGCCTTCCGAGATGCCTTCGAAATTTTTCTTACCGAGGCAGAGAGAGACTGACTCGTAAAAAGTGCCGAGTTCAGGCAATTATTTGCCATCACCTTTTGTTTTCACTGCAAGCTACAACTTTCTGAAGATCTATACGGGTACAGATGTGCCAAAATACAGTATTTGCGGAAACTGTTATTTCTAGTGACGAAACTGCGAGAACAATACAGTTCGCCAGGTGAATGAGTGTGATTTCTTGGCCTACGAGACTTTTATGCGAGCAGCTACTGTTTCACAGGAAAGAGAGTCGGCTCCACGTCACTGCGCTTTCGCCACGAAAACCCCCACCCTCAGCGCCGCTCCCTCCCCTGCGCCTTCACCCCCCACCCCGAGGAAATCTGATGAATGACTAAGCTGGGGAACGGTAACCGGTAACCGCAGTATAAAACTGTCCTCTCACCATCACTTACAGAAACAAGTGACATTTCTCGCCGTCAAAGGAAACAAAGACTCCAAACTATCCTCTGCCACTTCTTTCTGTGTAAAAACGGCCTTGCCATCATCCCCCCACCCCCCGCCGCCCCTTCCCGAGCCCGGCACGCGGTGTGGAGTGTGATGGTCTGGGCACACGCGGTGGGTCCCGCGGTGCCTGGGAGAACACGCCCAGCAGTGGAACAGAACGTCGGAACGAGCACAGGGCGGCACCTGTGAGGCAGGAGAGACGATGCCGCCAGCCCACGTGCGTGCGCGTGCGTGCCTGCACCTGTGTCTGTGTGCAGGTGTGTGCATGCGTGTGCACGAGCGTGCGCATGGGTGAACGGATAAAAACTGCACGGGCCTCTTCGTTCCCCAAATGGGAATGAAACACCCAGATCCTATGGTTAGATTTCATTTAAAAAGGAAATTAAATCTTGCTAATATTTTTTGTCATAAAATGGGCCTTCTGGATGCCAGTGTGTCCCTAAAGATGTGCTGTCATCTTAAGCAACACGAAATCCTGTGCATTCTAATGCAAGTGGACATAAGGCAATGTATACGGCCCCTGTTAGAGTTTAATCTGATGTCAACAATGTGCGCCCTGACGGCTGAAAATGTAAAAATACACACGCATTGTCCAAAAAGATATTTTCATCTCGAACTGTAATTATACACTGAGGCACAAACATCTTATCTTTGGCAAATGAGATAAAAACGATATTTCTCAAATTGTAGCCCAACATTCCAAGAAACATCTTTGTTTCTTTGAAGGAAACACAATTTGCTCTATTCCACGGTCATTTTAAGGATGGTGAGAAGGGACAGCTGTATTTGTTTTTTAAGGGCTAAACGGAGTGAAGTTCCAAATTCCCTCGAGTCTTAATACCACTGGCTGTGAGCAATTAGGTTTGGAGCCCCCCAGCCTGCCCCTTCATCTCTACCCCAATTACGCACTATGGAAAGGTGTTCTCCCGAACCGCCCCGCGCTCTATTCCACAGGAGACGAACGCTCCAGGACTCTGCCTCCTCGCTATCCCTGCCCCTCTGGAAGATGAACCCAACTGGGGGTGCCTCATTTGGAAGAGCTGAAACAACAGGAGAAGGCAGGCTTTGCCTTGAACCTGGCTTGCTTTCTAAAAGTCAGCTCCAAATCTGTGCTTTGGATTATAGCGGGTTGCTCAGAATGCCCGCTCACACAACGTGCAAGCACCCACCCGTATCCGTTCCTACTTGGTGGCAAAACATCCCGATATAAAGCGAAGGATGTGTTCTTTCAATAAACGATGCTCAGCTCTTGCCACGCCCCCAGATGCAGATATCTGGAGTCATTCTGGTGTTGGCATTTCATATAACAGGCTAGCTGACTACTGTCTCTACCTTGAGCCCACGTGGATTTTAAGTAATGTCATCTAACTTGGAGGAAGGTAGCGATCCTGGCAAACACAGCATACACATTCAGCATTTTAGTATGAAAATACATTGAATAGTCCACATTCACATACTTGAATTGACAAGGACATTACGGGACACTTGGCACAAATGGGTTTTTTTCTCTTCCTGGAAGACTTCATGCTTTCTCTAGACGCAAAGTAACGTGCATGGGGCACCGTAAAGCGGAAGGGAGTGCCGACTCTTCAAAACGTGAAACAGCACCAACAACTCAAATAAAATGGCTTCTTCGCACGGCCGCCTGAGGATGCACGGTCACTTTCTAGGCAAAGAGAAAACCACTCAAAAAGCAGATCATTTACACTGACGGAGAAATGAAGAAAACACAGTCCCTTTGAGGGTTTGAGATCAGGTTCCAAGAGGCATCGCAAGACCACCCTTGGGTTTCGGCGGACGAAGACCACCCCTGCTGGCCGTCCGACAGAGAGGGCTAAGGGGCCCCGGCCCTGCTCGCCCCCCCTCGGCCCCTCGGAGCGGAGCCCGGTCATGAGCAGAGGGGGGCGCGGGGGCCAGGCTGCCTTGTGCCTCGCGGCGCATCGGCAACTGCCATCTCCGAGATTTCCTTGCCCTTCCTCTTCCATCTGACGCACTATCCACGCGGGCATTCTCATTAGGCCTCCACCACCAAAGGGAGTGGAAATGAACCAGCCCAGGCCCCTCCCCGCTCCGCTCTGTCGAGATGATTTCATCGAAATGTTCATTTTCATCCCTGCCGGCAACATTAGAATGGAAGTATTTAACCTGTTTCCATTACTTATACAAATTACCATTCTGGGGTAGGACAGATGTTAGAATCACGCCGCATAACTGACTTCCATACATTCTTTACAGGAAGCGTGGAGAGACGGAATGCCGCTGGATCGTATCATCCAGGCTCAAGAAGGTTCTGTTACCAGATTCATTAACTTTGCACATCAGCATTTCACCTGCTTTCTTCATGAAAATTCCCAGGCTAGTTGGGCTCATTTAATTTGGAGAAGGAACCCTTTGTCAGCGATGATGTTTTGATCAGGTGCGCTATGAGAGTGGGGAGGGGCGAGGCGGGGGGGGGAGGAGGTGGGGAGAAACAAGAGTGGGGAGAGGGAAACAACCTTGTCGAAAATGTTACCTTTCCAACATGAATGATGAAAGAGAAGTCAGTTAAAGACGCTGGTACTCAAAGATGGCTGTCACTTCACATAGACACTGGCACAACTCACCTAGACAGGTGACACTTTGGTGGAAGCAAAATCCTGCTGCATTATTGAGCACACCGGGGAGGGGGTGCAGGCAGACTGCAGGCCCGGGGTGCCTGGGGCACCCAGAGAAGTGAATTCGGCAGGTGAAGGGATTTCACTCTTCATCTGCATCCTTAAGTGGAGCTGGAGATAGTCCCCTGGCTAAACGGATGGAAAAGGCACCGGAGTCACAGTCTAGGTGCGAGCCCCGTGCGTTCTTGACATCACGCCTCCCCGAGATCCGAAGCAGAGGCTGGAACGATGCTCCGTGTAATTAGGGGGGGGGACTCAGGGCCCTTGAACTCGTCGTTGCTTTCCTTTTCAGAAATCTACCGTAAATAGCAATTCCTAGTCGGCCTGAGGACACTTCCTCTCCGATCTCTGGCGAAGGTTGTGCGTGGTGCCCCGAGTCCGCCCAGAGACCACACCTCTCGGTGCCTTGGCTGCAGGTGGGATTCTTGGAGAACACACAAGCTTCGACAATTTCTAGGAAAAGGTTTTAAGATAAAAGATTCGCTCGTGGTGCAACAAAACAAATTCTATTCCAGCTGTTCCCACAGGACCACCTTTCTCACTAAGAGCAGCTAAATAAAGGAAACTCAACTCCTGACTTTGTAGTTCCCGTGTTTCTCTCTTGCTCTCTGTCTCTGTTGGTTCTGTTGATGAAACCGCTTGGAAAGAAGTGCTGGGCACGTTGAAGTTATTGAGAAAAGAAAGGGGAACGAAAATATCCAGAGGGAGAAAGAAAGGCAGCAGGTAGCTATGGGAGAGGACTCCAAGTGGAAATTAGCAAAGCCAAGTCACGTGCAGAAAAAAAGGATGTTGACCGCTAACAGTTCTCAAATACCCACAACATAGCTTGAAAAGAAAAAAGTATGCACATATGAATGCATTCTCCGTAGAAAGGGAGAGAGCCTGCCATAATCACCAGAAGCCTTTTTTTTTTTTTTCTGTGACAACGCTGAAATCTGGTCTCAGATAGGAATAAAATAGATTCTGAGATAATGATCCACCTAGATAGGGAGCATGACTTTTTTCAGCACACCGGAAATTTATTTGGGAGGATTAATAATATACTATTATTTTGAAAGAACTGATTTGCTTGTTCTTGGGTAAACATTTCGTACCCATAGACTATCTCCTCAACCAGCTATGCATTGGGTTAAAATGTCCTTGACTAATAACAGGTAGTAGGAGCCCTTTCTCTGGACCAGACACTATCTCGGGCGCTCTGCATTTATCAATCGCGTTAAGCCCTCGCCAACAATGAGGGGAAAGCCTACTATCACTATGACTTCCACATGGGAAACTGAGGCACAGGGATTCCGTGGGCTGCCGCTGGACGCGTTACCAGCAGGTGGCCTTTCCCGGCAGTCTGTTTCAGAGCCAGGCTCCTGACATGCACCCATATTACCGCACATGGAACCATTTCCATCAGGAACTATAAGCGGCATGGGTTTCAAATGAATCCTGTCTTCAGAATATGTTGTTTGTAAAATCAGATCTTTATCTACATGAAGGTCAGCAGAATTGCTCCTGGGCAGTTCTGCCTGAAAGTTGTGTTCATCTGTATCAGCCATGACAGGCTGCGGGGAGAGCCTTTCCGGGACTGGCATCCGCCAACCCCACCCCCCCCCCCATCCCCCAACCCCCAGAATCCACTTGTAGCCACACTGACCCAGGCTGGTCACAGAGGCAGAGGGTAGGAGGGTGTGGCCAGGGGCTGGGGAGAGGCACGGGAGTTAGCCTTTCATGGGGACAGCGTTTTGGTTCGGGAAGGTGGAAAGTGCTGGAGATTGAACAACACTGTGAATGCCACTGAACTGCCCACTTCAACACAGTTAGACTGGTAAACCTTATGTTGTGTGTATTTTACCATCTTAAAAAAAAAGCAGTGGGGGGGTGGGGGGAGCCGAAAAGAAACAAAGAATCTGTTTCTAACCAGGCCCACCCAGGCTCCTTCTAGCAAGCCCCCTCTCTGCGCACCCCAGGGCCTCCCTACCCCAGAACGGGTTCTGCGCTGCCACCTGGCCAGGCCTCGGGGGACCCCCCTCCCCCGACCTGTGCGCAGGTCACTGGGGGCCAAGCGATCTGTCGTCCTGATGAAGAGTGCAACCACATCCTTGTGGACCTCGGCTCCTAGCAGCTAGCATGGCAGCTGAAGCAAAACAGTTGTTCAATAACGACCGGCTGGAATAATGCATTAAAGAACAGGTAGGCCCTAGATTTAATCCAAAGCCAATCAATGTAGACGAACACACTGAGGACGTTGCTTTGTTCACACAAACGGTATAAATTTCTACGGGGCCCAGTCACCCGGGAAGGTACACCTCGCTGTTGCGGGGCAGAAATGACTTCGTTTGTCAAGCTCTAGTACAAAATGCCCATTCGGAAACCTTAAAAAACAAAAACAAACAAACAAACAAACGCACACTAACACGATGTGTGGCAGTCGGGATCAAGACTCCCTTTCGTCAATCAAACACACTTCCTCAAAAGTTCTGACGGCCCTAATGATTCAACTGTGCGTCGGAACAACATATCAACAGGGATCATAAAGGAAAGAAAATGGGGTGGAAAAGGGAAAAAAACACCGCTCCGAAATCCTGTCTCAGAAGATCCATCTTTCCTGAGCTGTGCCTCCCGTTAAATCAGTAAGAATATCTGTCAGAGATGTCCTGCTACACCATTTGGCTGATGTCAAACCTAAATAAACCAGATCAGAAAACCAG
This sequence comes from Leopardus geoffroyi, assembly GCF_018350155.1. Lineage (NCBI taxonomy): Eukaryota > Metazoa > Chordata > Mammalia > Carnivora > Felidae > Leopardus > Leopardus geoffroyi. The sequence goes on along the minus strand of NC_059339.1, from coordinate 90,920,994 downwards.
CAAGTGGCAGGAGAGAAACGGATGGGCGCAGCGCGGTCCTCCCGTAACTCACATGGTCTGCTTGCTGATTTTTGGGGGAGGGGAGGGGGGCAGCGGTGGCAATCACCACAGTCATTTGCGGTACTAATGTCCAATTCAGCTTCCCTTCATTCCCCTGATTTAGGTGGTCAGAGTGGTTCCGTAGCCGACACGGGGAAGCTGTACTGTTTAGCAGGCTGTTTAATGGGAAACTGGCAGTCTTATTTCTTTTCTAGATTTGGTTTGTCACTAGGTCTCCATTACATGCCACTCAGCTTTGAAGTCTTTGGACAGGACTAATCAAAAGATGTCATTTGACCTACACAGCATGGCAGAAACTTGGAGAAGTCTCATAAAGCGACACTCTGGCTGTAAATAAAATGACATTATTATTTCCTCTCTCCTATCATGTAGAAAAGCCAATTATGGTAATGCACTGCATGTCAATGGAAATACAGCAATCTTTTTGGAGCAGCGACTGCAGGCATCAGTATCGCAACTCTCCTTCCTGGGAAAATCTGCCCATTGGAAAATGAAGAGGAAGGAGGTGATAGATGTCTTCGAGACGGTTAATAAAATCCCGGACAGCCAAGAAAAGCGCAAGTCAGCAAAACAACTGGGAAGTGCAAAATGCAAACTGTTAAGTTCCCAAATTATCTACTAATGTAATCGTCAGTGATTTATATTCCGGCCCCGCGATGGCCAGCAGCACGTCGCGCATTTCTGGGTGTCTGAGTGACAGGAGAGGCGATTCATGGTACTAATAAGCCCCTTCATGCCCACTCCTCCTTGAGGAAGCCAACTCTGGTGGTGGGGGGGGGGGGGTCTACACTTGTCCCCCCGCAATGCGATGCGGCCTGGAAGTTACAGCCCCAAGGTGCAACGTGTCTCCGAGACGAGGGAGAATGCGGTGCATTGTTTTAGAATGGCCAACCGGATGCACTTCCACACGTGCAAAACGCCCCCCCATCTTTCTCCCACCCAAGCCTGTGTCAGAGCCCAACAGGCATACGAAAGGTCCGCCCTGCTTCTGAGAGGCGAGGGCTCATCTGCCTCCCTTCTTGACCCGCTTCACGTCCCTAATAAGGGACGAGAGCATCCTTCAACTGGAGGCGACCACTCGCCAGCCGTGCTCATCTGCTGGCAGAGGGGCGCCTGGCCCCTTCCCTCCTTTCTCCTCTCCGGGCCGCATGCGTTCCCCTAGCGCAGAGGCAGGAAGCTCCCCCCCGCCTGCGTGCACAGACGCCCTGCCCTTGTCAGCTCTGGAAGCCACGCGCAGCCCTGTGTCTCCTGGCCTCCCGGCTCCACGGCTCGCCCCACCCCGAAGCCCCGCCGCCACGTCCCGCGCCGCGTGGCAGCTGGACCCCTACAGCGTGCGCGTGCCACGGAGCCCCCTGGCTTCTCGGGCCGTCGCGCGTGTCTGAGACGCTGGCGCCAACTTGACTTTTCCGCGGGCGTCGTATATTCAGAGCGCGAGAAGGCAGCTTCCGATCAACCCCAGGCAGGACCGGGGGTCCAGCTGCAAGGTAAAACGAGGCTTCCTCCGGGGAAAGCGCTCGAACGCTGCCGTGTCCAGGCTGCGGTGTTCGTTTTCGGAAAAAAAGAGGACCGTGCGGTCGCCGTCCACTGGAATCAAGGAAATAAAGGGATTTTCGGAGCCGCCGGAGCCAACGGCAAAAATAAAAACTTTTTGGCTACGTCAGAAAAGTTTTAAATGGTCTGATTGGTTTGGTGTAAAAAAAAAAGAAATTAATCATGACAAGTCATTTCTGAAACACACACTGCCACCCCGTCTTTGCCCCCTGCAATTTAGTCTGGGTGCACGACGTTGCGCAGGTGAAATTGAGCGGCTTCGTCAAATTTTAGTAACTTTAAATAATATTCTTTATGTCAACACCGCCAGGGGCTTACATTCGTAAGGCTCTGCGTTGCACCGAGCCCGCGCACAACGGTCCCTCCCGGACGCAGGGCACGCGTCCTGCCAGTGGATCAACAGGAGCCCGTGACTGCACTTCTGCACTCAAGCACCCTCAATTGCAGTCTGCAGACAGGAGCCAAAAGGAAACCCAGGCGGCCCGACTTTAGTCCCACTTTTTGGCTTTCAAGGGACACCCTTCGGTTGCAACAGAATATAAGCCTGAGACTTGTTTCTCCTCTCCCCCTGGTGTTCTTCTCGAGGACAGTGGTTAATACTATTATTTCTACACGCGAGCTGGGTCTCTGGTCACCAGAACTCCAGTCGAGGTTGGTACGCAACTCAGCCCCGCACAGCTGCCTCCCCGTTACACAGACCCTGTGTTCAGTTCACACAAACAACATGCAAAGGGACTCTGAATTCTTATTGATGCGCGGACGCCCCATACAGTCTATGATCCGTAAGTCAGCCTATGGCTTTTCCAGTCCTGAGGGCTCCTTCGGAGAGGTACTGCTTCACATACGCTACTCTTACTTGGAAAGAGAATTCTAGAACAGATGGGTGAGTTCGTTCTCACAGGACTACCACAGGACTGCACTTTTGAGGTCTGTCCCCCATCTCCTTACGCACTGGGTGTGCATCACGGCCCGTCACACCCCAGTATCCCTGTCCGTGATGGAGAGCATCAATCACACAGAGTGGGGTACCGCTCGGCCGTGTGCGTCCAGGAGACCATAAAGTGTGGGTAATACAGGGCTCTGTGCACCAACATGATACCAATATCACTTGCTTTAATTAAAAGGTGTTTTTCCAGCTCTCATTTAACCTCAAGCCAAAAGAGTCAAATCTTTCAAAAAAAAAAAAAAAACCCCACCACTTTTTAAAATGAAAAATAATTCCTATAGCACGTAAGACAAAGCAATAAGCTAATGTCAGGCACCCTAGCAAAGCGAATTTTAGTAAATGTAATACTTCATTGCCTTCTGGGTGGGAACTCATGGCTTTGCATAAGGGGGCAAAACCCTAAATTCACCACCGGACAAGAATTTCAAAGTATCTCTGCACGTCTAAGTTTTGAAGGGGGCTTCATCCAGAGAGGGAGAGGGGAGGAGATGGGGGAGAAGCAAATTTATCCACTGGATATTTCACTCCCTACCCCAATATTAAATTTTATGTGGGGAATCTCGGAGTTTAAAAGCTTCACATTTTTGTGTAATAAAAAAGAAATACAATATCCTGTTGCTATGCGTAGTGACACTTTATGCAGGAAAGAAAACCATTCTCCTTAGCTATTCTTTGAAATATGACCTACCACGTCATTTAATTTTTGAAAACCCTAAGGTCATGTAACACACTTTCTCTGTCATTTGTAAGTACATTAACTCAGTGGCCATACGACAGTGAAATTATGATAATGGGCTGCGAAAATGGGTCAGGCAGGCACTGCATTTCACGTTAGCTTCAAACAACCATCAGAGCAGAGCTCAAATCAAATATGACAGTAGAAAAGCACGGAGTTTACTTTTCTTAAAGTGTTTCTACTCACTCAAGTACACACGCAAGACAAGCCAAAGGGGTCCCACCTTGGGGGTGAGTCCACTGCAAGAAAGTTGCCCCACTGAGAGATACGTTCTCTTTCAAAACAATTTGGCCTTAAAATCACAGATGCCCTGTGAAGGCGGGGCGGGGGTGGGGGGGTAGTGGTCGGGGCAGGCTTCTCTCCCACCATCTCTCCGCCACGGTCCGAGGCCTGAACAATTGGGATCACATTCTGCAAACTGCCCCGTTAAATGAAAAATATTTTAAAACAGAAGCAATTTAATGTACGCATTTAAGCAAACAAACAAAAGGCCCCTTAGTAACACTTGCTGTGCGCTCAACTTTCCTGAAGGAAGGAAGGAAAGGATAGGAAGTAGATGTTGACCTCGCTGGGATGGCACATCTTTGAGTGACGTGTAACTGAACGAATAAGGAGTTTGTAACTCAAAACGCCTGCCCCTCAATTTCAAACACACACACACACACACACACACACACACACACACACACACAACTGACTTGGGAGTACACGTGAGGAATGAAAGTTTTCAAAGACACTTAAGGATGCGTGTCCTCATGAGCTCAACCCGACTGACTTCTAAGGTCCAGCGTCTACGTGGTTCTTTGCCTGGTAAGACTGGCTAGTCCGACCGCCCCTTCCGGAGACCCCACCGTGATCTCCAAAGAATGTACGTATCCGAGTGCAATTCCTTTTAAGTAGCCCGTTCTCTTTCTTTTTTTTTCCCTCTGTACTAAAAAATAAAATAATAAAATAAAATAAAATCTGGCAGCATAATAGTTCCTGGGAGAACTCTAAGCACGGGGTTGCTGAACACAAAGACATAGAAACACCATCCGCATGCAAAAGTTAACTGAATGGCAGAGATAATTGTTAAAATAATTATTTTGATAGAAGCCAGGTGAAAGCTTCTGTGATGTATTGTCCTATTCCTGTTAAGGGTAAACAACCCATTTCAGATGTATGCTATTCACAGTGACATTTTATTTTCGATTTCTTTTTGGAAAATAATTGTAATGAAAACCAAGGACTTTAAGAGGATAGCTAGCTAGATAAGTTTTGACACGTATTTCTGATTACTGTACCATAATCCTATCAAGGAGTGATATTATGTGCAGTCGTGATACAATATCTCCAGTGTATAAAATAACACTACGCTTTATAATAAGAGAAGACGCACAAAGGATAGTTGGGACCGTTCTATGGGTCAGTATCAATGTTCTATGGGTCAGTATCAACGGAAGCTCCTTGAAACTCTGGAGTTGACTGACAATGGAATTTAATGTAGTATAACTACAGTAGCCTTGAGCAAAGATACAATTATAGCTGAAAAGCATCTTATGTTCCTGACTGTTGCTGGCATCATGATATAAATCAACAATTGCTTCTTCCCTTTTCCTCTGCAGCCCCTCCCCTCCAAACTCAAAACACAGAATCTTCCAGAATCAAAAACTTGGTAAAAGGTCAGCTTGTTTTCGTCGGTGCCATAAAAATGGCATAGCTAGGTCTGACATGCATATGCAAATCAGCTCAGAAAAACAGTGATTTCCCTTCACACTGAATTACTGTATCTGTATGAATATTGATACAAACACCACAACTAACACACACACACACACACACACACACACACACACACACACACAATCTCTATGGTTAGTTGCCAAGCTGCAAACAAGAAACATAGATACACTGAATACAGTTACTGTTTCTTGGCCCCATAACTACAGCAAACCATTTCCTTAACTGCTAAATACCTATTTTAATTTATTTACTTGTGTTAAGAGTTAGGAATGCTGATATTTGCTTGCTAGAAAAAGGACTTATAAAATATAAAACATGGGTCAGAAGAATATATTGATTATCGATAACATTTATATGGGTGTTTAACACAAAACAGAACCTCGCTTGGAGGTAAAGACGGAACAACAGAGATGGAGAATTAAATTGGCGGTAACATGAATGGAACTGCAGGTAGGTCCCACACTTCTAGCACCTTCTAGTCCTCCGAAAGGCATCTTAAGTCCAAGTGACATAAGATGAATCTGATTGTGACACAGAAGTAATGCTAGTTTGATAGATTACATTACTGACAAATGACTGCATGTTCTTTATTTTTCATTTATTTTTTTAAATTTTTTTAATGTTTGTTTGTTTTTGAGAGAGACAGAGAGACAGCATGAGAGGCAGAGGCGCAGAGAGAGAGGGAGACGCAGGCTCCAGGCTCTGAGCCATCAGCACAGAGCCCGACGCGGGGCTCGAACTCACAAACTGCGAGATCATGACCTGAGCCGAAGTCAGACGCTCAACCGACGGAGCCACCCAGGCGCCCCTGCGTGTTCTTTATTTTTTTAAGAGACCGTATCTTAAAAAAATCTTGCAAGTACCATATTTACTCAAATGTTTAATGAACCCACACACTGCCTAGTGTGGAGCTTCCAGAAGCACACACAGTTGACGATGGATGTGGCATGCTGGCACATGAAAAGCCCTGGGCTGGTCGTCAGAAAACAGGTCTCTCATCTTATTTCCACAACCGGCATCCCTGGGACACCTTGACCAGTATCCACAAGCTACCCTGAGTCTGCATCTCCTCATGTGCCACAAAGGCAGGGGTGTGGCAGACGATCCTTAAAACCCGTTCCAACCTGAAAATGTTCTTCGAGTCGTGAGGGCCATAAGCAGCAGGACGCGAGGCACAGACCACAAGACGACCGCGATCAGGACGGTGTGATGCGGTGACACCCGGAACCAATCGTGCCCACGGCGCTGGCCACACGGTCATGGAACAGCTTCTGCTGCTCGGAGGGCTTCTCGAGGAGAAAATACGGAGCGGCCTTGGGCGGTCAGAAAGGATTTCCCAAGGCAGAGAAGAACCCCTCTCTCCCGCAGAGGCCACAAGCCAGTCCACCTCAGGGGTCTGGTTTGAGTGACGGCCAAACCCTACGTGAGCTGGAGCCATTTATCCGCATGTTTATTACACATTATTGGGTTGGTCTGTAAAAATCATCCCATGTGGAAATTAACATGTCCCCGCACATCACAACTCCTACTTGATTTCAAATCCCCAAAACCACGTCTTTTCATTTCAGCCGAAGATCCCGTAGCCTTAAAACGCTGCGGCTGTTAGAAGCCCGCGAGGGTTTCCTCTTCTCAGGGTTCAGAAGTGAACACGCTGTGTAACCATCAAATGAGAAATCGTGTTTGTTTCAACAAGGTGGAACAAGGTTTGTTGCACCAAGGCAAAACAGGAAGCCTCGCTTTCTGGGAGGGCAGCACTGCCGGCTGGAGGCAGTTCCTACGCTCTCTCTACGGCCAACAGGAAACACTAAGGTGCCTTCACCTCTGGATGTCCGCCTGTGGTTGAGTTTATGGTAATGGGCGCATGGGTCAGGCCATGTATTAAAGATGTCAGTATCAGCTGACAAGTATTCCAACGCCCTTCAGAGAACATCTTTCTGGAGGGAGAGGACTGTTGTCCTTCAAGGCAATCACCCAGGAGACCATAAATTTGTTACAACGATGTTGCCATCAATCAAAAGTGGTTTTGGAACCTCTCTTTTGGCAGAATTAGTTAGCTAATTTCTTACAAGGCAGAGTTTCTTCCTTACGGTCGTAGAATGTGCTGCCCTTCCGTCTCTCCTATCTCCCTCGTCTTTCTACTTGGCCCCCAGAGCAAGCATTAGGGTTATTGGCCAATATTCAGCTGCTTCTTTTCCAAGCACATCACAGAACTGCACTCCTTGAGATCAGATGCAACTGAGGAAATGTGGGCAGGAACAATACTATGTCCCTTCCCAAGAGCCTTCAGGGCCAGTGTGTGTACCACCCACCACATCCGCCACGGTGACCCCCAATGGTCTAGGCGGAGACAACACGAACCTAGTATCTGAGTGCGGAAAACACGCAGCCTACGCGGAGATAGGCCCGGAGCTCACGTGGCAAAGCAAGTTCAGTCACTCAAGGCCGCAGACATGTGGGGGCTCTTTGTTACTGCACATCCATTCTGCATGATACAGTCCTATCCTCCTCCACACCCCAAATTACGGAGCTGGGTTGCAACATCCATCCCCTAAGCCACTCGGCAGGCTAAGGACCTCCAGGAAGGAGTCTTTATAGGATGACTGTGGCGGTGGGGAGAGGGGAGGCGACGAGAGACCCAGACCAAGATCGGCAGTCAGGAGAAAAAACACACTTTCAACCATTTGCGTGATTTTAATCAATTATATCTGACATCAGAGGTACTACAGAGACAGTGAGTATAAAACTAAGAGATCACCTAAAGCCGATCTGCCTGTAGGTCCCTTCAAACTTGGGAAGTTAAGGCTTCCCTGGGTACATGCATGTATTGTGGCTGTACATTTGTGTCTGGTACCCAGGCATTCAATGAACAAGTACTGTCACATGTCAACGACAAATGATGGCGCCACAGAGGCAAAACTGATCACACCCACGGAAGTTCACAGTGAAAGCGGGGGTGACGTCAATCAATCCCCATCCCCTCTTTCCTCTGCAAACACTTCACAAGGGGGAACCAGCAGCTGGCCTAAGCCTCTCCACCTCAGGAAAAGCAACAGGGACCCCGTGTGTAGTCGTGAGGCATGAGAAAATGGGAGGAAACAATGGCTTCGCTCACAAACGTGGACACAGAGATCCTGTCGACACTCTTGTGCAGATTCAAAGCCACTTACTAAGCGTCAGCTATCTGGCACCAGATTACTCACTGCAGAGACGCAAGGTGAAGAGGCAGCCTTTGTCTTCACAAAGCCGAAAAGTAGGATGCGGAAAGGACACCTTCAACTCACTTTCATGCACAACAAAATGCTGGAAGTACTCTCGCGGAGTTGTAGACCCTGTGCTGGGGAAAACGTAAGGGCAGAAGAAATCCTTACCTTGTCCAAGAAGATAGGAATAAACGTTTATTTCTGAAGCAAGCTCATACCCTAGTGAGCAATGCCAAGGACACAGGAGAAGCTGGACTGAGACACAGAAACACCACTCTGCAGCCCGGGCCTGCCTCATTTGTGCTCTCATTCATTCATTCATTCATTCATTCACTTTTCCACTCATTCATTCGTTTGCTCTTCCACACTCCGGCTCCGTCAGGATGAATGAGCTGGTAACTGTCAACAAGAAACAGTGTTGGTGTGAGGCCAGACTGGCACACACCTAAGAAGAGGCTCACTCCTTGCACACTCAATAAATGGATGCTGACGACACCTTTCTGGAAAGCAATTTGGCAATGAAAACAAAACGGATTCTTTGACCCCTGAACACCCGACTGAAGAACATGTCCCTTGAAATACATAAGTATCCAGCAGCATTGTCTGGGGTGGTCCACAACCACAAACAACCTGAACATCCACCAATAAGGGAACAGTTGAACAAATGTGGGACCTTGAAAAGTATGCAGCCTAAAAATAGACTAGGATGTCTCTCTGGAGTGATGATCATGACTTATTTTTAAGTGAGAAAATCAAACTGCACAAATGGATACTGCTTTTTAGACAATAAAGATAGCCCCACGTGCAGTACATATGTCTTCCCACGTACGTACGAGCACAAAGAACCAGGCTGTTTTTGTGGGTTACCTTAGTGGGAGGGGAGATAGAAAGGGAGACAAGGGAAAAAGATTAGTAACTTTCTTTAACCATTTTTATTATGAATGCAAATGTTTTTACACTTTGCCCTATTACTTAAAATAAGCATGCATTGTTTTAAAATTAAAATAATAAGTTAAGGGGCGCCTGGGTGGCTCAGTCGGTTAAGCGTCCGACTTCAACTCAGGTCACGATCTCGCGGTCTGTGAGTTCGAGCCCTGAGTCGGGCTCTGGGCTGATGGCTCAGAGCCTGGAGCCTGCTTCAGATTCTGTGTCTCCCTCTCTCTCTGACCCTCCCCCGTTCATGCTCTGTCTCTGTCTCAAAAATAAATAAACGTTAAAAAGAAAATTTTTTTTAACAAAAAAAAATAAGTTCAGAACATGTGAATAAGCAGGAGCTGACACTAACATCATCACTGTCACCGTCATTGTCACCATCACCATTATCACCATCATCATCATCACTGTCACCACCACCATTATTATCACCATCAACACCATCAGCATCATCACTATCACCACCATCACCACTATCACATCATCATCATCACCACCACCATTATTATCACCATCACCACCATCACCATCATCATCATCACTGTCATCATCACCATCACCACCATCACTATTACCATCACCATCAGCGCCATCATCATCATCACCATCACTATTATCACCATCATCACCATCACCATCATCACTACCACCATCACCATCATCATCATCATCACCACCATCATCACCATCATCACCGCCATCATCACCATCATCATCACCACCATCATCATCATCACCATCACCACCATCGTCACCACCATCACCGCCATCACCATCATCACTATTACCATCACCATCACCACGATCACCACCATCACCATCGTCACCACCATCACCACCATCACCATCATCACTATTACCATCACCACCATCACCATCGTCATCACCATCATCACTATCACCATCACCATCGTCACGGTCACCATCATCATAATCATTCTTATCACCATCACGATCATCATCATAACCAACAGCATCCATGACTCACTATACCGTCATCCTTCCTGTGAGCCCTTCCTGTGAGCCTTCACTGTGAGCCCAGATAAGGAGGGAAATCCCAAAAGCATACTGCAGGACAATGTTTTTCAAACTGAGAGCTATAACTCATTAAGGGGTCATAAAATCAAGTTAGTAACATTTTTATAATGGGAGAAAAAATATACAGATCTTTCTTGGACTTCCAATAGGGTTACATCTTGATAAATTCATCCTAAATTGAAAATCACATAAACTGAAAATGCGTTTCATACACCTGACATACCAGACATCGCGGCTTAGCCTGGCCTGCACTAAACATGCTCAAAACGCTTACATCAGCCTACAGGTGGGCGAAATCACGTGTCCAGGAGCATCCGATATGAGCTGGCACGCACTGGAGATGTGATTTCAATACGAAGTCTATGTCAGTGGGGGAGCGGGGCTCGCAGAGAGCCCCCTGACACTGTGTACCACATACACTCCATCAAGTCTTCCCAACAAAACCTGAGTTGTGATCACGCAGGAGCCCAGATGGGGGCCGCCACGCTGGCGTTCCCACACCACGAGAAAGCCGCAGACACCTTGTGTTGCGCTCATGTCAAAGAGCAGGCAGGCAGTGCCCTCCAATCACTTCCTCCTCACCATTCCATCATTTTACAGACAAAGACACTGAGGCAAATGACGGGCCTCGGGCCACGGAGCTAGGACGTAGCTGAGTTTCTGGGACCACAGGGACATGCATCAGGCAGCTGAAATTAGGAGTGTTGTCTGAAACCATGAAGATAAGCAGCAGGGAAGACAGATTTGACCAGGGACTGGGGGTGCCCTGAGACTATGCTTTCTGTAACAGAGACACCAAACCAGACAGAAATAGTCCAGAATCAAAAGCAAAGACTTCCACGACTTTATCTACAGATACCAGCCACTTTTTCCTGCTAACATACAGCATCTCAAGCAACTTAAGACCGAATTTTTTAAATGAACAACATCCTGGATTAGGAACAGAGTGAATATCCTCCATCAATAAACCTTAAAAACATTGTCTCATAGGGAAGCACTGCTCTGAGGAATATGTCAAACTCTTACTTCCTGTGCTTGGTCCTACTCAAGGTTCTGGAACAGCAACCAAACTGTTGGCATGTGACGAGAAGCATGGTTTAGAGCAGCAATAAAAATGACCCATTACTTAAAAATAGTTTAGCAGCTTCTATGTTACATTGAGAGTTTTGGTAAATGTTTCAAATGCATTCCTGCAAAACACAAGAAATCACATGCTCTTGGGGGTCTTGAGTAATCTGTCAATGAAGGCGATTAGTTTGGTAATGATCTCCCAACTGAAGACCACTTTGATCGAGTTACTTAACCGAATTCTTTAAAACTGCAACAAAGAACAGGCTGGGTCCTTTCTTCAGAGATGCAGATGATACTGGGTATTTCACAGGCATCTTTGAGGCAATAAATACACATCACCACTATATTCTTATAAGTAGGCAATAAAGTAAAGTTGTCCAGACAGTTCTAAAAGAATAGCATCTCACCATACGTCTGTCATAAGTAAATTACTTCATCTGGAATGTCACAGATTAAAGAGAAAGCAAAACTTTTAATTTCAAACCTAAAAATGCCTCCTCTAACCTCGCTAGCTGTGTTTGTATGTGGGGAAGGGCAGGTGAAAATGCACAATATTGGTTTCTGTATCTACATTAGATGTGCTGCTTTAGAAAGATCCCATATTGCATATAACCATGGAAATTCCTAACGTCACTAAAAAATTCAAAGAAGAAAAACCTAGTTTACTTAAAGAATGAGATGTTTTTCTCATAATTGTCCCACGTAGTTCATGAATCACTAAAACAATGGTTACATGATGATGGTTCTAGAAGATTCCAGGGAACTGTCCTTAAGTTACCAGTTCTGGCTTTTATCCTAATCACTAACTCACACATGGATATAAAAAAAAAAACCCTGCCCCCCCTCCCACCTCACTGTATTTTTAAAAGGAGAAAGTAGAAACTATCTAGTAAAGGCAATGATGAACACATCTTATTTTAAGGCCAGGAAACACAGACTCCATTTGGAATTTACAATCGCCACATGGACACATGACCTACTACGGGTTATGTGGTTCAGAAGCCTCTGTGACTTAGCTCGTCAGCTATGACCAAGCCCAAGGCACATCGGTCACTCTGATTTCTGGTCTCCAATGACTCAAAGTTACCAATGAACAGCCACCCCACGAGGAGAAGGAATGGGGCAATTACTTGAGAAACGGAACTTACCTGATAAAGTAATGCCACAGTGCCTATCAATGATAAGCCATATGCCTTTTGAAAATGAATTCCCCTTAAAGGAATCATACCTCCTTACTGACTGCATAGTTTTATTGATAATAGGTCTTTTTTGAGGACTTGCTATTATTTAAAACATAGAGATATCAGTTTCTATTGAAATGCACTTAGTTGCCTATTTAAAGTCATTTGAGTGTCTTTATGCGTTAAAGTGTTATCGTTCATGCCTTGGCCAATATCCCTATGAAAATAGCTCCCAAATTAAACTCCTAATAAATTAAGTTAATAATTCACCTTCATTAAGTAATTTAATTTCTTTAGTGAGCAATAAATAGTTCTTGTGACATTCTTCTAGGACATAAGTACAAATGTTATTTTTCTTCATTAGCTCAGACTCCTCCTGAGTACACGAGGTAAAATACACTCGCAAAAAGGCGGTCTATTTGTTATCCTCTGGTTTTGTAACTGCCTTATCACTGCAACAATTCCACTGTGTCCAGTAGAAATCAAACAATTCAGGCGGCTATTGTCGATGAAAAGTTATTTCTTAGAAACCTTACAAACTAGACCTTACATGGGCACTGAAAACTACAAGCACCATTTCCCTAAGATTCTTTTTAGATACTGTCTCATAGATCACATTGCAAACTGTTACCTTTTAAGAAGGGGCAACGGGCTTATAACGCATCCCCAGCTTTGGCAGAAAAAAAAAAGACGAAGAAAAGACTGGTTAAAATACAAAAGTTACGTGTAAGTGTAAATAGCCTGTTACCTGTATTTACCACATTTGCTTCCTGCTGAGCAAAATGTGCCCTGGTGGTCAAATGCGCGTGTCTACGGAACATTTCCCCCGGTTCTTCCAGGCAGCGCGCAGCACCCCACCTCCACGGAGTGTGCAAATGAAACACTGGAGGTGAACAGACAGATGTGGATGCAACGAGACCCACATGTGTTCAGACAGCACAGTGGCGCTCTCCTTCCAAAGGCAGCATCGGAGAAAGCACCCCAGATGGTGGGGGAGGAAGAAAGGAAATAAGCATGTCAGAGGAACAGAACCAAATAGTTTCCAGCCAATTCGACGTGAAAATATAGACACATTAAAACAGATGCAGAAAGCGCACTTAACCATTGTGAAATGACATGCAAAAGCGCTTCCCAAAAAATACATCAAGAATTTATCCTATCAAGGACTTAACAGATATTGTTGACTACCACCACAGGGAGTTAGAACTCATTCGGCAAAGCGGAGTCTTCTGGGTAGTTGAAGGGTTACTCTTTTGAGCAGAATTTTATAAAAAATGTTTAAGCCCTGGAAAATCTACATAAAATATACATGCTTTTGCCACGCTGTTTAAAGTATATTGCACACAATTAAAATGTGCCTGGCAACTCCATATAAAAACTTGGGGCAATCAGTAACGGCCACAAAGGGGCAGAGAACGATGCCATTTCCAATAAATGGGCTGCAGTGCTATGTTTTTCATGTGATTCATTCTTCTACAATAGTTTTTTTTTTTCTTTCTTCTCCCTTACTATTAGGTCTCCTGTTATCACTTCTCACTGTTCTCTGTCTGCCTTTGCCTACTTCCAATTTGCTACTGTTAATTTGCAATGGCCTAGAACAGGTATGCGTGACCATTACAACCATGTGTGACGGAAAAATAAAATTCAAATGGTGAGTGAGGGAGGACCCAGAGATATTGTCTACCAATAAATACATGAATTCAACGCATGGGCTTTCGATGCCCAGTGTCCTTTCATCCCTTCTGATTCTTAGCGCTGTTCCGGAAAAATAAAGATGGTAATTAATTGGTTTCTGGATAGGCGAGGCTGTACTGTTTCAAAAATGATATACACGTGTCTATGAGTGTCTTACAGCCTTATTTATATATGATCGCTGTAAACCCTCCTAGTGTCCCACAAAGCAGTAAACATCCCCTTTCCACAGGTAGGCAAGACAGGGTGACGGGGTGGGGGTGGGGGGGCCCATGATGTATTATAAAAGCTGAACAAATACATGACTGTCAATTCCAAATTACAATACAGAATATAACACACCAAGATTTAATTTTCATTTTAAAGCCAGATAAAAACCATTAAAAAAAAATTATTTTACATTAGGTTAAAGACGACCATGAGAGATGACCCAAAAAGCATAAATATTTTGGTAGATGTTACCCCAGGCCCGGGCCCTAAAGGATTTTCAGGATCTTCAGCAGGAATTCGGCATGGGCAACAGAAATAAACACTACACGTGTAAACCCATGTGATTTGATAAGTTTGTAAAGATGTAGTCCCTGTCACCAGAGAACTCTGGAAAACTTGGTAAGGATGTTATAAAGTGGCACATTTAGAAGACAAGTGCCCAAGCCCGTCCCCAACCCTGAAGACTGTGGTCGAATCAGGAAGACTTCACTATTATTAACACACTTTTTAAAAATCAGGTCCTCTCCCTCCCTTCCTAACCCGCTGTCCAGTGGGCGGTGTTTATATTCAAATATAGCCCTTCTCACTGCTTCACCATGTTTAAGCTCCTTTTCCTGCCAATTCACTCTGAAAAGATTTCACTTTTGAAACAGCCAGCCTTCACAGACGTGAAGACGGTTTCCTTTTCAGGCTAAATAGACCCAGTACCTCCCTGACTCTCCACCAGCCGAGGGAAATCTCCGTCCCCCACTTGCCGGACTGCCACCATTCTGGTCATTTGTAAATCCTCAGGGATTTATTCGCAGAAGATGCTTTAAGGCATCGTTCTCAACCGATCCTTGACTTAAAGAACAAAAAATCCAAAGCTTCTCCGTGAACTAATCAACGTTGACCAGCTACTGTGTTGGTGTTGTTGTTTTTGTCGTTTTAAACAGAAAAGCCACAAGGGAAGGTGGCCATAAAAAAGTACTAAAATGTAGGACGGAGCTCCTATAGGCAAAATTAACAACAACGCGTGCTAATATAAAAAGCTTGCTAGAAAGTTATCGAAAATCAATAGATTTCCAATGCGCCAATAATAACCAGTTAAAATACAACAGAAAAGTAACTCCAGTCACAAGAGCAACAACCAACAGCTAAAGAAATG
The DNA here is from genome assembly GCF_018350155.1 of Leopardus geoffroyi. Classification (NCBI taxonomy): domain Eukaryota; kingdom Metazoa; phylum Chordata; class Mammalia; order Carnivora; family Felidae; genus Leopardus; species Leopardus geoffroyi. The sequence continues at coordinate 90,905,507 of NC_059339.1, read as the reverse complement.
AACAGCCTGGGAGCTAGAACAAAGACACAAACAGTATGTGGAAAATCCACAAACCTTCCTAAAAGTATAAAAAAAAAAAAGTAAGACTTGAATATATTTGAAAACATATCATTTTTATTTTTAGAATGGCAAACTACTTCTGTGGAGATGCTGAGTTTTCCTGAATTAATTTCTTAACCCAACATCATTCCAATCCCACTATCTGAAGTATTATTTAAGCTTACAAAAGCGGTTCTAAAGCTCATCTAATACAGAGGAACAAAAAAATAACAATAACACTCTTTGAAAAAAAAGAAGAGTAATGGGTCTAGGGGGTGGATAGAAAGCTATTAGATTATTTCAAAATATATTACATAGCCTCAGTAATTAAAACAGGGAGTACAGGTCAGGAATAGACAGACCGCTCATTTAAATCACAGGGAAAGCTAAGAGACAGCCCCGAACATATACAAGAATCCCGCGGACAATGAAAGAGCATCTGTAGAATTCCGTGTGGAGAGGACAGATCTTTGACTAAACGGAACTGGGAAAACTGGCCACCTGAAAACAAATAATGAAGTCACATGGCCACCACGCACCCTATGCCAAAATCAATTTCAGATATACCAAATATTTAAAAAGAATCAATCCATAAAATTACTAGAAGACAATAAAACTGAGTATTTACATAATCGTGGAGGTTGGAAGATGCCTTTTAAACATTACTTCAGAGGCGGAAACTATGCAGGAAAGGACCGGTGAGACTGCATCAAAACAGCTCAGTCCATCAAAACTCTGCCACGGCCCAGGGAAACACACAGTTCTGGGGGTGCTGGAAATGTGCACAGCCTTCCCAGAAGGCCAGCTGGCAGTGTATGTACCAAAATAATTTAAAACAGCCCAAACCTTTGACCTGGTGATTCTACTTCTGGGAATTTATCAAGGAAATGATGATACTATTGCCAAGATATACATACAGAGATATTAATTACATCGTTGTTTACATCTGTGAAACTGAGCCAGAACTAAATTTCCAACAATGGTTGATTTCTCAACTAAATTGTGCATATCAATAAAATGGGATAATATGCAAGTACTTAAAATGACAAAGCAGGTCTATATTGGCATGGTAAATGTTATGAGCTAAAAAGTAAACTGTAAAACAAACTATGTAAGAAGAAACCACTTTGGTAAAAAATCTATGTAAAGTACTTATATGTATATATTTGCATAGGAAAAGATCCTTCTACACCAAAATATCAACTTTGGTTATTTCTAGAGGATAGGATTTCACATAAGCTTCATCTATTTTAAAATTTCGTTTTCTTTGTTCAAGGTTTTTAATACACACACACACATGCGTGTGTCTGTGTGTATATTATATACATATATATGTGTGTGTGTGTGTATATATATATACATGTATATATATATATCTCACTTGTGTAATCTTAAAAGGTAACAGAAGAGGGCAAAAACACCACAAACTAATTTTTTTTTTATATTTTTAATGTTTGTTTCTTTTTTAGAGAGAGAGACAGAGTGTGAGCAGGGGAGGGGCAGAGAGAGAGGGAGACACAGAACCCGAAGCAGGCTCCAGGCTCCGAGCTGTCAGCACAGAGCCTGACGTGGGGCTCGAACTCAGATGGCGAGACCCTGACCTGAGCCGAAGTCGGACGCTTAACTGACTGAGCCACCCAGGTGCCCCCGTCACAAACTAATTTTTAAGTCAAACCAAAGGGTTTGCTACTACACAGATACTAGAAAGAGGAGTGAACATCCTTATTAGAATTTTTCCAAATCCATAAAAAAATGAACAAAGCAACAGAAAAATGAACAAACACAGGCAGAAATAACTGAAGAAGGAATCTAATAAATACATTTCTAATAAAATATACGGAAAATACGTGTAGGTGCTACAAGGGTAACAGTGCAGGGTGAGAAGAACTCGAAGTGCACCGGACCAGCCGTGACACTAAGTACAGAGATGATACCTCGCCTGCGAATACGCCACGTCCAGGGCCCCCTCACGAGACAGACACTGGAGTGAAAGTCCGGGGTCCTCACCTGCCACCATCAACTGCCCAGCCCGCCTGGGTTCAGTCTGCTCATCATCCGCTAAAGGCCCCCCATCGAAGACCCCCTCCTTGCCCCCTCCCCATCCCGCCAGCCCTAAATGCACGACTGCAACATTGCTGGTAACTCAGAGTCACTCCGTTGGGTGATCTGGTCAAGCGGCGTCCCGGTGCAAAGATGCATGAGCTCACTGAGGAACTTACACTCTGGCAAGGGGCGAAGCCTGAAGCCCCAAGGTGACAAAGCCTCCTGTGGAGACCAAAGGGCTCTACGGTCCCTTCCTTAAGGGACTGTTCTTTCAGCTTCCAGGAAAGGGGGATCTTGGCAGAAGAACTGGTAAGATTGAACGATCCATTCATTCGTTGGCTGGCTGGCCGTTCGTCCGCTCATTCACTCACCCAAAGTCTACTCGGGGTCTAGAGTGTGTCGGGCACCGTCCTCGGCGGTGGAGGGGCAAAGGGAAGGCGGCTCCGATTTCGAGCTGCCCTCACTCTAGCGAGGAAGACAGACACGGTGAGCAGGGCCGGACTTGAGGAACAGAGGAGAACTCGGTGCTGGGAAGTTCTCCCAGGTACTCGGCCGGCGTAGGGGGCCCCGGGAATGGACGGTGGAAGTCAAGTCTGAGATTCACTGCCGATGGACAGAAGAGCGGGAAGGAGCCCCAGGCGGAGTGCAGGGCAGAGGCCAGGCCAGAACAGAACCTGCTTCCAACCCCACCCCTCCACCTCAGAGATGGAGAGACTGGGGCCTGAGCAGGATACATTCATTTCCCCAGGACCCACGACGTGTTGTCCCAAGAAACTCGGGATTCTTAAACTTTTCCATGACAGTGTTCTCCAGGACCTTTGTGGGGAGAGCTACAGGTGGACTGTCCTGGAAAGGGAGATCTGAGCAGCTGGCCCAGCATGAAGTGCTGGTGACCAGGCACATCCGGGGGGCGGGGGGTGGCCCCTGCAGAGATGTGTGCAAAGACAGTGCCACCAAACCCGGAGACCCAGGAGACTGGAGTGTGGGGGAAGGCGGGTGCCAAAAAGACTCGAACCTTCACCCTTAAAGAGGCCGGGAGCAGACAAGTAAGGCGAGCAGGCAGAAGAGCCAGGGTGGTCCATGGTGAGCCCCCCCACCGCCAGGGACAGCCGCTGAGTCTTCTCCCCAGACCTCTCCTGCCCCTCTCATTCAGCAAGCTGCG